>NC_079493.1:19536563-20136563 GCF_030052815.1 Hevea brasiliensis | reverse complement strand
ATGAATATGAGATCAAGGGAGATAGTTATTTGTACTACAAAAGAAGAAAATGTAGAACACCTCTGTGTTGGACCGAACTTGGCAAGGACAAGTTAATAGGACTGAATTTGGTGAGAGAAACTGAAGAAAAAGTAAAGATCATCAAAGATAATTTGAAAACCATCTTAGATAGACAGAAGTCTTATATAAATTTGAAAAGAAAAGACATTGACTACGAGGTTACCGATAAAGTCTTCTTGAAAGTATTACCATGGAAGAAAGTACTTAGATTTGGGAAGAAGGGTAAGTTAAGCCCTAGGCTTATTGGTACATACAAGACCATTGAACATGTGGGTCCAATAGTCTATAAACTAACCTTACCACTAGAGAGGACAAAATTCATAATGTATTTCATGTTTTGATGTTAAGGAGATATAGATCAGATCCCTCACATATCTTATCAGCAAAGACTACTAATGTACAACCTTATTTGACGTGTGAGGAATAACCAGTAAAGATCTTAGCATGAGAAATCAAGGAGCTAAGGAACAAAGGAATTCCATTGATGAAAGTATTACGGAAAAACTACAAAACAGAGGAAGCGACCTGGTAAAGTGAAGAAATTATGAGGCAACAACATCCTCAGTTATTTGAATCAGGTAAATTTCAAGGATGAAATTTCTTTTAAGAGGGGAAGAATTGTAACATCCTCACTATAAGCAGTTTCGTACATTCGACTATTTCGGCAACTAATGTCTGTTTAGACTGCTAGAATATCTGGAACTACACTTAAACTAAAGTGAGGAGTCATAATTAAATTAAATAAAGATCAATTAAGGTTGAAGAAAAATAAAAAAAGTGGAGTACAAATCGGTTAAATGAGCACAAGTTCCCGATAATGAGCGACCTCATTGGGAAGTGACTGTAAGTTTAGTTGCTACTCCAAATTCATATGGAACCCTATGAGATTTTTATTTAAGACTTAATGGAGATATTATTATGAATTAATAAGTCAAGAAAATGAAAAGAAATAAGCACAAATAAGTAGATTAAAAGCTAAAGTGAAAAAGAAAATTAAGAATTTATCGGGTATTATGAAAAAGATGAACATAAATTCGATAGGAGAAAAATTAGTTCAATTAAATTTAAAGGTCTAACATTGACCTAAAGTGAGAATAATTAAGTTAACAAAATAGGATTAATTTAATTAATTAGGATTATAAAAATTAAACATAATTAGTTACTTAGTCAAAATCTAATAATGAGTAATGTTCAAATATTTACAATTTTGCCATTCTTATTATTTACAACTTTGCCATTACATAATTTAATTAATATTGTAACACCCTCCCGGTAGCAATTCCTCACAGTCTACTGTTCCAGTGACCAGTGTCGGTCCGGACAGCTAGACCTTCTGGAAAAATATTTAAACTAAAGTCAGGAATCATAATTAACTCAAATATTAATGAGAAAAATTTAGTAAAAATTTTAGAAATAAAATACAGTTAAGTCAAATGAGCCGGTGCCCTAGCGATGGGTAACCAGAGGGAAGTTGCGGTTCTCGCAACGAGGAGCCCTATACCCGGGTAAAAATTCATAAAATAATTTTTCGGACTCCAGAGAAGGGTCATTGAGGTTCCTATGGCATTAGAATGCCAAGAAAATATTTAGAAAAATTTTTCAATCGGTACAGACAATTTTGACCCGTTAAGCCAAACGGAGGGCATTTTGGTCATTTCGCCTTCAGAGGTGATTTTTGGCCGACTTGTCCAGTTAAGTAAATAATTAATATGACATAAAATATGAAGAAACATTGCCAAAAATTAAATTGAAAATAAGTAGAGAAGAAAAGAATAGAAAATGAGAAAAATGCCCATTTATGACATATGATGATGTCATTTTAAAAGCTTCCACCAATCCCATTTAAACAACTATTTAATTAACTAATAAAAAGAGATAAACAAGGCCAAAGGAATTAAAATACAGCTGCCTTCTTCTTCAGCCAAAACGTGAGTTTTCTCCTCCATAACCCTCCATGAGAGTTTCCTTTAATTACTTCCATTTCCCATGAAATTTCACTACTAAACCCTAACCCCTTTCATTAAACCTTGACCATATCACTTGGGGAAGCTTTTGGCAGCCAAGAAGAAGAAGAAAAGTGAAGTTTTAGCTTGAAGAAATCTGCCCTACAAGAGGTTAAAGTGAGGTTAGTGCTATCCTTTCACTCTCACTCCTTAAATCCTTGTTAAAGCATCATTTTAAGTTAAGAAATTGTAAGAGTTTGAAGTAAGTTATATGTGTTAGGGCATCTTTAATTTTTGGCAGCCCTAAGGAAGGATGAGGTTGATTTTTTTAATGAATTTAGAATGGATAGAAATGATGTTTAAGGTATGAATATGCATGGATGTTAAATTAGTGTGCTAATTGAGGTTTATGGATAATTTAAATTGGACATTAGGGTTTTGAGAAGTAAAACTTGGATTTAGCTTATGGAATTGTGAAAGAATATTATAAGGGTCAATTAGTGACCATTTTAGGTATGTTGACCATGAATTGGACTGAAAAATAGTATAGCCAAGTGAATGTGTAGGCTGCCTTGTTAGTGCAGCAGAGGGACTGAAAATTCAGTCCACTTGCACTGCCATAACTTTGGCTGTGTAGGTCCAATTGGTGTTTGGCCAATTGGACATGAAACTAGGCTTAAAATGGCACATTTTTGCTGAAGAAACCATGCCCAAAAGACCAAAGCAAGTGGACCAAAACTTGGCCCCAATCCGGACACCCTGCAACAGCACCTGCAGAAATGACCAAATGAACAGTAACTGTTCATTTGGCCATAACTCACTGTAGATTTGGTTAATTGACCTGAAATTTTTACAGCAACAAGTTAAGACATAGACAAACAACTTTCATGAAGAAACCTACCCCAAATTATGACCAGAACCTAACCCAAATGGCAGTCACAGTTACTGTTCAAACCTGCAACTCTGCAGATTTTGATTTGAGCAGTAATGTTTGGATGGCTATAACTCTCTCTAGAAAACTCGGATTTAGGCGATTCTTGAACCGATGGAAACCTAAGGTATGGTAGAACATTTCATAAGAAGAAAGTTAGACCAAATTATGAACTTAACTTGATCAAATTACTTACCAAAGTTGGACCAAAAATCTGCTAGACCCAAAATCTCAGCATAAACAGTGCACGTGAACAGTAAACTTATTTTGGCCATAACTTGAGTTACAAAACTCCAAATGGAGTGATTCAAAAAAAGAAATTCAACTAGACAAAATAAGGAACAACTTTCATGTTTACCATTTCCTCAAATTCCCACTGTAGAAATATCAAATGAAACAATAAAGATGAAGCACCAAATCTGAAAATTTTGTTCAATTAGCATTAAGCTTAGAAATGGTATTGGCAACCAATACCAACAAGTTTTAAATGAAAAATGTAGTATGTTTGAAGTGCCAAAGTCAATGTACACATTTTCTATGCAAAAGTCAACATTTTAGTTGACTAATGAAGTGAATAGTGACATGAAAACTTGAAATAAGCTTGGAAATGGATTTGGTAATTGATTCCAACAAGTTTTAAATGCAAAATGTGGTACATTGGGAGTATTAAAACCAATGTACCTATTGTTTATGCAAAAGTCAACATTTTAGTTGACTAATGAAATGAATAGGGACACCAAAACTTGAAATTCAAATTTTGAAATTAGAAATGCATCTAGGGGACTTTAAATTGCAATTGGCAATTAATACTAGCAAATGTAAAACTCAAAATGTGGGATCTTGGTGTAATAAGAATTAATATATTCATTAAGTATAAAAAGGTCAACATTTTGGTTGACTAGTAAGGTGAGTAGTAATCAAAATGATTAGTAAATTAAGATGAAGACCTAGAACCAATTCTAAGCTTAAATGCTTAGAATTGTATGACAAATATAGACTATGCATCCTAGTCAAAATTGTTAAAAAGAAATTTAGGCCATAAATTTGAAATCCATGAAATATTCATGGATTACTTGAAACATGAAAAATAAGTCACCTAATTGATGTGAATAGATAGTTAGGGCATATATGCCCATCACAAATGGAATTCATGAAATATTAGTAACTCAACTTGAAATATAAAATTTGTAATTACATAAGTAGATTCTTGAATGTATAAATGAGAAAGGAAAAATGTTTTGAATACAATGGTACATGTGAACAATTGTTTAGAATTGCGATCAATATGAATAACATAATGAATGGATAAATAAACCATATTAATGTATGAATGAGACATTAGTTCTCATTATTGTAAAGAGGAGAAGTATTTTGAGTACAATGGTATAAAAGAATAATTGATGTGAATTGTGATCATATAAATGATCAAATGAATGTATGAATTATGATTGAAATTTATCATGAAAAAATGAAGTCATAAAGCACAATATATTAACATTTTAAAATATCAAATGCCCTAGTATACCTAACAAGATTGGTTTGGATAGTTTGGCATGCCAATAGGGTATTGTTTTAGCAGTACTGCGAAAGGCTTTATGCCTGTATTCATGGCTTTATGCCCGTATTCATGGCTTTTATGCCCGTATTCATGGCTTTTATGCCCGATTATGTGATATCATGGCTTTTTAGCCATACTGACTGCATACATGGTTGACGTTCTGCGTCCCATGGTATGACGGCCCAAGGCACCGCGGTGTCCAGTGCCAACGACCCGTTATCCAGTCCAGTCGTCTAGTATAGGTTACTTGGGCAGTCAATTAAAGTATTATTCAATTCAGGCAGCTAAGTTAAGTTAAGTATAATGAAAATCCAGTACAATTAAATTAAGTATTGAATGAATAAGCAAAAGAGATTAGCAAAAGAAACATAACAAAAATATAAGTTGCAGAACCGTGCAGACTTGAAATACAATACAGATAGAATAAATTATATACCTGCTAGTATTACTGAAAAGTTATAAACTAAGCACTTCCAAAGAGGAACAAACTAGTATATAAGATCGTTGATACTAGAAATACCATACCAAATTAAATTGATTCTTGAGTATCTGAATTATCATTTATTTCTTTCTTTACTTGTATATATTATTTTAGTTATATTATTGCACCACTAAGCGAGAAATGCTTAGCGCGATGGAATTTCTTCCTCGCGCAGTCTTGAAGGTAAAACCAGATGGTATCGATTGAGATTTTTAGAGTCCAGATCTGCAGAAGTGTCAGAAGAGTTCAAGATTGTCACCTCCTCAGCAATGCATGTAGATAAGGCTCATTTTATACATGTTATGTATATTGTTCATTCCTAGCACATTGTAAATTATTTGTATATCTTGTACAAAATAAACTCATGTAATTAACCTATGAATTATGGAAGCTATTCAAAGTAAGTATTTTAGTATGTGAATTGAATTTGAGTTATAATGAGATTATACTTGTGAATATTGAGATATTGAAAATCTAATGAGATTTTTGAGAAATCTGAATACTGTATTGAGATACATTATGTTTGAAAATTTTTGAGACTATTAAGTTTGAGAAATTGAGTATATATTGAAATTGTCTTTGGCAGGTTCAGAATAACTGTTAGTCCAAATTACAGCCGACACTTTGTCGGATTATCGTTAAAATTTTTGAAATTTCCAATTTAGTTAGATTTTGATAAAAGTAAAAATAGCCTAAATCTTCAATAAAGTTTTTGAATAAATAAATCAAGGACTGTAATGAAATCAGATAAAATAGAGTGCTCCAGCACACTGAGTGGCATAACTTGCTCGGCTACACTGTAGTCGGGTAAGGGGTGTCACAAATATAAATATCAACTAAAGAGACAAAAATCAATAAAAAGTCTTCTTCTTCTCCATGCTTGGCCGGCACACTCTCTCTCCATTTCTCTCTCACTTTATTCCTCCATTAAAGCTTATCCCAAGCTCTAAAACCCTTATTTTCTTCCACAGTTCTCGTAGGAAATTGAGGAAAAATCTCATATTAAGCCTTAAATTGAAGAGAACAAGCAAGGATTTAAAGGAATTTGCAAGTATTGGTGAAGGGGAAAATTGTCCAATTGAGGTAAGTTATGTTCTAAGCTTAATTAGCTATGAATTAATGGACTTCAAGTTAGATTGTGAGGTTTTCTATGGAAATTGATTGGAATTTTGGGTGTTTTAAAGAAGGGGAAATCGATTGAGGTGGGATCAAGAAGGAAGACCAAGTTTTGGTTAATTTGGAAGCAAATTGAAGGTGGATTGGAGTTATTTAAAGCCTAAGCACAAAGGTTAGTGCTAAGAATTTTATGAATTTTGAATGTTTCTATAAGTTGAATTAGGGTTTCATGAAATTAGGGTTTTCAATTCTTATGCCCTATTTGATGTGTTTATGCCTAAATTAAGACTATTTGGTGTGCTATTGTTATGAAATATTGATGAAATGCCAAAACAAATGAGTGAATGTAGAGTGGTGGATTCGGACTGCTTTTGGACAGCCTGAGTCCAATGAGTTCAAATGCTCATAACTTAAGCTAGACAACCCCAACTGATGTGAAACCAAAGCCAAATTAAAGATAAGACAAAATACTAAATTTTTCATGAAGAACACTTGACCTGAAACTGACTGGAAGTCACTTGAATTTTGAGTTGAATCCATAAATGAATATCTAGAATCCTGGAAAAATAATCAAATGAATAGTACACACCAAAATGAGCATAACTTGTACTAGAAAACTCCAAATGAGGTGATTTTGGTTTTGTTGGAAAGCTGAGACATAAAACAACAACTTTCATGGAGAACAAACTGCTCAGTTCTAATTGTAAATTGGTCAAATTCTTAGAGAAAGTCTATATTGCTGAAACTGGAATTTCTGTGATTCCAGCAAAATGCCCTGTGACCCCCGACTAGTAATCAGGGCATAACTTTCATTGTATAAATCCAATTAAAGTGATTCAAACTGCTCTAGAAACCTAAGATATAGGCTTAAAACTTTGTTTTAGGTCCAAATTCTGGGTGTAGAGTATTAAAATATTAAGTGTAACACCCCTATATGCATAGCCTGATATATTTTACTGTTTCGGTGACCGGTGTCAGTCCGAATAATTAAGGGGATTAGAACCACATTTCAGACACTTAGAAAAACCTTGAATGAAAATAAATAGTGTTTGCCAAATAGTTAAGTATAAATAAGAAAAACAGAGCATAAAAAGTTAAATGAGCCGAGGGTCACAGCGATGGGTGACCTTACCGAAAAGTGACTGTGAGGTCAGTCCTAACCCTACTTTTGAATCGGAAATTGTGACACCGTTGTCCTAAGGACTATTGGGAACCTAGTGAAAAAGAGAAAATTACAGAAAAGAGTTGATAAGTAGGTTAAATAATTAGGTCAGGACATCGGAAGGAATATTGAATTATTTACAAACCGAGTCAAACCGGCGAGGGGCAATTTGGTCAATTCACCCTTAGAGGTGACTCCTGACCTAACTGTCCAATAAAATCAGAGAAATGAAAATTTTGGAATAGAGAATTAAATTTAAAGAAGAATGGAAAATTAAAGAAAGAAAAAAAAAGGAAAAGGACTTATTACATCATCAAGGTTACCTCACCATGACATCATAATTCAATTTTTAATTAATGAAAATTTTGACTAAGTCAATACGAAAGACAAATTGACATAAAAATAACTAAATTGAAGAAGAAAAAAAAAGATTTGTCTTCCCCAAGAGCCGGCCAAACCTCTCACCATTTCCATCTCCATAGCTTTCCACCATTAACAAGCTTTTTAAGCTTGAACAACTTAGTTTTGTCCCATAAATTCTAACCCTAAACCCTCAAAAACTTCTAATTCACCATAGACAAGAGGATTGAAGAACAAGGAGAAGAAGAAAGAAGGAGAAATTGAAGACAGAAAAGACCACATAAGAGGTTAGTGTTCTAATCATTTCTTTCTTAGTTAAAGACATGTTAGGTAGTGAAATAAACTTAGGAATTGACAAATAATTGAAACAAAGCAAGTGTGTGGGATTTATAGTGGATTTCGGCCAACTCTTAGAGATTAGGGTTTGAGTGGAATTGATGCAATTGAAGGGTTAATGAAGTTGAATTAAGTGTATAGATGTTAATTATGTACTTTAATTTCATTAATTGAATGAATTATGTAAATTAGGGTTCTTGACACTTAGGGTTTGGGGAAAATTTAAAGAAAATTGGTAATTGATGTAATGGAACCTAATTGAGGTTTGAAATGGTCATTTGGAGTCATTTGGGCTGTGTTTGAATGAGTGAAACTGAAGTGCAATTCGGATTAGTGAAGGGTCCCAATCTGGCAGTTTGACCTAGGTCCCTTTGAGGGACTAAAACTAAAATTTTACCAATCCAATTGGTATGAGGCTAATTGAGAATAAAAGTAGACACATAATGACACAATTTTTATTTGGAAACCATGCTCACAAAATGACATTAACATAGTGAACAATTAGGTTAAATCTGGGTGTTGTGCATGCCACTGTACCAAAATGACCAAATGAACAGTGTTTGTTCATTTGGCCATAACTTGGGCTAGACAGGTCCAAATGACCTGATTTTTGTGGAATTGGAAAGGTATGACATAGAACTACAACTTTTATGAAGAACACCAATCCAAATTCTGCCCATAACTAAGTGAAATTTTCACCCAAACTTAGTGGTCCAAAACTGCCAGAACCAATTAGGTGCCCAGAAATTCTGAGTAACACCAATTCGGCCAGCCTTATTCAAATGGCCATATCTTGGCCTACAAAACTCCAAATGGAGTTATTCAAAAATGGAATTAAAGATAAGACAATAAGGAACAGCTTTGATGGATGATACTTAGCTAAATTCTCACAGTAATCACACCAATAGAACAATGCAAAATAGGGCACAAAAACTGAAAATTTTGAAATTGTCATTAGGAGACCTAAAAATTGAAGGGGCAACCAAAACCAACAAATTAGGTACCCAAAATGTGGTATGTGGGTATAATTGGAATTTATATAGCTATTAAGCATGAGAAAGTTAACATTTTGACTTGAATAGTGCCATGAATAGTAACCCTAAAATGCAAATTTTTAAGAATATGATTTTAAGCATATTAAGATTAGAATTAAGTAGACATGAATTTATTTATTAGATTTATTATAAGTTATGATACTAAAACACTGTAAATTATGTGTTTTAGTTGAGAAGAATATGGAGAAAGGAAAGGAAACATCGAGTCAAGGCCTAGAGGCAACTCGCACGAGGTTTGTGCGCAACATAAAAACTGTCTTTAAATTTCTTTTGCAAATTGTGTGAAATGGATTGTGACAACTAAATTGTGACTTATTTGTATTGAAAATTTTGATTGAAAGAAACAATATGTTATTGACCTAAACTATTGAAAAAATAAATTGTACGTGTTTGATTTGCAAATTAATGTTTAGAAAATTGTTAAAATAATTTGAAACCACAGTGTCATAACCAAATGTTTGAATGCCTCACTAGCTTGACTAGTGGGAGGAATTAGTTTTGTATTCCCTCTCTAGCTGAAGTGTTGTGGTGTGTGCCAGTAGAGGAAGAAATTTGAATGGGTACCCATAGTTTAAGCTAGCTATCCTTGGTATTCCTCATAAGCCTTTGGCTGTTGAGATGAATAATATATTGATGGTATGACATGACTGTGTGAATTTATAAAAAAATTGTTTATTGACTTCAGAAGTGAGAAATTCTTTGCCTAAAATTGTAAATTGTGTTTTGTATCGGTTTAATAATTTCAGCATGGCATTTTGAATAATTGTGATTTAATATATGAATGAATTATTATTTTTGTTATGTTGTGCACCACTGAGTCATTGTATTCAGCGATAGCTTTTTATTACTGTCGCAGGTAGAGAGACTAGTAAAGTAGCCAAGTGAGCTGCTAAGGACTACTGTGCTACACTTGAGGTTCTGCCGGGTATTAAATTATACCCTTTGTACATATTTATTTTGATGTATATGACTGTATGTACATGTTGTAAATTGATCTTGAGTAGTTGTATAGAACTTATAATAATATTATTTTGGATTTTGTAATGTAAATTTAGATCGATGAATGAAATTCTTTAGTATTAGTTTTGAAAATAATTGAGTTGAGAATTGACTTGAATTGTGGAGTTGAGAAAAACTGTATTGATTTGAGTTGTGATGGTGGTTGATTTTGATGAAGTGAATTATAGGAAGTGCTTTTCTACAGGTTAAAATTTTTAGTTTTTCTCATTTACAGACGGCACTCTGCCGAAATTTCTATAAAATTTATGGAAAAATAAAAATGGATAAATTTTTACCTAACATTCAAACTCCAATTAAAAGTTTTTAATACCTGTTAAAAGTGTTCGCCACCTTCAAAAAGAGATAAAATTGTTTTAAAATACCTTGTAGTGTATTTAATGGGTTATCGTTAGGCGAAGTTCGGTAATTCATTAAGTAATACTACGGGATCATGTTATGTCTTACAGAGGGGTAAGGTGTGACATATTTTAGTGGTATCAGAGCAAATTTTTAAAGTATGTTTTGACTTGTGAATTTGTATAGCTTCTTTGATAAGTAAAACTGCTCAATGTCCTTATTTGATACACACAGTGCATTACATTATAAATATGAACTAACAGAGGGAAATCTCCTTGTGTTATTTGTTCAGGAGATATAATACCCTTGAATTGAAATGGAAAAAGGGGACTGCTCGGTAGAACAATCAGTAGAGGTTGAGACACAAGGGGAAGCCCCAGCTCTTCAAAATGTGAGTGGATTTCAAAATGTGAGTGGATCAGTGGCACCAGCCCCACCAATGTCGTAGTTTCTTGCACAATTTGCCCAGCAGATGGCTGCGATGTTTCAACAAATGGCTGGAAGCATGCCTACTCAAGCTCCACTTCAGACACCTGTGGTGCAACCTCCGCCTCCAGCCAGGCAGTATGACAAGTTACTTAAGTATGGGGCTACAGAGTTTAAGGGTACAGTGGACCCTTTAGAGGCAGAGCAGTGGTTGGAGAGAATGGACAGAGTGTTCAAGAAATTGAATTGCACGGATGAATTGAAATTTGAGTATTCAGTGTCACTGTTGCAAGGGGATGCATATGATTAGTGGAAAACCATCCCCCATAGTTTGATGGAACCTCTAGTGCTGACCTGGGATGACTTCCTCAGAGAGTTCAGACAAAAATATGTCCCAGATGCTTATGTGGACCAGAACCTATAGGAATTTTTAAGTCTAAAATAAGGAAGCAGATCATTGGCAGAATATGAAAGGGAGTTCTCCTGCCTGAGCCACTATGCAAGGAGTTTACTTTCTACTAGCAAAGAAAGATGTAAGAGGTTTGAAACCGTCTTGAAGCCCAGTCTTAGGATGCAAGTGGTTGGATTCAGACATAATAACTTCTCTGAGCTCATCTCTCAAGCACTTGAGTTAGAAAGAATTGAGTCAAAAGGGGCACCAGTGAAAGAGAAAATAGAGAAGATAGAGAAATCAAAAAAAGAGAAAAGTGGAAAGTTAGCGAATCAAAGTTCCAGTGGCAATACTGGAAAAAGAAAGAAATTTGGGCGATCATGCAAAGGTGGAAGGTCTGATAGGGGTAGATTTTCTGGCAAAGACCCCCTTGGTCTGGTCAGCAGATGACCAAGAGTTCTCACCCTCCCTGCCCTTGTGAGACAGGTGGTAAGACCCATGGTGAGATATGTTATTGGGCTTTGGGAGCCTGTTTTAACTGTGGAGGTATGGAGCATCTAGCTAAAGACTGTACCAGTGCCCGTAGATTTGGGCCACCTCCTACTACTACAGAAGGATCTATTTAGAGTTCTGCTACCAGAGGTTCAGAACCAGTTAGCAGAGGTAGAGGCAGAGGTCAGGGCAGCACTTCAGGCAGTCAGGGTACAGTAAACCAGTCAGAACAAGGTAGTGCTTCGGCTAGAGTCTACACTATGAGACAGTGGAAAGAAGCTGAAATTTTTGACATTGTGGTCGGTACATTCTCTATCTCTGATCAAGATGTATTTATACTATTTGATCCAGGCTCTACTCCTTCGTATGTCAGTGCTAGCATCGTTAGTTCCCTTGCTGTTCCGTGTATCAAAATGGGTTTTGAGGTGGTAGTAACTAGTCTGTTAGGACAAGAGGTCCGGGTCAACAGAATGTATAGAGATTGTCCTTTGGTAATCCAAGGACATGTTTTTTTGTCAGATTTGATTGAAATGCCCTTCAGAGATTATGATATCATCTTGGGCATGGATTGGTTAGCCAGACATCATGCAATGATTGACTGTAGACTGAAGACCATCACTTTTGGTCTCCCTTTGTACGGTGATATGGTAATACATGGGGAGAGACAGTTATTGCCATCAAACATCATTTCAGCTGCACTAGCTAGGAAGATGATCAGAAAAGGGTGTGAAGCATACTTGGCACATGTGATAGACACTCAAGTGGGAAGTTCAACATTGAGAGATATCCCTACAGTATGTGACTTTCCAAATGTGTTCCCTAATGAGTTGCTAGGATTACCTCTGGAAAGAGAGGTTCAGTTTGAGATTGATGTAATGCCTGGTGTGGACCCAATCTCCATAACACCATACAGAATGTCACCAGCAGAATTGAAAGAGTTGAAGATACAGTTGCAAGAGTTGCTTGATAAGGGCTTTATTCGCCCTAGTGTGTCGCCTTGGGGAGCGCCAGTGTTGTTTGTTAAGAAGAAAGATGGCACCCTCTGCTTGTGTATTGATTACTGGCAGTTGAATAAGGTGACAATAAAGAATAGATATCCATTGCCCCGCATTGATGACTTGTTTGATCAGTTAAGGGGTGCAGCTGAGTTCTCCAAAATTGACCTGAGATCGAGTTATTATCAGCTAAAGGTGTAAGAGCAGAGTATCCCTAAAACTGCCTTTAGAACTCGATATGGCCATTATGAGTTCTTAGTCATGCTATTCGGGTTAACTAATGCTCCAGCTACATTTATGGATCTGATGAACACTATCTTCAGACCATACCTCAACCAGTTTGTGGTGGTATTCATTGATGATATATTGGTTTATTTGCGGAGTGTAGAGGAGCATGATAAATATATGCGGATTGTGCTACAAACTTTAAGGGAGAAACAGCTATATGCAAAATTATCAAAGTGTGAATTTTGGCTAAAAGAAATATCTTTCTTGGGGCACATAGTATCGGAAGAAGGCGTCAAGGTAGATTCTAGCAAGATTGAAGCTATCCTTAATTAGAAGCCACCCAGAAATGTCACAGAAATTCATAGTTTTCTGGGTTTAGCTGGAAACTATTGCTGATTTGTGAAAGGATTCTCTATGTTGGCTTCTCCACTGACCAAGCTGCTTCGGAAAGATGTGAAATTTCAGTGGATGGATAAATACCAGTAGAGTTTTGATGAATTAAAGAGATATTTGACTGAAGCTCCAGTCCTTACTTTACCTACCCGAGGTAAAGAATACATTATTTATAGTGACACTTCTCACAATGGGTTAGGCTGAATATTGATGCAAGATCAGAATGTCATTGCATATGAATCACGCCAGCTGAAACCGCATGAGAGAAATTATCTGATACATGACTTGGAGCTTGCAGCTATTGTATTTGCTCTTAAGATCTGGAGACACTACTTATATGGGGAGAAATGTTACATCTACACAGATCATAAGAGTTTAAAGTATTTGGGCACCCAGAAAGAGTTGAATTTGAGATAGAGGAGATGGTTAAAATTAATTAAAGACTATGATTATCTGATAGACTATCAGCCAGGAAAAGCTAATATGGTGGCTGACGCCTTAAGTCGCAAGACTATGGTGAGTCTAAGAATTTCTCCTTTGTCTATGGTACATGAGTTGAGAGAGCATTGCATGCTAGCTTAGAGATTAATGATGAAGGGCAAATAGTAGTTACATGGCATGTATAGCCAGTGTTGATTGATCAGATCAGAATGGCTGCTCAGAATGATGAAAGATATCAGAAACTACTAGAAGAAGTCCGTCAGGGCAAAAAAACCAAATTCTTTGTGAGAAATAATGGTTTATTGTTACACCAGGGCAGAATGTTCGTTCCTAATGACGTTGACTTGAGATAGATCATTATGAAGGAAACACATGAGTCTCCTTTTGCTATGCACCCTGGTGGCACTAAAATGTACAGAGGGCTAAAGGAGCATTACTGGTGGATGGGTATGAAGAGGAATGTAGCTGATTTTGTCTCCAAATGCCTAACTTGTCAGCAAGTGAAGGCAGAATATCAAGTACCGGCTGGTTTATTACATCCATTACCAGTGCCTGAATGAAAATGGGAGCGGATAACTATGGATTTTGTGATGGGACTTCTGAGGACATAGAAGAGCCATGATGCAGTATGGGTCATAGTGGACAGATTGACCAAGTCTGCTCATTTTCTGCTAGTCCGGATGGATTATAGTTTAGAAAGATTGGCTAAATTGTACATAGATGAGATTGTAAGACTACATGGAGTGCCAGTATCGATTGTATCAGACAGAGATCCTAGGTTCACTTCTAGATTCTGGGATAGTCTTTAGAGAGCCCTAGAAACTAAATTGAACTTTAGCATGACATTCCATCCATAGACAGATGGCCAGTCTGAGAGGGTAATTTAGATCTTGGAGGACATGCTACGAGCTTGTGTGATTGAGTTTGAAGGCAGTTGGAACATACACTTGCCTCTGATTGAGTTTGCTTATAATAATAGCTACCAATCAAGCATTAGGATGCCTCCATATGAAGCTCTGTATGGCAGAAAGTGCAAGACTCCTTTGTGTTGGGATGAAGTGGGTGAAAGAAAGATGATTGGGCTAGAAATTGTTCAGGAAATAGAGGAGAAATCAGATTGATTAGAGATCGACTCAAGGCTACATCAGATCGTCAAAAGTCCTATATTGATATGAAGAGGCTAGACATTGAGTATGCAATGGGTGAGAAAGTATTCCTCAAGGTTTCCCTTTGGAAGAAAATTATGAGATTTGGCAGAAAGGAGAAACTAAGTCCTCATTTTATTGGATCATATGAGGTTCTAGAAAGAGTGAGTCCTCTGGCATATCATTTGGCATTACCTCCAGAGTTAGAGAAGATACATAATTTCTTTCATGTGTCCATGTTGAGGAGGTATAGATCTGACCCATCTCATGTACTACCAGTAGAAGAGATTGAGGTAAATCCAGACCTCACATACGAGGGAGAACCCATAGAAATTCTGGCATATAAGGTGAAGCAGCTACGGAATAAGCAGATACCATTGGTTAAAGTGCTGTGGAACCATCATTCAGGCCAGGAGGCTACTTGGGAACGAGAGGAGGATATAAGGAGACAGCACCCACAGCTGTTTAGAGACTGATGCCAGGTAAAAATTTTGAGACGAAATTTATTTTAAAGGGGGGAGAATTGTAATACCCCTATATGCATAGCTTAGTATATTTTACTATTATGGTGACCGGTGTCGGTCCAGACAATTAAGGGGATTAGAATCACATTTAAGACACTTAGAAAAATCCTGAATGAAAATAAATAGTGATTGCCAGATAGTTAAGTATAAATAAGAAAAACAGAGCATAAAAGGTTAAATGAGCCGAGGGTCACAGCGATGGGTGACCTTACCGGGAAGTGACTGCGAGGTCAGTCCTAACCTTACTTTTGAACAAAAAATTGTGATGTCGCGGTCCTAAAGACTATTAGGAACCTAGTGGAAAATAGAAATTCACAGAAAAAAGTTGATAAGTAGGTCAAATAATTAGGTCAGGACTCCAGAAGGAATATCAAATTATTTACAAACTGGGTCAAATCAGTGAGGGGCAATTTGGTCAATTCACCCTTAGAGGTGACTCCTGACCTAACTGTCCAATAAAATCGGAGAAATAAAAATTTCGGAATAGAGAATTAAATTTAAAGAAGAATAGAAAATTAAAGAAAGAAAAAAAAAAGGAAAAGGGCTTATTATATCATCAAGGTTACCTCACCATGACATCATAATTCAATTTTTAATTAATGGAAAATTTAACTAAGTCAATACTAAAGACAAATTGACATAAAAATAACTAAATTGAAGAAAAAAAAATTAGATTTTTCTTCCCCAAGAGCCGGCCAAACCTCTCACCATTTCCATTTCCATAGCTTTCCACCATTAATAAGCTTTTTAAGCTTGAATAACTTGGTTTTGTCCCATAAACTCTAACCCTAAACCCTCAAAACTTCTAATTCACCATAGACAAGAGGATTGAAGAACAAGGAGAAGAAGAAAGAAGGAGAAATTGAAGAGAGAAAAAACCACATAAGAGGTTAGTGTTATAATCCTTTCTTTCTTAGTTAAAGACATGTTACGTAGTGAAATAAACTTAGGAATTGACAAATAATTAAAACAAATCAAGTGTGTGGGATTTATAGTGGATTTCGGCCAACTCTTAAAGATTAGAATTTGAGTGGAATTGATGCAATTGAAGGGTTAATGAAGTTGAATTAAGTGTATAGATGTTGATTATGTAATTTAATTTCATTAATTGAATGAATTATGTAAATTAGGGTTCTTGACACTTAGGGTTTAGGGAAAATTTAGAGAAAATTAGTAATTGATGTAATGGAACCTAATTGAGGTTTGAAATGGTCATTTGGAGTCATTTGGGATGTGTTTGAATGAGTGAAACTGAAGAGCAATTTAGATTAGTGAAGGGTCCCAATCTGGCAGTTTGACCTAAGTCCCTTTGAGGGATCAAAACTGAAATTTTATCAATCCAATTAGTATGAAGCCAATTGGGAATTAAAGTAGACACATAATGACACAATTTTTATTTAGAAACCATTCCCATAAAACGACATTAACATAGTTAACAATTAGGTCAAATCCCGGCGTTGTGCACTGGCACTGTACCAAAATGACCAAATGAATAGTGTTTGTTCATTTGGCCATAACTTGGGCTAGACAAGTCCAAATGACCTGATTTTTGTGGCATTGGAAAGGTATGACATAGCACTACAACTTTTATGGAGAACACCAACCCAAATTCTGCCCATAACCAAGTGAAATTGTCACCTAAATTTAGTGGTCCAAAATTGCCAGAACCAATTAGGTGCCCAGAAATTCTGGGTAACACCAATCTGGCTAGCCTTATTCAAATGGCCATATCTTGGCCTAAAAAACTCCAAATGGAGTGATTCAAAAATGGAATTAAAGATAAGACAATAAGGAACAACTTTAACGAAGGACACTTAGCCAAATTCTCACAGTAATCAGACCAATGGAATAGTGCAAAACAGGGCACAAAAACTGAAAAATTTGAAATTGTCATTAAGAGACCTAAAAATTGAAGGGGCAATCAAAACCAACAAATTAGGTACCCAAAATGTGGTATGTGGGTGTAATTGAAATTCACATGCCTATTAAGCATGAGAAAGTCAACATTTTGACTTGAATAGTACCATAAATAGTAACCCTAAAATGCAAGTTTTTAAGAACATGATTTTAAGCATATTAAGATTAGAATTAAGTAGATATGAATTTATTTATTAGATTTATTATAAGTTATGATACTGAAACACTGTAAATTATGTATTTCAGTTGAGAAGAATACAGAGAAAGGAAAGGAAACATCCAGTCCAGCCCTAGAGGCGATTTGCGTGAGGTTTGTGCACAACATAAAAACTATCTTTAAATTTCTTTTGCAAATTGTGTGAAATGGATTGTGACAACTAAATTGTGACTTATTTGTATTGAAAATTTTGATTGAAAGAAACAATATGTTATTGACCTAAACTGTTGAAAAAATAAATTGTATGTGTTTGATTTGCAAATTAATGTTTAGAAAATTGTCAAAATAATTTGAAATCACAGTGTCATGACCAAATGTTTGAATGCCTCACTAGCTTGACTAGTGGAAGGAATTAGTTTTGTATTCCCTCTCTGGCTGAAGTGTTGTGGTGTGTGCCAGTAGAAGAAAAAATTTAAATGGGTACCCATAGTTTGAGTTATCTAGCCATGGTATTCCTCATAAGCCTTTGGCTGTTGAGATGAATAATATATTAATGGTATAGCATGACTGTGTGAATTTATAAAAAAATTGTTTAGTGACTTCAGAAGTGAGAAATTCTTTGCCTAAAATTATAAATTGTATTTTGTATCTGTTTAATAATTTCAGCATGGCATTTTGAATAATTGTGATTTAATATATGAATGAATTAGTATTTTTGTTATGTTGTGCACCACTGAGTCATTGTACTCAGTGATTGCTTTTTATTACTGTCGTAAGTAGAGAGACTAATAAAGCAGCCGAGTGAGCTGCTAAGGACTACTGTGCTACACTTGAGGTTCTGCCGAGTATTAAATTGTACCCTTTGTACATATTTATTTTGATGTATATGACTGTATATACATATTATAAATTGGTCTTGAGCAGTTGTATAAAACTTGTAATAATATTATTTTGGATTTTTTGATGTAAATTTAGATCGATGAATGAAATTCTTTAGTACTAGTTTTGAAAATAATTGAGTAGAGAATTGACTTGAATTGTGAAATTGAGAAAATTTGTATTAATTTGAGTTGTGGTGGTGGTTGATTTTGATGAAGTGAATTATAGGAAGTGCTTTTCTACAGGTTAAAATTTTTGGTTTTTCTCATTTACAGACGGCACTTTGTTGAAATTTCTACAAAATTTGCAGAAAAATAAAAAAGATTAAATTTTTACCTAACATTCAAACTCCAATTAAAAGTTTTTAATACATATTAAAAGTGCTTGCTACATTCAAAAAGAGATAAAATTGTTTTAAAATCTCTTGTAGTGTATTTAATGGGTTATTGGTAGGCGAAGTTCAGTAATTCATTAAGTAATACTATGGGATCATGTTATGCCTTATAGAGGGGTAAGGTGTGACATTAAGTGCAAAATTGAGGTGAAAATCTGGAAACCTGAAAATCACAGGATACTGCATCTGTGAACCAGGGTTGATCATTTAACCATAACTCACTTTAAATAATCCCAAATTAAGTGATTCTTGAACCTGTGTAACCCTAAGACACAGGAGAACAATTCATATGAAGAATATGAAGTCAAATTATAATTGCAATCTATTTTAAATGGCTTGACAAAATGAGTCCAGAATCTGCCCTATTCTAGAATACCCTGAAAACTGGAAATTGGTCATTTGATCAGTTTTGGCAAAGTGGCTATAACTTAAAATACACAAATGCAAATTGAATGATTCCAAAGCCAGAATAAACATAGGACATAGACCTACAAATCTCATGAAGAAAGTGTGGCCAAATTCTGGCTACATCTCAGGCAAAATTGTTAAAGAAATTGAGGTAATAAATCTAGAAACTATGAACAGTCTACCTAATAGCCTAAAATATAGCTTGAAATGAATGCCAATGGCATGATGAACATAAATGAGATATGCATATGTGATTGGAATCTATGTTTCCACAATGATTGAGAGAATGATGCCATGATGAAATAATGAGAATGTTGACTTGCTAATAATGATAAATTAGCTCAAGTATGCCTAGACAGTAGTGTAAGGGTTGGATAGATTGACATGCCAATAAGGGATGAGATTAGCAGTGCTACATTTGGCTTTTATGCCTAGATTCCATTGGCAGGCACCGATGTGTCCGATATGGTTATCCCATGTTTATGATTTCTTTGAATAATCATCGGCAGGCACCAATGTGTCCAATATGATTATTCCTTTGGCTTTTACTCCTAATTTACATAGCATACCTAGTAGGCACTAATCTATTCGATGATATGATGGCCTGAGGCACTGATGTGTTCAGTGCCCGTAAAACACGTATATGCAATCCGGTCAATCCTGTAAAAGGTTACTTAGGCACTGAATTGAAATAAGAAAGTTAAATATCAAGATAAAGAGAAAGAAAGATCCCAAAGAAATAAATACTTCCAAAGATTACAAAAATGTGTAAACACGAGAGATCAAGAAAAATATGGTGAAAAGTCTTAAAATTCATTATGTGATTAAACTACGTATTGACTGCCAAAAATTTGATAACGGTCTTTATTTCCTTTAAAATGATTCATGATTAATTAAATATGCATTTTCTTTATATTACTTCAAGTATGAAATTTTTACTTTTATTTGTATATTGTACTTTCATTCTATTAGTGCATCACTAAGTAGAAATGCTTAGCATGATGGTTTTTCCTCGCTCAAGTTCAAGTGATGAAGTCCAGTAGAAACTGTGACAGGAAGATTTGAGTTGATCTGCAGTAGGAGCTAGTGTCACCTCCATATTTCATTTTGATATATATATATATATATATATATATATATATATATTATTGACCCGCAATTATGCATGACTATATGTTGTAATTAAACACAAGTTGCAAATTAAATTTTGAGTTGTATAAAATTATGTACATTAAGTACATCTTGTAAATAATGAAATGAAAGAAATTCATGAATGGAAATTGTTATGTGAATGATTATGAATTATGATTGCGATATTGAATGACTATTAAAATTGAGATCTTCTTATTGAGGTATTCAAAAAGGCTAATTATTTAATAGGTCAAACGTTAATAACACGGGGAAACTCTTGCAGTTTTTTGTTAAAAATTCCTTTTATTAAATTATAATAGAATGGAATCAAGAAATAAGTCTTAAAGGATAAGATTAGGTGCTTTAGCACGGGATGTGACATTCCTTTGCTCAGCTACACTGTAGACCGGGTAAGGGGATGTTACATTTAACTTGCCTTCTTAGCATTTGGAGGGGAGCCACCGAGTGGCCGAATCCAATCCCACATCAAAACGGGAGAAGAAGGTAATGATATATAAAATGGGGGAACTAATCACCAGAGGTGTCTTTTAGTGGAATGGCCTAGAAAGTTGAAAGAACTCCGGGTTAAGCGTGCTCACTTTAGAGAAATCCTAGGATGGGTGACCTTTTGAGAAGTTCTCCATTCCACCCATGGGACAAAACCGTGAGGCTTACGGCCAAAACGAAAAATTCCTCTAGTGGTTGGAGCCTGGCCGTTGCATGCTTGCTGCAGTAACTTCAAATTTTTTTTTTTAAATTCTTGTTGGTCCAATTTAGTGTTAGGTGTATAATAATAATAATAATAATAATAATAATAATAATAATAATAATAATAATAATATTATTATTATTATTATTATTATTATTATTATTATTATTATTATTATTATTATAGCATTTAACTATTAGTTACATTAAAATATATAGACTTATTAAAGTCTTGTACTTTATACATTTCAAACTACTTTCTCAATAATTAAATCAAGATATAAATACTCAATAAAATAATCTCTATTTAACATAAATAATTCAATTATTATTTTATAATTTAGGTTAATTTATTTCAAGTAATCCAATGCTAAAATATATACTATTAAATAAATTAATTACTTATTCAATTAAAACTTTTAGAACAAAAAAAATTAATTCAATATAATAATGAGACATTTAAGCAAATTCTTTCAGTCATAACATTACCATTAAAATAAAATAATAAATAAATAAATAATTGAAAATTTATAATATTTGTATTTTAAAATTTGGGTTGTTACAATCTTCCCCCCTTTAAAAAAATTCATCCTCGAATTTTAAACAAATAAGGGATATCAGAAAGAATGTGATTGGAACAAGGGCGAGTACTTATTCCTCGAGCTCTGTGTAGATGATTGAAAGTGCTTTGCTACCACATGCTTTTGCTGTAGCACATCAACTACATCCTCCCTCTAAAACGAAGTTATTACATCTTATTACTCATTGATCCTTTTCCTGCCATTTTTTGCACTTGTTATACTTCCACAGCTTTTTGATGTGGTGTCCTGCAGTTCTAGTCTTTATTCCCCTATTTTATCAATCTCTGTTGCATAGAGATGTGACTTATACTCCTTGATTTAAAATGTCAAATGAAGTGCCCTTCTGATGTAACTACTTTACACGTACATTACCCGAGATTATTGCTGATTCTATAGCCTATTGAAGCTTTAACAAGACTTTCTTCATGCTTAAAGCACTTGTACTCTTAATTCCATGATATTGCAAACTTCTAACTTACTTCGTGCCACTAATGAGGTTCTTGTACCATCTCTTATTCATCTTTAATAACCTACTCTTCTCGAACTTCTCTTTTGTATCTTAGGTCTTATTTGCTACCTTTTTTCTTCTTACTGCTATATATACTATTAAATAAATTAATAACTTATTCAACTAAATCTTTTAGAACCAAAAATTTAATTCAATATAATAGTGAGGCAATTAGGTAAATTCTTTAAGTTATAATAATGCCATTAAAATAAAATAATATATAAAAAAACTGAAAATTTATAAGATTTATATTTTAAAATTTACGTTGTTACAATCTTCCCCCCTTAAGAAAATTTGTCCTCAAATTTGAGCAAAGAAGGTATATTGGACAAGAATGTCATTGGAACAAGTGCTAGTACTTGTTCCTCAAGCTCTGTGTAGATGATTGAAAGCGCTTTGCTACCATCTGGCTTTGCTATAGCACGTTAGCTATCATCCTCCCTCTGAAATGAAGTTATCACATTTGATAACTCATTGATCCTTTTCTTGTCATTTCTGGCACCAACTATACTTCTACTGCTTTTCTGATGTGGTATCCTGTAATTCTACTTTTTATTTCCTTATTTTATCAATCTCTGCTGCATAGAGATGTGACTTATACTCCCTGATTTGAAAAGTCATGTGAAGTGCCCTTCTAAAGTAACTACTTCACACGTACCTTACCCAAGATCATTGCTGATTCTATAGCCCATTGAAGCTTTAGCTAGACTTTCTCCATTCTTAAAGCACTTATACTCTTAATGATTTAGTTCTGATCATAAACAAAATAGAAGATCCTGAAAACAAAAGAATTAAAAGAACAAGATAAGATATAATAGTAAAAACTAAGTAAAATAAAATGTCTAAATTAACTAAGTCGCCTATTGTCTAATATCAAAACACCAAATTCCTCGGCAAGGATGCCAAAAACTTCTTATGCAAAATCTCGCAAGTGCACGAATCGTTAATAAGTAATAGAATAGTGAGTAAAGTATCGTTCCCATGAGGAATCGTGTTTAAGTACCAAACTACATAGCAATTATAATTATCTAGACTATTGAATTCAAAGGGAAATTTGGAAACTAAATTACTTATGGCTAGAGGGTAAATAAGAGCAGATTAATAAAAGCATTCCAAAACTAGGTGTTCACATTTCAATCAGTCACAAATTTGTTCTAACTTATTCAATAATTTGTGAATTATCACTTTGAAGGAATTAGTCCTTAAGTTACCCTAAGTTCTTTCTCAAGGCACTTAAGTTGTATCTTAATCAATCTAAACCTTATTTTCATAGCGATTAAATCAATTAAGATCCATTAAGTTCTATAACTAATTGTTAGTTCCACAAAGAATCTTAGCTTATCTCTATATTAAAAACCCTAAATTCAAAATCTTGTTATTCCAATATTAATTTTCACCTTTCAGTCCTTCAATTAATATTTAGAATCAATACTAAGTGAATACCAATACATTGCATGCATTAAGAACACAATAAATTGAATCAAAGAAAAAAAATCCTAGATTTATTAAAATTAAGTTAAATTAGAACTATAACTGAGTTCAAAGTACTACATCCCTAACTCTAGAATAAAGAAAATTACTTACTCATGGTGAGTTCTACAATTAAACTTGAAATAAGAAAATAAAATAACACATTAAAAGAATGAAGAAACCCATAATGAGAATTTTGTAGCTTTGAACTTTTGGAACTTCGGCTGAGAATCTCTTCTAGAAATCTTGCCAATGATCTCTATGAGGTGGAATTGTTGTGCTTGAATGCAAAAGAATCAATCCCCTCTTCACTCTGACTTACCATACTTATATCTAGTATAAAAACCATCGTTTTAGAGTCCCAAAGGCTTTAAAAGTCTTCTGGGAGTTCAATTCAAGGAGGAAGAGTCCAGCTTGAAGTTTGTCTTTCTAAAGTACACGGGGAGTGTTGTTGGTTTAGTTTACATAGGTAAGACCCTGTTATCTTCTATTCCCTAACTCATTTTGGCTTTTCTTATATTCAGTGAGTTACAAGGGTCCCTTATGTTCATGCAAATTAACTCCATTTAAAGTCTCCTTAGCACGGGTCGTGTAATCAGGTACACAACCCGTGTAATGCTCTTTGCTCTCTAAACTTCTTCTTTTCTCTTTCCAATCATGCTTTTGCTTTTACTATGCTTGGATTACACCTAAAATATTATAGAAATCAGAGATTTGCAATAATTTAAGAAATCTATGGAATATGAATAAAATAATTGAGGAAAACTAACTACTAGGTTATTAAAAAGGGTAAAAAAATGCAATGAATGCTATCCTAAATACCTATATAAAATGAGTGCATCAGTCAGCATGATTCTTAGCTGGATCACACCTACCGTATTCAACGATTTTTGTCTTCTAGCCACGTCATATCGAGCTTAGTCTTGTTGAGCTAATATCGTGCTGAGCTCTATCTTGATCAACTTAATGTTTAATTATATGATCTAACCAGTCTCCTTGAGCTCAGATGCGACTGAACATGCCTGAGACCATATTGCTAAACTTAGGCCAGCTTGTAGCCAGATCCAACCCAGCTTGAATGGAGTTTCATAAGTTCGACCCGCTAAAGTTCATATTTTAGTGCAAACTATATTAGTAAGCATTAAATAACTAAGCATTTATTTTAAATTTAGATTTTAAACTCACTATTTATGAAATTTAATTTCAAGAATTAATTTATTGAATATTTATTTTACTTAAATTTTATAACCTAACTAGTAACGTAGTAAATTACAAAATATAGTTATTTTATTTTTTTTTAAAAATTATATCATAGTTTTCTTATTAATGTATGCAATTACGCATTAGCTAAAAATGATTTATGTATTAATTTTTATATAAATATATCCATTAAATTCTTTGATATTATTTTATAATTATTTTTATATTTACTTAAAAATATTTAAAAAAAAACACTAAGAATTAGAGAAAATAAATAAATACTCACCTTTTGATGCTCTTGAACTCAAAACTTTGTAGAGAATCGAAGGCCTTCACTTCAATAGATAACTTAATTGTGGACAAAAAAGAGAGGATGTTGAGTTTGAGAGAAAGTTGAGCTTGATTCTTTGACAACAAACGGCTAGCAAAGATAAAGAGAAGAGGACAAAAGAGATGCTTTAAAATGATGAATTGAATAAGCAAAATGTGCTTTTTGCCCAAACGAACCCCTTTACCGATCGTTTCAACTTTCACGTGATAGGAGATGAATTAGATATGAAATAAAGCTAAAAACTCAGTGTTTGTAGAAAAATATCGTTACATAATGGTTGGTAATAGTCGTTACTTTACGTAATGGGCGTGGCAACTGCATTTTTTAAAATCCATTATCTAACAAGAGTAATAGTTAGGGTAGTATAATAATCGTTTTTTTTAAATCGTGGTCAGAAAAGAGAAACTATAATTATAAACACAAATGAGCACATAATTTTATGAATTCATCTCAAATTTGTTATTTTTAATTGTATGTGGTGGTGAGATTGAGGCCTTATGCAACCAAAGATGGAAGGCACAAGCTTTTTGAATAAAACTATGGCAAACTATTATGTTGCATACAATAAAGTGTCTCTTATGTTAATTATACAAGCAAGCAAGAATCTCCATTCTTTATTTTATTGTATATTCTCTCCTACATTTTCCTTTTGTTTGCTTTCATGCATGAACACCATGCCAAGAATCTTCATTCTCTTTTTTACATGTTTGCTCTCTTTCTCCTTTTTAAATTTTTTTTCTTACAGAAAATCAATATATTAGTGTCTTCTATATGTTCTTTCATCCTGTATGAGATTTAAATCAAACTTAAATATTGAAAAAAAAATGAAAATATTATTTTGCTGTTTTGAAATTTTTACACCTTGATAAATCAAATCTAATATAAAAGTCATTTTTTAAGAATACTTTTCTAAATGGCAACTCAAACAGGTAAAATGTTTCGATTGTTGTGTAAATATATGATGTTAATTCGAATTTAATGGTTGAAACAAAACACACCCTTGAGATAAATTGCACAAAACGTTCGTGAACTTAAGGATTGTTTCATTTTCATTCCTGACATTAATTTATTATAATAAAATCTCTTAACTTTGATTATATTTCAAAAAATTTCTTTATCTTACAACAACAAGTTAATAGATAAAAAAAAACAAAATAAATACTACTTTACCACTAAAAAAATGAAAATTACTCTTTTATGATTAAATTAATTAATAAAATTATTTTATTTTTAATAAAATTAATATTTATTTAATTTATGAATAAAGTTATTCATTAATTTATATTTTTATTTTTATTATCAATATATATATATTATTAAACTTTAATTATTTTATCAATAAATAATTTGCCCCTTTAATTTTAGAATATTATATTCTAAATTTTATTTCAACTAAATAATTTAATTTATCTGTCAATCAATTTACTTATCCTCCTTAATTTTAAAAACCAATTTTCTAAAATATAATTTGAATTAAATAATTAAATTTAAGACTCGATACATTGATTTCATTAATAGATTAAACAATTAACATCAAGTAAATAGTTTTAGGGATGAAACAGTAATTTTGCATTATTAAAAATACAAAATTATGGAAGTACCCCAGTTTTTTTCTCCTCTCCCTCATCCTCTACTTATGCCTTCTCCTTCGATTTTGGTTTTCGAAGCTTCTTCCGTTACCTACCCTCGCCAGTGACGTTGAAACTATCAAGACCCGCTGACCAACTCCTCACCCCTCGGCAAGCACAAACCAACAACTTGTGATTTGGTGACCAAACGCAAGAGATCCCTTTCGCGACCTGTATGGAGAGGACATAGACGCAAGAGCATCAAGCAAAATAAGATTCTTAGCTTGCCAAGCTAAGGGTAGAAGAACTAGAACAAGGGATTGTTGGTGAGGCAAGCATCGTAGCAAAGGCACAGGTTGAGGTTACTGAAGCGAGGCAAGCAGCTGCAATTTTAAAACTCAAATCTATTAATGCTGAATTGTAAAAATAAAAAAATCTTCGGATACTTCACCATCTATTGGAATGGGGACGCTCGCCGAAAAATATAGAGATGATCAGAAGAGAGTCTAAAACAAGAACAGGGAGGGAGAATAAGTTCTGTCCAAGAAAATCAAGAGCGAGTTGGATCACATACCTGGACGAGAAAGGAACTAGATTATTCTTCTCTCTTTTTTTTTTTCTTTTTAATTATCATTATAATAATATTTTATAAAAATATCTTAGCTACCCACCATCAAATAAAATAATTTTATATACTTTATTTGATAATAATAATAATAGTTAATAAATAATAAAAATTAATAAATAATATATATAATTAATAATTATGTTAATAAGTAAAATAAAATAATTTTATTGATAAAATAATTTTATTGACAATGATTAACTAATTTAATCATAAAAACGAGAGTGAATAACGTAACAATTTCCCCTTTAGAGAGTAACAATATAGTAATTTCATGTTTTTTTTACCTATTAAGAGAGTTTTTTTTTTTTAACATAATTGAAATTGAGTGATTTTTATGATAATAAATTGAAATTCAGGAACGGAAGTTAATCAACCTTCTAAACCCTACACCCTTGTGTGAGCATGCAACTTATGATACCCAAGTCGAACAATGAATTTTCTAAGATATAGGGCAGTTTGCCAGAAATGATATCTGTTTGCCCAATGTTTGACACTTGGCTTGACTAGAAACAAAAGAGAAACTAAAACCTTGTCATGAAATGACAAAGTTTGTCTAATAATTCAATGTTGAACTTGATTTGACACAACTACTTCACTATAATCATGATCTAAAGGTGCTAGTTAGGACAAATTTCTACGTAAGAAAATCATTTAAAAGACAAAAATAAGGAAACAGTATACTTTACTATCTTATGGTTTGCACATTTTATTAACAGGAGCTTGACATTTTTTTTTTTTCACTTAAGGGCATATGGTATTACATCGTTAGAACTTAAAAATAAAATTGCTAAACGGCATCATTACATACTGACGTAGTAAATCTTTTTGTGCTCTTAAGCTGACATAGCAAGTAAGTCTCACATATTTGATAATATATAATCATATTATCCATTCAATGCCAAGCTAATAACAATGAGAGAAAACTAACATTTACCCCTATAGTGAGAAAACTAGTAAGCAGACTGGTATATATAGCAAAATAGGTATAGCCCACTTACCATGCTAGCTTAAGAACACGGAAAGACTTACCACATTAGTCTACATCGACACTTATAGCAATTTTATTCTTAAGTGCTAACAGCATAAGAACACAAACTCTTAAGTGCAACCAAAAAAATAAAAATTTCAGACTCTTATTAATAAAACGTGCAAATCACAAAAGTACTAAAGTGTACTTTTCCCTAAAAACAATTATGATCACCTTATAAACATAAATTGCTAGCAAACTGCATTCTCATCACTTTCAATCCCAAGAAAAGAAATATGATCGAGAATCCCATCAAAATATTTTAGGATTCTAGCATCAAAAAAAGTTAAGCTAACAACCATTACATTTTAACATGGGAGCATTTTTATTATTATTGTAGAAAAAGGTGAATAGGTATCACAATATTACAATCAACAACATGCAAACTTAAAGCCAACCTTCACATTTCTTCTCCCACCACTCCATGAACTTAACTTGTGCAGCCATGGTGTCCAACCTGTAGAGTTGCAGCCAGTGATTTGCGATTTCCTGTCCAAAGGTCCAACCAAAAACACCTCCGGCAAGAAAGGACAGCCCAGCACCTGCCAAATCAGATAAAGGTAAGAAAATAAACAATGTCCATCTATCCATGAAAGAAATAATTCTAAAATTTTGTTCCCAACTTTCTACACATTCTCTACTTAGGCTAATTGGCCTCACTGTTTTCTAATGGTTGAAGTATCAAGTTCCTGCACTGATCATCATAAAATTATAACTTGCACTATCTAGAAAGCCTCCCATAAAATTAAAATACCATAAGAATTTTTGCACATTGATTTTCAAAATGCTTCATCTATCAATTAGATCCTACGGATAAAGGATCCAGACATTATTTTCTTCGTATTCCAATTTATTTGGGTTTTCTTTCTCTGATACAGCGTATAAAACCATTGTTTTAGTACACATAAATGTGAAAAGCTGCCACAACATCACAATCTTCATTGTTGGACAACAAGTTCTCTATTTCTTTTATGATTAGGTCAGAATTTCATATCACCACCTCAGGATTGTAAGAGAACCAAATTCGACCCTAGAGAAACTTCAAACAATACAAAGAAAAATCTTCTTGCATCAAACAAATAATTAGAAGGAAAAACTAACTGAAAAAGCAGCGACGAACCATGTTCCACGACACACGATCAAATCGTGGTTCATAGAAGGAGCAAATTAGGTAATTGTGGTTTAGAATTTCCCAGTTAGTGTTGGCTTTATATTCCTAGTTAGAATGGTTAGTATTTTCTTAGCTTGGGATTCCTAATCCTAATAGTAGTAGGATTAGTTATTAGTCTACAAATACCTATGTAACTTATGTATTTGCTAGAAAGCTTTTATTATTGAGTATTGACATTGACAATTGAGAATTAATAGAAAATTTAAGAATTTTTTCTCTTTCCCGTTTGAATGTTCTTCGTGGTCATAGTTAAAAAAGAAAACTGCTGGATTTTTTATAGAACTGCTAGGACTTACTTTATATTCCTTAGCATTTTTTCTTAACAATTTTTTTAGAGTTTTCTTTCCAAACATCTAATGAAATTGTTATATATAATTATAGGCATTCCAAATTCTTTTCCTTCTAGTTCAGCTCTCGGCAACTAGAGCTTCTTTTGGTCTTTCAGTCGATGAATAGATATTGAATATTGCAACATGACATCAATAGTTTTATATAAATTTAAGTTGAAATGTTCATGCATTATCAATTATATGTAAATTAGTTACATATTAATTAAGGCATAAAATTATTCACGTATGATTGTTATTGCTTATTTATTGTGTTGTCCCGCTATGATGTGGTGACATGGAGCTGGTTTTGTGTGTATTTGCGTGCACGCGTGTTAAACATTGGCACCTGATAGGTTATATATGGATACACATACGTGCAAGATATGACTCACTCAAGTTGAGCCTGCTAGCACTTGACAGTTTGATATTTATCATGAGTTTCACTTGAGTTGAGCTTTCCAACAAAGATTGGATTACAATGGTTGAATTAGGAGATTAGCTCCCATATATTATTATAGACTATATTTGGTGTGTAAGTAGTTTTATGTCATTGTCATGGGCAATGTATGTTTATGTGATGTGATGTGATATTTCAGTGTTGTCAAGAGGCGCCCGAGCAAGGTGAAATCCAAGCACCTCGCCTGGGAAGCCTCTAGGTGAGGCGCCTTTAACTAGGCATTGCGTAGGCGCCCAGTCAAGGCAGCACCAGGCACCCCCAAGAGAGAAACAGGCGAGAAATTTAAAAAAAAAAAAAAAAAGTTGAGAGAGAGAAAAACTGATCTGATTTGTTTTCACCTTTTGGCATCCAAAAGGCAAGAAAAGACAGTGACTAAAGAATTAGGATTTTGGGTTTGCATGACACTAATGAATGAACTTGAGCAATGCATCTAAAATTGTAAATTATATCATTTGCTTTATGATTTTTTGCTTTAACATTTTGTGTTGTTAGAGGAATACTTTTAATCTAGAAGCTTAAGACATAAAATATATTATGAAATATGAATATAAAATTTGGCAATTTATTGATTGTGTAATAAATTAGACATTTGTATTTAATTATTTATTATTTTAGAATAAATTAGCACCTCACTTCGCTTGGGTGTGCGCCTTGGCGATCACTTAGGGCAATGGAGGACCTTCTCACCTTAAGGGCACCTAGCGCTTTTAACAACATTGTGATATTTATGTATTTCTATTAATAGGTTTACACTAGTTTTAGGCTAGTTATAAATGTTATATGAAATACTCAATATTATATTTTTTGAGTCAACCACTCACCTATGTTCACTTATTTTTCCCAGGTGACAGAAGGCCAATAGGCATAATTTGGTAATCCATGCAATTTTCTCCATTACAGTGGACTTGTATTTATAATTTTGAATTATATTAAATATTTGTAATTCTTAGAATGCTCCATAAGGTTATTGTAAAGTCTGAAAAATATACTCTATATGTTTGTGTGTTCGTATTTAAATATAAGTATTGAATAGGATGATGTGGATTGAGTAAAGCTCCCTATTTATAGATTTTGTGTTTAGATAGAGGTTTGAGTTCAGCTCCCCTCTAGATGTGTTAATGTATATGTGAGATAGATTGGGTTCAGTTTATCTTCCCATTGTGGTATGTGTGTGTGTGTGTGTATATATATATATATATATATATATATATATATGTTGGGCAAGTTTATGCAGATTGTATGATTATGGTTTGATGTGTTTATTGCGTGAAGCTTGCTATGGGTTCTCATAGCCTTATACAGGCCAAGTTTTAGTACTAGTCACAACTCCAAGCCAAGTGCTTACATCAGTGAATTAATGAAGAGAATTTCCAAAAATCATGCTTCTTTCAGTTGTCTTATGCAATTCACCTTACACGTAAATTTCAATACAATTTGGGTTGAAGTTCTCTTCCACCAAACCCTAATCAAATAATATCAATTTCTTGAACTTTCCAAAAAACAAAATTGATGCGTACGACTTACAAGTTTGCCTAGTGCTATTTTTCTTCCCATCATACTTGTTTACAAACTCTAATTCTCATCATGAATCTCTATTCTCTTTATCTTTTCAAATCAACCCAAGCCCTACATCAATAGCAATTAAGTGAAAGCTAAGCATGATAATTAAGCACAACCAATGGTCATAATAACAATATTCGCATTCTCAAACTAAAGGCCCATTTTGATTCAAACTTCAATATTGGAATTAAAAATAGAATGGCGTGTAATCAGGAAAAGAATGGGTTTTTTCCTCAAGTGTTTGGTTCAACAAGGAACCAAAATTCAATTTCTTAAAGGTTATTTGGTTGCTATGAATACTGGAATTAGAATTAGAATCAAATAAAATTTTCAAATATATATATATATATAATTAAAAATTTACTATATCATTTCATATTTTACTTTAGATTCAACATATTTTTTAGAATTTATTATTATTAATATTATTATTATTGCATAATATAAAATTTATTGAATGTATATTTTATATTTATCGATTATTTATTTAACTTAAATAAATTTATTTCTAAATTTCCAATTATTTATTAATTATTTTAATTATTTCAAGTGGCCAGCTCTTATTGATAAAGGTATTTTATTAAACTATTATTAATAAAACTTATTTATATTCAAATGACACGCAATTTCTTAATGGTTAATAAATATTTTTATTATTATTTTTAAATTAAATGCCATGTGTCAAGTTATTATTAGTTAACAAATATTTAATTCAAAATTTTATAATTTATTTTGTAATTTTATTTTAATTTAATTTTTATCTTTAAGATGTAAAAGCCACACATCAATTTTTTGCAACTTTCACCGAGTTTAACTTCATTCCAATGAGAATGGAAATCTCATTCCCTATGGAGGAGGGGGAAATGGATTATTTGCCCCACTTGGGGAATTGCATTCCAATTCCCACTCATTTTATAAAGAACCAAATTCTAGGAATCACATTCACCCCTTCAATTAATCAATTCCAGCCCTATTTTTTTGCCAAACCAAACAGCCCCTAAGTTCAATGACTTGTTTCTAGGAATGGCAACAAGTCGAGTATTTGCGAGTCTCCAATTTGACCGAACCCTAATAAGAAGGATTTGGATAGCATATAATCAGATTTGTGATGAGTTTAATTTGAGGAATAACTGTGACAGGCTTGGGTTACATGCTGAATATCCATTATCCAAATTAGTTTATATAAATAATTAATTAAATATAAAATATATATTTCCATAATAATATTTATAAATTTTTATATATTATATTTTAAATAAATAAAATTTAAATATTTTATAGAATTATTAAATTTTTAAATATAAATTATCAATAAGAAATATTTTTTTAGATTATCAATTAAAATATATAAAATTAAATAGGTTCGGGCATTTTTCAGGTAGTAGTACGGGTTTGGGTAGATGAAGGTAAATTTTAATTGGGTTTGAGATGGGTTTTAGTATTGAGAAAACTAAACGGATTCAAGTTTGAGTAGGGTGATTTTTGCGAGTACACTACCTATTGCCATCCATAATCCCTACTTGTTTCAATGGCATATGGCTCCATCAAGGTAACATACGCTTTAAATCCTCCTTAAGTTTGAAGAAAACAGACATTTTAATTCTAACTTTCTCCATAACAGAATAACGGTTGCAAAGAAGAGAAGGCTATAACTACCATGTAAACTCCTTGAGTATTTCCAGGCAACACCTGCAGTTGATACTGCTCCAATAACGCTTCCTGCAAGACCAAAGTTTGCTGCTTCCCTGGCAGTCTTTAGCTGAAAAAAAAGGGGGGTTAATCAAGCTTTTCACAGCAAAGAATATGCACTACACATCCAATGGCATAGGAATCATTTGAACAAATGAAATGACATGTCTAGAATAGTTTGGGTCCCTGAAATTTTAATGTAAGATTAGATCATAAAACCATAAGGCTTGAAAAATAGCTAAAGATAACTTTAAAACAATATATTGGGTCACTAGAATAATATAGAACATTAAATTTCTTTTCTTTTTCTTCTCCTTTAATAAAGTTCCATAGTATATACCAAGGACTAAATTGCAATTGACCAAAGTTTATTTGCAAACATTTTTAGAAGAATAGAGTCATTAGACTCTAAACAAAAAATAAGCTAAATTCCCAGATCAAATTTTTATATAATTTGATATTGGATGGTAATGAGAAGACCATGAATGGCACAACATTTAAAGTTTTATCAATTGATAGCAACCACTGGGCATACTACAAGTAAGAAGATACCAGCAAGAAGATACTACTCGAGCTCTCTACCCAAAAATAAAAGTATCCTAATAAACAACAAAATAGATTGTAGGCCAAAAGTCCATTTTGGTCCTTCAACTTAGGGCCAAAAGTCATATTATCCCCTTAATATATATATATATATATATATATATAGTCAAACAGGCCCTTCACTTTTAATTAGAGTCAAATTAAACCTAACTACATGGTGTTAATAAACAGTCCTTTACAATTCCAACTCCACTTCATCCTCATCTCTCCATCTCCACCACTTGTTGCAACTTGACACCCTCTACTTCTTCTCCGGTAGCATACTATCATTCAAGTCTGGAAATAATAGAATTAATAAATCAACACTTGAATTAAACCCATTAAAAACAAGAACATCTCAATAGCCTCATTTCCTTTCAATCAAAATCGCATATTCAAGATTCAAGAACCCTTTCAAAAAATTTTGCATAATAAACATCTGTCCCAAATCTTAATTAAAATTCTTTTTTTTAAAAAAAGTTATTCTTGTTGCACTCAAAGCATTCATTAATGGATTCAACATCTCTTTCACAATGAAAAACCATAATTCTTAAACCAAATCAACTTTCTCACTTAGCCCGAATCACCAATTCAATCAACATTGAAGAACCACTGCACCAAATTATCTTCCTTTCAATGAACTTCCACTTCTCTCACCACTAACACCTTCAAAATTGATGCTACATTACAATATATATATATATATATTGATATGGGAATTTGGATTAAAAAATTGATATGGTCTTGAATTCAAAAGACAAAAATTGGGCAAGAGGGTTTAGAATTTGCTTATTACCTGACCCAACTGAGATAATGAAGGAAGAAATCATTGAGATCAGTCAAAGAATTGAAAGCTAACCCTCACACATATAATACTTCATAGCAGCATCAATAACAACAGGGGAAGCTCATCCTCATTCACCAAAAAATGATTCGGCCAGCCTTTGCATCTCCCCTGAAATCCCATGTTCCCACATATTTGCACCATTGCCTTTCTCAAGGCCGCATGAACAAAAGTCATCTGCTTTGTGTGTTCCATGTGCTGAAAACACCCTTGGCTTATTCCTCTTTTCTTTTAGTGAGATTATTGTGCCAAATTTGCTCAGTAAATTGGCATTGCAATTTCAGAACGGAGTAAAGGAACCTAGTACACTGACCCAACTGAGATAATGAAGGAAGAAATCATTGAAATCAGTCAAAGAATTGAAAGCTAACCCTCACACATATAATATTTCATAGCAGCATCAATAACAACAGGGGAAGCTCATCCTCATTCACCACAAAATGATTCAGCCTGCCTTTGCATCTCCCCTGAAATCCCATGGTCTCACATATTTGCACCATTGCCTTTCTCAAGGCCGCATGAACAAAAGTCATCCACTTTATGTGTTCCATGTGTGCTGAAAACACCCTTGGCTTATTCCTCTTTTCTGTTAGTGAGATTATTGTGCCAATTTTGCTCAGTAAATTGGCATTGCAATTTCAGAACAGTGTAAAGGAACCTAGTAAATTCCTTCCTAAGGGTAATCAATTGCTTATTAATTTCGAGACAATATCAATGCCAAAGTTGAAGGAAAAAGTTCAAAGGTGGTAGTGAAGGTAGAGAAGGAAGAGACGGAGTATTTGCCTAATTTAATTTAAAGGAAAGAAGAATCACGTTCAAAAGATTGAAGATATGCAGGAAGAATGTAGTAACAAACGGTCTGCAGTTTATGCAGATGAAAGCAAGCCAGAAGAGATGTTTGATAAAGTGTATAGTATGTACTAGGGAAGAATGTGGACCTCCTGCATGTATCCCTATTGACACTTCACAGAGTGGCTCTAATACTCTGACTCTTCATTTTGCCTTGTTGTACCTGAGTCGACATGACAGGGACACGACATGGAATATGTGTCCGACACATATTCATGCAGTTGGACACTCAAGTGACAAACATCTCTCAAGATGAAAAGCATATTGAATTAAGGATAGGTAAAAAAATAAGTTAAAAAGAGAATGCAATTTTGCATTAAAGGATAGGTACATAACAAGTTAAAAAATATTGAATATTTCGAGAATCCAATGGTTGTAGATGACAATTAATTGTGGATAGCCCCTTTTGCACAGATTACTTCAACCCTTTCGGTCTACATTACGTATCCAAGCACTAGTGTCTAAATTTAAATCCACACCCCAGTATTTTCTATTTAGAAAGTTCAAGTTTGACACATGAATATGCACCCATTGCCAACACCTGTACCCAAGTCCAAGTAACATAGAAGAGTGGATCAAGAAAAACATTGCATAAGAAAGGGAAAACAAATGGATCTAATTCTAATGGCGGTGGCAAATGTCAGGCTCAGAGACAAGGAAATAAGAAGTAATTGATTTGAGGACCCTTCTGAGTGCTCCTTCACTCCAGCAACATCCCTTTCTGCCATCATTGGTATTCAGTTGCTGGACCAGGCTAAGCTACTGTTGTTCTGCTATTGAGGATAAGAAGATGTAGGCGAATGACAGGAAGAAAATGTCTGTTTCATCACACGATAGAAAGCGATGAAAATTGGGTAAAAATTTAAATGTGCAGGTTTAATTTGACTCCAAAAGTGAAGGACCTGCCTGACAGTAAATTTTTCTCAGGAGCTAACATATCTATTGGCCATAAGTTGAAAGGAAAAAATGGGCCTTTGGCCTAGATTGTATTCTTAAACCTTCTAGGCAAGGAGTTAATTATGATTCCTAACCAAGCCAAATGGGTATTTGTAGGGTATTTGTATTATAGTCACAAAAGCTAGGTTAGAAGTGAAATCTGGTCCGTGTCTGAATCTTTATAGATATGTCCCACAATTGGCATTCTACCAGAGAAGGATTTCATATAATTCTTAGCAAATATTTCAGAACTGGTGCTTTTAAGAGCACTGTATCCTCCCTGAGTCTTGCTCCCTCTGAAAAGAGTCCCAAACTAACAGAGAAAGTAAGATAAAAACAGGCTTTCATAGAGATTTGAAAGATCTGAGATTTAAAATTTGAACGTTAATGAATGGTAAAGCAGACCAGGCTTCAAAAGTTGCAGTCTTTTCATATATTGTGAGCCTTCCTAAATGGCTACATCTCAACTTCTGAGACTCTTCAGATTTCCTAACTCTTTGCCATGAAGACTACCAAGTAATTGCTCATGTCTCTTTCATTATTTGGTTAAACTAAACATTATCCTTTAGAAGAACACTCATTATATAATATAATAACATAATAATAAGCCTGAAAATAGCCTTCTACTTGCATGTGCATATTCTTGTTAAGAAGAGAATGAAGTTCTATCTCATCTCATGCAAACAGTGTACAAATATATTAGCTAGTAGAATTCACAAGTACTACAGTGAATACAATACAAACTAATTAGGAATTAGACTTAGAAGCCAATTAGGAAAGATATGACATCCTACCAAGTACGACAGCATATGCAACCCATTACAAAGAAAATATTACAACAGTTAAGAGTCAAACACAAGAAGTAATTTAACAAAATAAGAAAAAAAGCCAATAATGAGGATACCCAATGAACCTAAATCAAGAATACTAACAAAAACCAAAAAAAGAAAAAAAAAAGCATCAAAAATAAAAGTTGAAGACAATCCAATCCAGTAGATAAAATAAGCCGAAATAAATTGGGAAAAAAAAAATCAAAAGATAGGGCAACACAAACAGCAAAAAAGGGTAAGCCACGCAATATGAGATACCCAAATGAAGATATTACAAAACGATAACAGAAATGAGTCTAAATCAACAAGAAGAAAATAAAAAGGGTAGGGATCCAAACAAAGTCTAATCAAAGAAAGCCCAAATGAATATGAAATTGTAGTCGAAAAGGCATCTAATGTATGTAGAGAAGGAAAGAGAAGATTACAGTGGGGCCATTAACGGGATCTGAAGCAATAAACTCTTCAACATCAGAGGCAGACCAAGAAGGAAGAGGTTTATCGCGCTTGATGAACCTTGAATAATTCTCTAGAATGGAAAACCTCTCACCCCAAAACTCCTTGTATCCTTCCCAGTGCTTCCTAAAGAATGACTCTGAACCATCTGCCATCTTCTCCTTTTTCTCCTTGAATCAAGATTATTCTCAGTAATATGTATTCATTTAAAGTTAAATTACAATTTGACCCTTAAAATTTGAAGTAAAAAAACGCACACAATGACACCCACTTAAATATATCTCTATTTAAAACTATTAGAGAGAAATGACAAAAATTTTCGGAGAAAACACAAAAAAGAAAAAAAATTGTAATTTTTTTTATAATTACACTCTAAATAACACATCAATTCGTGTTGAATAAATTATTAGATGTATTCAATGCATATATAATATCTCTCATAATAATATAAATTTATTTCACAAAGAGGATTTTTTTATGAGTAAGAGAATCCTACTTTTATATACATAGATAATATTCTATAATCTTCCCACATAATATTGTTTCAATCATTAATCACTAATAAAAATTATCACACCAAATAAAAGATATCATGTCAAATTAACAATAGAGTGCAATTAGTCTTTGAACAAAAATATAAGATCTAATTATAAAATTTTTAATTTAGAATATAAATATAAAATATATATATAAAAAAGTGTAATTTTCTTTTTCAATTTTTGCAATTGATATGATATCGTGGAAATGTTGCCGTTACAAGAAAAACGCGGGCTATTAGTTGCTGGTTGTACACATGTAATCATATCTGATTAACTATAAGAATTATTTGCGGAACAATTATAACTTATTTTGAATATTATCTTGATCAAAGCAATCCTTTTTCTCTATTCATCTTCTGTGTTTCTCCCCGTTTCTCCCCCTTCTGTAACTTTTGAATTCTTAGATCTTAACAAGTGGTATTAGAATATCAATTCTCAGCCATGGCGGAAGGTACTCAATTGCAAGACTTGATAAAGGAGCTAACCTGGTTGGTTTTGGAGGCGGAACATAGGTAGGAGATGAGGCTTCAAGATATGGTTTACAAGCTTAAATACCTAATTGCAAGATTGAGTAGACAAAACACTGAAGTGGTGGAGAACATAAATAGGGCAAGTACATCTCATGATTTAGAAATGGGAAACAGTAGTCCATACAATCCGTGAGGTCATAATACTAAGCTAGAATTTCCTTGTTTTAGTGGGGAAGGCTTAGAAGGTTGGCTATTAAGATTTGAATATTTCTTCAAAGTGGGAAAGGTTGCTCTAGAGAACTGTGTCAAGATTGTAGCGTTGCATTTGGAGGGTAGAGCTATTCAATGGTATCAAAGGTATGTCAAGGTTAAGGGCGAAGCATATGTTAATTAGGAAAATTATGTTCAAGCATTGGGGGCTAGGTTTGGAAGTCACGCATTTGATGATCCCATAGCGGAGCTAAGAAATTTGAGGCAAGTAGATTCTTTGCAATCTTATCTTGATGGATTTGATGAACTATACCCTAAGGCAAGTATCATTGAAGAACAAGCTTTGAGTTTTTTCCTTTTGGGTCTTGGTGATGAATTACAAATACCCATTCACGTGTTAAAACCAAGAACACTTGCTGAAGCTTAATTTCTAGCCAAGTTACAAGAACTAACTAAGTCTGCCATTCAACAAAAACCCAAAACCATAACTGCAACCAAGAATCCCTTATCCAATATCACTCATACCACTTATAACAAACCCATGACTGTGACTAGTACCCTAAACCAGAATAAGTCTGTCCAAACTCAAAAAGATACGGTTGGATTATTACTAACCCCAAATATACCCAAATTACCAACCAATACTAAAAAATTCCCAAGGACCCTAACTAGTAAGGAAATGGATGAGAAACGGGCAGAGAATTTTATTTTTGGGTGTGATGAGCGATATATTCCTAGCCATAAATGTAAGAAAAAACAGTTGTATGTCCTTCAATTGAAAGAGATGATTGACGAAGAAGAGTTAGAGGTGATGGTGGAAGAAGGAATTGAAGAGGATAGTGGAGATTCCCCTTAATGCTATGTGGGGAAAGGGTAGTATTCAAACCATGATGGTGAAAGGGTATCATGGTAAAAGGAGATTACATATCCTTATTGACACAGGAAGTACACATAATTTTCTAAGTGAGAAACTTGTTAATAAAATTTACTGTGATGTTAATAAGGTGAAGGGTATATAGGTTGAAGTTGCCAATGGCCAAGAGCTAAAATGTGACTCTATGTGTAAGGCATTCCAATGGCATATGCAGCAGTAGGCATTCCAAGCTGATGTTTATATTTTGGCATTAGAACGATATAATCTTATTCTAGGTATTTAGTGGCTAAGAACCTTGGGAGACATAAAGTGGAATTTTGAATTACTAACAATGAGTTTTGAATTACAGGGCAGGGCACATGTTTTGAAAGGAGAATAATTCCCTATTGTCAATTCATTACTTAAAACTCTTAATGTTAAAAATGAGGAGTGGTCTACAATGATACTTGCAGATGAAGGGCAATCAATTCAATTATATGCTGCTCAAGTTGCTCAACAAATTGCTTGGAAGGAGTTAGCTCACTTGTTTAGTCAATATGATGACATTTTCCAACAGCCTAAAAACTTGCCACCTCAGAGGCAATATGATCACAAAATTCCTATTAAACCGATCTCAGCCTATCAATTCAAGGCCTTATAGGTATGCCTCTGTCCAAAAGAATGTGACAAAAGACATGGTTAAAGATATGTTGAAATCTAGAGTTATTCAGCACCTGTAGTGTTAGTGATAAAAAAAAAAGGACAATTTTTAGATGATGTGCATAGACTATAGAGGGTTGAACAACATTAAAATTAAGGATAAATTCTCAATTCCTTTAATTGAAGAATTATTAAAGGAGTTAAAGGGAGCAATGATTTTTTTCTAAAATTGATTTGAGGTCTGGGTATTGGCAAGTTAGGATGCACCCAGAAGATGTTTGCAAAACAACCTTTAAAACTCATAAGGGCCACTATGAGTTTTTAGTTATGCCTTTTGGGCTAATTTATACCCCTGCAACCTTCCAATCCCTTATGAATTCTGTGTTTAGACCTTTTTTAAGGAAGTTTGTGTTAGTCTTTTTTGATGATATTTTAATCTATAGTCAGTCAAAAGAACTTCATTTACAACATCTAGAACAAGTTTTGCACATTATGAGGGAGCATCAATTATTTGCAAAACTCAGTAAGTGCCAATTTGAAGAAGGCCATGTGGAGTATTCGGGACATGTTATTGCAAGTGATGGTGTTCATATTGACCCAAAAAAGGATCAAGTAGTAAGGGAATGGCCTGTTCCTCAAAATATTAAGCAGCTTAAAAGTTTCTTGGGTTTAGCTGGGTATTATAGAAGATTTGTTACAAGGTATGGAAAAATTACAAAACCTCATAGTGACTTACTAAAAAAAGGGGCTTTTTAATGGGGTGTAATTACTATAACCACTAAAAGGTTGACTAATTTACTGTATTGGAAGGGCTTAAGAATAGAGGTCAGGAGATACATTAGAAATTGTAGAGTATGTCAGCAGAATAAATATGAAACAGTGGCAATTCCTGGGTCCTTGCAACCATTACCTGTGCCATTGGGTCTTTTTACAGACATATCTATGGATTTCATTGATGCTTTGCCCAAATCTAATGGTAAGACTATTATCATGTTGATTGTGGACAGACTTACTAAATATGCTCACTTTGTGGGTCTTTCTCACCTCATACAGCTAAAATGGTGGCTCAAGCTTTCTTGGGTAATATTTTTAAATTACATGGTCTCCCTAATACTATTGTGACAGAATGAGATGCAATTTTTACAAGCCAATTTTGGCAAGAGTTTTTAAAGCTACAAAGGGTTTCTTTACATCTTTCTACAGCCTACCATCCCCAAACAGATGGTCAGACTAAAGTGGTTAATAGGTGCCTTGAAAACTATATCAGATGCATGGCAGGTCAACTTCCTCAAACATGGTTCAAGTGATTGTCACTAGCTGAGTTCTGATACAACACATCATACCATTTTTTTATTCAACAAACACCTTTTGAAGCACTTTATGGTGTGCCTCCTCTAGTTCATTTGCCATATTTTCCTAGTGACTCAAATGTTGCTACTGTTGATCTTTATATGAGGGATAGGGAATAAGCAATTGCTGTGCTGAAATCAAAATTATAGTCAGTTGTGCGCCGCATGAAAGTGCAAGCTAATAAGCATCATACTGAGAGGGAGTTCCAAATAAGTGACTTCCTTTATCTTAAACTGAGGTCCTTTATGCAACATTCAATTGCTAGGTAGCAATCTAAACTTCAGCCTCATTATTATGGGCCTTATAAAATTATTGGTAAAATTGTTGTGGTGGCCTATAAATTGTAGCTGCTACCTGAGGCTCAAATCCATGATATTTTTCATGTCTCTCTGTTAAAACTAGCTGATTCCACCATTACAACTTCTCCTACTTTGCCTCCCATTATAAGCCCCATTTCCACAAGCTGTATCAGATAGAAGGATTGTTAAGCGTGGTAATCAGGCAACTACACAATGACTTATTCACTGGCAAATTCATCTCTAGTTGATGCTACGTAGGAGTATGCTAATGGCATTCAGCTTCGGTTTCCCCCTTTCAAATCCTTGAGGACAAGGATTTTCTTAAGGGGGCGGATATTGATACGATGTTGTAGAAATGTTGCCATTACAATAAGAATGTGGGCTATTAGTTACTGGCTATACATGTGTAATCATATCTAATTAGCTGTAAGAATTATCTACGGAACAATTGTAACTTATTCTGAACGTTATCTTGATCAAAGCAATGTTTTTTCTTTGTTCATCTTCTATGTTTCTCCCCTTTCTGTAACCTTTGAATTCTTAGCCAAAACAAAATATGAAAAGTAATAAAAATGTTTTCATTATATAAGTCCCTTTTCTTTTAACTCATTTCACATAATATAATATTTCACGAAATAATTCCTAACATTTTACAATCATTTCAAAATTGTTATTTTGAATATTTCTTAGCCTACAGATGTCCAAGAATATTTTTTTAGTTCATGAAAAATAAACTCAACTCAACTAAGCCTTTATCCTAAAATTTGGGGTCAGCTATATGGATTCTCTTTATCCACTTTAAACGATTTTGAGTTAAATCCTCGAAAATGTGTAATGCTTCTAGGTCATGTTGTACTACTCTCCTCCAAGTCAGTTTAGGTCTAGCCCTTCTTTTCTTTCTATCCTCCAACCTAATGTGCTCTACTAGTCTAACTGGAGCCTTCATATATCTACGCTTCACATGACCAAACCACCTCAATCTCCCTTCTCTCAATTTATCCTCAATTAGCACCACTCTTACCTTTTCTCTAATACTCTCATTACGGACTTTATCTAGTCTAGTATGGCCATTCATTCACCTTAACATTTCATCTCTACAAATCTTATCTTAGACACATACAACTTCTTCAGTGCTCAACACTCACTACCATATAACATGGCCGATCGTATGGTTGTATAATAAAATTTTCCTTTCAACTTATTGGGAATCTTGCGATCACATAAAACTCCTATGGCACGTCTCCACTTCAACCATCCAGCTTTAATTCTATGATAACATCCTCCTCACATCCCCCATTTATTTGAAGGACTGAGCAGAGATATTTAAAGTGATTACTTTGGGACAGTACCATTCCATTCAAACTAACTCCTTCTCTATCACTAGTTTGGCCTTCACTGAACTTACAATGCATGTATTATGTCCTTGTTCTACTTAACTTAAAGCCCTTTGACTCTAGAGTACTTCTCCAAAGCTCTAGCTTTCCATTGACACACATACGATGTTCCACAACTCTCTCCCACAACTTCATAGTATGGCTCATAAGTTTAATTTCCGTATAGTTTGAGCAACTCTGTGTGTCTCCCTTATTTTTAAAAATGGATACTAAAATACTCTTTCTCTATTCATCAGACATTTTTTTTGAGTTTAGAATCTTATTAAACAATTTACTTAACCATGCCACTCCCATATCTTCCAAACACTTCCACCCTTTAATTGGTATTCCATCGGGTTCTCAGGCTTTACCCACTTTTATTCTCTTAAGTGCTTCCTTTACTTCTAAAGATCTAATCCTTCTAGTATAATTCATATTCTCTTCTATTGCTCTGTAGTCTATTTTTACGCTATTACCATTTTGACTATCATGAAAAATAAACCTTTAAATTAAAATAAAATTTTAAAATCATGTTATTTAACTTCAAAATTTCATAAAAATTAATAAATAAATTATTTGAAGATAATTCAAGAATTAAAGATGCTTAAAATAATATGTATAATTTAGCAAAAATCTTAAAAATAAAATTTCAGCTCATTGCATGTAGCCTCACTCACTGCTATTAGGAGAGGTGGATGACACAACCACCGTCAGGTGCTACGAGGAGCTTAGAATTACCTTAGATACACAAAAATGGGTTATGATTAGCTCGAAATCTCTACCATTTTTTTAATGGCAATGGATCACTTTATAATTTACCTTTGAAAAAAAAATCGGGAAAATTACCCAGAGGATGTAATTAAAAAAAAAATACCAAAAGGGGATTACCTTACACTTATTTACCAAAAGGGGGTGGGAAGTGTTGAGTTGGAGGAGAGAGATAGCGAGACTCTAGTATGGGTAGCGACTTGGGGGTAAAAAAGATAAAAAAATAATAATAATAAAAAACGAAGTTGTCAGTCAGACTCTATCTAAATTAGCGGTAGACTGCAAAAAAGTGTAATTGGACTGAAATGAAAAAAAATATATAGCAAAAGGCATGATTGGACTGAAATGTAATTTTGCGAGACTGAAATGAAAAAAGAAATTATAGCAAGACAATGGCAGTAGGTTCCTTTACTTCTAAAGATCTAATCCTTCTAGTATAATTCATATTCTTTTCTATTGCTCTGTAGTCTATTTTTACGCTATTACCATTTTGACTATCATGAAAAATAAACCTTTAAATTAAAATAAAATTTTAAAATCATGTTATTTAACTTCAAAATTTCATAAAAATTAATGAATAAATTATTTGAAGATAATTCAAGAATTAAAGATGCTTAAAATAATATGTATAATTTAGCAAAAATCTTAAAAATAAAATTTCAGCTCATTGCATGTAGCCTCACTCACTGCTATTAGGAGAGGTGGATGACACAACCACCGTCAGGCGCTACGAGGAGCTTAGAATTACCTTAGATACACAAAAATGGGTTATGATTAGCTCGAAATCTCTACCATTTTTTTAATGGCAATGGATCACTTTATAATTTACCTTTGAAAAAAAAATCGAGAAAATTACCCAGAGGATGTAATTAAAAAAAAAATACCAAAAGGGGATTACCTTACACTTATTTACCAAAAGGGGGTGGGAAGTGTTGAGTTGGAGGAGAGAGATAGCGAGACTCTAGTATGGGTAGCGACTTGGGGGTAAAAAAGATAAAAAAAAAATTATGAGGACTGAAATAAAAAAATAATAATAAAAAACGAAGTTGTCAGTCAGACTCTATCTAAATTAGCGGTAGACTGCAAAAAAGTGTAATTGGACTGAAATGAAAAAAAATATATAGCAAAAGGCATGATTGGACTGAAATGTAATTTTGAGAGACTGAAATGAAAAAAGAAATTATAGCAGGACAATGGCAGTAGGTCGCTACCCAAGGTAGCGACTAGCTGCCAGTGCTTGTCCTCTCATGGACTGAATCTTGTCCTGTCATTAACTGAAATGGAAAAAAAAAAAGGATTGAAATGTAATTTGGCCGGACTGGAAAAAAAAAATTTGCAAGCAGCAGGGCGCTACCTTAGGTAGTGACTAGCTACCAACGTAGCAACAGGCGCTACCCAAAGTAGTGACCAGCTGCCTTGTTCAACCACCTACATACCTTGTCTTGTTGTCTGGCTGTCTGACATGATTCCTCCTCGCCTGCCATACCAAGCTGTGTCTTGTCGTCTAGCTGTCTGACCTGATTCCTCCTCGCCTGCCGTACCAAGCTGTGTCAAATTGTCGAATTTTGTACATATAGATGTTTAAATTGAGACAAACCTCTTCACCTCTCTCATTTTCTCTTCAGGGAAAAAATATTTCTCTGTGTTTTCTCTTCCTCTAAATTGTTGTAGGGTATTTAGGAGAAAAATTTGTAGCACTTGATTACTCTATTGTGTCTCTTTAGTTGTAGACAAAAAAAAGGTAAAGAAAATATTTGGTATATTTTTTTTATTATTATTCATGTTATGTAAACATGTTGATAATATAAGTTGTGATTTAAATTTTTTTTATCCACTAATAATGTTTATCTCTCTCTGTCTATCCCTCTCCCTCTCTGTGTGTCTCTCTTTCTCTCTATTTGTATATAAAGTGAAGTGCATAATATTTTGAGGTAAATTTCATGTTGAGATAATTTTTTTTTTATTATTAATGTGATATAAAAATTACAAAATAAGAATTAATGTTGTAAAATTTTTTGAATAGTCTAACAATCTCTCTCTCTCTCTCTCCCTCTCCCTCCCCCCCCCCCAACTCTCTCTCTCTCTCTCTCTCTCTCTCTCTCTCTCTCTCTCTGCATCTAGAGGAAGTAAGGTGCAGAGTATTTTTAGGTAATTTTTATTTTGAAATATTTATTTTATTATTGATATGATATAAAATATTTAAAATAGAAATTCATGTACTAAAATTTTTTTGAATGCTGTAACAATCTCTCTCTCTCTCTCTCTCATTGTGCCTATAGAGGAAGTAAGGTGCAAAGCATTTTCAAGTAATTTTTATTTTGAAATATTTCTTTTTTATTATTGATATGATATAAAATACATAAAATAGAAATTTATGTAGTAAACTTTTTTTTAATGCTGTAACAATCTCTCTCTCTCTCTCTCTCTCTCTCTCTCTCTTCGTGCCTATAGAGGAAGCAAGGTGCAGAACATTTTGAGGTAATTTTTATTTGGAGATAATTTTTTTATTATTGATGTGAGATAGGTTTTTAAAATACATATTGATGTAGAATAAATTTTTTAACAGTATACCAATCTCTCTCTCTCTCTCTCTCTCTCTCTCTCTCTCTCTCCATCTGTCCCAGAAGACACAAAATATAGATTTTGAGGTAATTTTTTTTTTGGTTATTGATGTGATATAAAAATTTTAATATACAAATTGATGTAGTAAATTTTTGTATATTTTATTTATAACACTCTAACAATCTCTCTCTCTCTCTCTCTCTCTCTCTCTCTCTCTCTCTCTTCCTGTACAGGAAGTCAGGTATAGAGTATTTTGAGCTAATTTTTATTTTGATATAAGTTTTGTTGTTTATTATTATTCATATATGAAAATTTATATATAAATTGATGTAGAACATTTAAATATAGAAAATTATTTTTAGAGTTGTAGATATATGGTGTGAGGTTATGTTGTGAGTGATTAGTAATTTTTTAAAAATTGGTAATATCATAGAGTTTATTAGATTAGAAGAGTAATAATATCATGGATATTATTAGATTAAAATGAATGTTTGTTCTTTTTTTTTTTTTTTGATAATAGAGGAAAGGTGAAGAAAATTATTTCATGAGTTTCAAATATTATAGTACATTGAAATACAATTTTTTTGGGCTAGTTGTACATATATGGTGTTAGGTTAGTAGTGGGTGGTAATGGTTGGTAATATTTAAAAAAATGGTAACATAATGGATATTATTTCATTAGAAGAGTGATATTTGAAAATGAACGTTTGCTTTTTTTTTTCACAATAAAAGAGTAACAATAATAATATAGTGAAGTGATTAATAAGTCAAGTATTAGCCTTGATAGGAATGGAAGGACAATAAATGCATAGTAGAAATTTCCTCCAGTCAAGTCCATCAGATCCTTCAATACTCAGACACCAAAGACTTCATTGATCGGAGTCTATTCGTACAATGCAAGAAGAGGTGTTAACCTGCAGAAGACATGCGGATGTTCTTCACCTGGATGCCCCTCCAGAATTGATCGTTCCTCATTTAAGGGATAGTGGTTTTATTAGAGTATCCCAAATGAAGTTTTTTGCATTAGATTGGCATCTCATATTAGCTCTAGTTGAAAGGTGGAGGCCAGAGACGCACACATTTATGTTGCCGATAGGAGAGTGCGCTATCACTCTAGAAGATATCAGCATAATTACTAGATTGCCCATAGATGGTGATGCAGTTGTAACACGCTTCACCCATCTACAGTGTAGCCGAGCAAGGTGAGCTCTATTCGGTGCCAGAGCACCTATCCTGTCTTGTCGGGTACAAAATTATTTTATTTTCTATTTAATCGTATTATCTTACGTGTAGAATTTTTTTTTTATCCCATTTCATTTTAATGGAGACTCGACAGAGTCTCTTCTAGTTTACTAGTGCATGGCGGGTTTACTATTTTACCTATTAAAAATACACATCCATATCATTTTCCATAAATCATGTCATGTCATCATAATGCTTATACTCATTTCAAGTAAATAAAATACTACATTTCATTCATATATAATTAAGTACAATATTTACAATTTATACACAATCCAAAATTTTAATTACGTGTCTTAAAATAATTTACACCATTTACTTATGTACAATGATCCAAAATGCAAAATTTAAATACACATGAGCCCTACCCAAAATGAACTAGTGAGGTGACACCGACCCTGTAGCAGATCTGATCCTCTCTATCTGTACTCTCCTACTACTGCTGTGGCTGCTGGTGCTCTCCTGTACCTACGCGATGGGAAAACCAACGCGCTAAGCATTTCTGCTTAGTGGTGCAATAATTTGAAATAAAAATAATAAAATAATTAAAATAATTGTCCGAATAAAATTTACTAATTTTTTTTGAATTAATTACATATTTATGAAACTTTGGAAGCAACAGATTATCGAGATCTTTTTATTCATATTTAGTCTTATTAAATCCATGACAGTAATCTCTTCATGTACTTATTTAAATTTAAGATGTGTTACTCATATCTATGCCCAAGTAACCTATGACAGATTATAAAGACTGGATACACGGGAGTATACTAATTAGACATCCGTATGTCTATCCAGTATACAACGGTCATGTTAGGCACTAGGCTAGCGGGCAAGCATAAGCCAGTAATAATAATAGGCACTATGGCCAATAAGCAGGCATAAAAGTAGAACAATCATCTTAGATATATGTTGTCTATCAATGATCATTCATGTGGGCAGTACTGCAATCTGTAGTCCCTAATTGGTATACCAATCGATCTAAGCTATACAAATGAGTCTAGGTGTACTCTAGGCAAAATAATGTTATTTAATACTCATAGTTTCATTGATTCATGTCATTTTCATGCTTAGCAAGTTATTGTAATTTATTTCATCTCATATGCCAAATCATATTAGGAACCTTTCTCAAGGTCCAGGTTTAGTATCTTAGATTCACCTAGCAATTTGGCCAAGATGTGGCCCTTATGTGGCTACACTTCCTTCATGGAAGTTGTTCCTCTATGTCTTATATTTGTTTTTCCTTTTGAATCATGTCATTTGAAGTTTTAAAACTCAAGTTATGGTTAAATAACCATAACTGGTTCATTTCCTAATTCTGGTTCCTTAAATAGGTAGATTTTAGAGTTACATGTTACAGCCAAAAATAGGCCTAGTGTTCTTCATAGAAATTGTTACCCTATGTCTTATGGTCACTCAGATATTTAAATTACAATTTTCTAAGTTTTATAGAATTAATTATGACCAAATCACTGGCCTGGACTCAGGTACCCTGTGTCTTCAGGGTCTAAGTTCAGGTCAGTAGCTTTGACTAAACTTTTAGGGTCCTTATGTTCATAATTTGAGAACAATGTCTAAAGCAAAGTTGGAGTCCTATTTCTTAGGGTTTCAGATCAATATGGCTCATCCCAATTAGAGTTTCCTAGTGGAAGATATACAATAAACACTATTCTGGGGTCAAGTGTAATTTGGTCAAACTCTAGATTTTGATGTGTTAACTTCTTCTAACCATTTGACCTAGTTCCTTTGGGTTCCGGGTTTTGGTCAAAAGACCAATATTATAGACCTATGTCTTATAAAAAGTTTTCCATTTGTTTCATTGCATTTGAATCTTTATAGACCAAGTTATGGCCATTTTACCAAACTGGTCGGGTAGGCTTATGTCCAGAAAATTCTGGGCAGAATGGTTCTGGTCAGTTTGGTGACCTCACTTGGGCTAGCAATTTCATTTAGTTAGGGGCATTTCTGGGCTTGGTGTTCTTAATAAAAGTTATATTTCTATGTCTAAGCTTTCCAATGACATAAAAATCAGGTCATTTGGACCTGTCTAAAGGAAGTTATGGCCAAATGAACATGTACTTCATTTGGTCATTTTTCTAGGTTTAGTGTTAGGATATCCGGGTTGGGACAATAAATTGGTCAACTTATGGGTAGAATTTGAGCAAGGTTTCTTCATGAAAAATGAGGTATTTTGGGTCTAGTTTCATCTCCAATTAGCCTCATACTAATTAGAGCCACACAATTTCAGTTATAGACAATTTTTCACACTGGACTCATAGGTCTGAATTTCTTGCAAAGAACATGCACTCCCAATATTCATTCCTCCTTACTCCCAAACTACAATTTGTCATTCATAGCACTTCAAATGATCAACAATTCATCTCAACATGCTCAATTTCAAGCCATAATGCAAAAGTACCAAATTAGGTCAAAACCCTAACTCAATATTCCCAACACCATAAAATTCTCATCCAATTTAATTTCTAGCACATAAAACCTCATCACATGTTATCACTAACCATTATAAAACTATTAAAATCATTAATTTCACACCATTTTCATGGCTACCGAAAATTAAGTTACTACACACTCCAAGTTTTCTTTTAATTTCTTGAAATTTACACTTGAATTAGCATGCCTAAGCTAGTTAAAGAAGGAAGAGACATGTTTAGGCACTAAACTCTTAATGACCATTTTCTTGCTCTTGTAGAAACTTTAAAATCCTTCAATTTCTTGGCAGCCAAAGTCTTGCTAATGGTGTAGGGTAAGTTTTTAATGAAAGGACTTAGGAAAATTATGGTGAGAAAGGGGAAAATTTCAAGCTCAAAAGCTTGAAAAGGGAGAGAGCACCATGACCATGGTGGACGGCAAGAGGAAGAAGGAGGTGAAGAAAATGATTTACTTGGTCAAACTTGTCTTATTTTAACTCCTCTTCTTATCCCTTAATGTGTTTGTTAAGTTTCCATTGGTTAAACACTTTATTTATGATGTCATAATTTAATTAGTATTTATATTTTCAATTCTTTCTTTTTCCTTTTCTTTTTCTTCATTTTCCCATACATAATTTCATGATTTTAATTTATTTTATATATTTTAATCTCTCTTATTTTAGCTGACATTTAGGTCAAAATTCAACTCTAGAGTTAAAATGACCAAAATGTCCCTTATTGAGTTTATCGGTTTATATTTGTCTGTACTAATTGATTAAATTTTCTTAATTTTTTCTTAGCATTTTTACTGCCTTTTAAACTTCTTAAAGCCTTCAATTTAATCCTATTATTTGTCTCACAGGGTTTCCTCATGAGTCTGAAATTGGCAACTGTCTCTGCAATCGCTTCCCGGTAAGGTCACCCATCGCTGTGACCCCAGCTCGTTTAACCGAGTTGCACTTTTCTTTTTTTATTTTTTCTTGATTTTTGTTAATCTTTATTCAGTCAATTTATGCCTCCTCACTCTAGTTGAAGTGTAGTTCTAGACATTTTGATTGTCCGGACAGACATCAGTCGTCAGAACAGTAGAATGTTCGGACTACCTAAAGTGAGGGTGTTACAGCAGTAACTGGCAATTCAAGGTTGGATTGGCCATCTATTTGTGAAGAATATTTAGGCATTAGGCCACCTTATAATGTATTTAAAGGATGTGAACTATATATGCCATGGCTTATGGGATAATTTGAAGCCATTCTTGAAGGAGCGGATGAGGCCACTTTGCTTATACATGCACGGGCATATATATTGCGTCTAATTGGAGGTTCGCTTTTCAATAATAAGTCTAATTCTCATGTTAACTTAATGTTTCTCCCACTACTTGAGGACATGAGACAGGTTGGACAATGTAGTTGGGGTTCTGCATGCCTTTCATATCTATACAGGGAGCTTTGCCATGGAGTAGATCTTGAAACTAAAGACATCTTTGGTGCCCTTTTCATCTTACCGATTTGGGCATGGGAGAGAATTAAAATGGTTGCTCCATCATTACCAGATCCAGCACTACATGATGATGCTCCATTGGGTAGTAGGTACGTATGTTAATATTTCTTTTCATATCTAATACAAAATTCAAACATATATAACTTATAAAATAAATTATTGGCTTACTTTGCAGGTGGAGTAACATGCGACAGGTTACGCAGGTAACCACACATGTACTAATTCAAATGAGAGATAACATTGACAAAATGGCAAATCATTATGTAAGATGCATCATAACATATTTGTACTAAATTATTTATTAATGTAATATTATTTTTATTATTTGCATTTAACAACTATTTTTCTATTGGTTTATTATTTTTAGTTTATTTGGGAACCATACACTCAAGACGTACTAAATGTTATGCCTAAGTATTGCATGCAAGGAGAGGGTGTGTGGTGGGCGATAGTGCTACTAATATGCCTTTACATTATTGAGTGGCATCAACCTGATAGGGTATTACCCCAGTTTGGGTTGCAACAGCCAATCCCTCGACCCCCTCATCAAACAGACGATCTGCATCAAACTTCCCTGCGACAAGGTGATGGTGACTGGGCATCATTTCATGCCTAATTTATTAATAGGTGGAATAGACGGCACCAATTCATTATGCTAGGAGAAGCTGCTACGAGGCCACTGCACCATCATTCACAGTACATGGAGTGGTATTGTCGAATGTCTAGACAATGGATCTCAGTAACAGGAGCTGATATTGGTTATGTAGTAAAGTCTCATTCCCACATTCTTTTTATTAAATATTTATTTGTTTATTATGTAATAAATTAAGTGTGTAATTTTGTTATATGAAACATGGTGTTTTATAGAAGGATGGTCTAGAAGAATTGCTGATTACATTGGAAGACCCATCCCCACATAATATTACATATAGCAAAAGATTGGTGCTAAACATGCTACGGGCCCTGGAGGAGGAAATGCATCTTATTAATCGACGAGCACCGTATCCAAATCCAACCCCACCAATGCATGTTTTTGGAGAGTTATTAGAAGATCCACCTATTGCACAATAAAAGAGAAAGCATAGGGGTGGTCAAAGAAGACGAAGGGAGCCATCGCATCCGTCTACAACGCTAGTCACTGAAGCGATGCCGCATCCTATCTTTTACCATCCGTTTGAGAGCTATGATGCAGGGATTCAACCTCCAACCCAAATTCCTGAAGCTGGTCCATCAACATCCATTCTGACATTCACTGAATTTTCACAGAGCCAGTACACAGATTGGACCCCTAGTCCATCCATGGCAGGCCCTTATGGACAGTGGATGCCATCATCCTCACATCATGCAATGCAATAAGAAAGGACATCATTTGACTTTATTGAGACTCAATATGAGAGGACACCATTTGATGCAATGTTTAGCCCTTTCTCTTGATCATATACAGATGTACCTTCGACATCACAATATGGTTTTGGTGGTACAGAAGCTTCTAAGATGTATTTTGCACCTCATGATTCTGGCCTAGGGACTTTTGCATCAGGGGGTCGGACTATTTGGGCATTATGATTCTGGTTCCATGCAAAATGAGCCAGGTCCATCTTCAAGCATGCAATAAATGAAACCAAAACTTCAACTAATGTCCACATAGGATGTTCATGAACCTGAACATGAAGGAGAACATCACAGATAAGGGAGGTGGGCCGGTGCATTGCGCAATGCACCACAGAGGAGGTGTCCAGGTTATGGCACGTGACCTAAATTAGTTTATGTTATTATATTTTATTTTTTACATGTATTGAAATACATTGTGTAAATGATATTGTATTTTATTTTTTACATGTATTGAAATGCGTTGCGTAAATTATATTGTATTTTAGTTTTTACATGTATTAAAATACGTTACATAAATGATATTCACATTTATTATGTTATATGAAATTAATTTTTTAATGATGCCATTAATTTTTGAATAGTGAACAATGTTTATACAACAATTTATTCTTAAAAACTAAGTTATCCATCAAGTACATAGTTCATATTTTGAAACAATATTAATCCATACAATAGTAAAAGTTCTCTAAGTTAAAATCTCCATGAAGTACATACTACAACATATTAAAAAACATGAATCCATACAATAATTTGTACAGTGCATATATATGAATATTATTACTAGGCAATTTTCTTACAATGGCCATATTTTTCACCTTCCATGGTGTGCTTGGCAATTTTGAAATTGTGATGACTTTTCAATTGTCTCATATATTTATATAATTGGAAATAGTAATTCCCACTTTCTTCCCTTGCACGGACTACATCCACATATTCAAAAATAATATAACTATGACAATATAAATTAATTGGGAAGGCATTTTAAGTAACAATATAGTTATAAATATACCTGATCTTTTGTTATTTTCTCTATGACAATATAGTTCTTGTGGAACAGGTAGAGTTTTCATCCATGTTAAAGAATGTTCTAGACTTGAGATGAATTCTTCAAGAAAAAATATTAAAACCAGTTCATCATAAGAGTGAACGCCTTATTCTCCCCAAATTTGGGATAACATATAAAAATATCGAAGTTGAATAGTTTCAATCAAGACATTGACTTTTTCATTCTCTTGTATCTGATAGCTAGTATTAATAATTTTTTGTAAAAAAATTATTAACCTCAACAATATGCTTACTTATGCAACGTCCTAACTTCCATTTGAGTTCATCAATGTTATGCAGCCTACACTTTACATTTTGTATTGCAGTTTGACCTCTTAAAATGCTGGGAGTGAATTTGATAATTACCATCTAAAAAAAATTGAGTGGGCTGTTAAGGACAGATAAGATTAATAACACATAGTCATGAATAAAGTAGAAAAATTGACAACACTTAATAAAGTCCAATATAGATGCATGACAATACATAATAAAAATGTCTTTGAAACACCAAAAGAAATATCTTAGAAAAAAATGTATTCTAAAATTAGTACAAGAATATCGTATAACTAACAACATGGTGATAAACAAGATGGAATAAATCTTACAAAATCACTATCATCACTATCACTAAAATCAGAAATTTCATCACAATCAACAACTAATTATGACATAGTTAGACTTTATTTTCAACTAATTGTGACGTAGTTAGACTTTATTTTTCACCAACTTTTTTGTATGGACTAGTCTGATTATGAAAATATTCAAGATGAAAATTCATTTTATCTTGTAAAAATTCAATTTCATTAATGACTTACAAAAATACATAAATTGATGAAATATGAAAATGACAAAATTTATTAGTGATCTACATTCTTCATAAGATAACTCTTTTTATTATGTCTTACTTCACGACAAATTCAGCAATGGCTCATTGATCTCTCTCGCAATTTTCCCTAAAGCCTCCAGTCCATTTCGTTCTTCCTTCTAGTGGACTTTGACCTGCCTTTCTACCTTATTCTTGTTGAGTCAGGAACAAAGGGATTGCCATCTACATCTGGCCAATAAGCTGGATCTCCAAGAGCATGGAACATTAACTCATAAGATTTCAATGTTCATTCCAACTTATAATAATCAGACACAAATTGCTCATAATCTATTGCTCTGTAAAGGCATGCTGCAATGACATGAGAGCATAGGATTCGCATCCACAGCTGCAAGTTCGATCATTTAGCTTGACCACCTGCTTATGACCTTGTCTACCAGTCCTCACTTCAAATTCACCAGAATTGGTGTTGAACACACGGACATGATGTCCATTTGCTTTTTGTACATTTTCTTACAAAATTTTGCTACACAATTGTGTGAACTTAAAACCCATTTGTTCTTGTCCCTGAAACATTGTGCGCCATGCATCAAAATACTCCATGCATTAGTAAAAAAAATTTTCTATCATTGCAGTTATTGGTAATGCACGTAATCCTTTAAATAGTCCATTCACCGACTCCACAGTGTTTGTCGTCATTGAGCCATACCTTTTGCCTCCGTCGTGAGATCGAGTCCACTTTTGCAAATCTATCTTCACTGCCCAATCATATGTTTCTTGATGCATTTGTTGAATTGTATTAATTGATTTGTAAAATTTCTTCTTTTGGTTTTGATATGCTGTAATAATAAATAACAATGAATTTTGTAATCAATTATTAAGCAATATTTTCACTATGATTAAATGTTTACATAACACTTTTTCTACTAACCTGACATACATAGCACTTCTTTCATTACTGAATTCTTGAACGTGGTATTATAATTGCTTAAGATGTGTCGGATGCAAAATCAGTGATGAGCTGCAGAAGTTTACCACCAATCGTCTTGCATTACCTTTATAATCCTTTTGTGTTTATCCAATATGACACATATATCTTCCTAATCAGTGATAAACACTCTTAAACATTTCATAAACCAGTCCCAATTCCTTCCATCTTCACAATCAACAATAGCCCACGTAATGAGAAATATATGGTTATTTCCATCTAGGGCTGTTGCACAAAATAAACACCCCTTATACTTCCCATACAGAAATGTTGAGTCAATGCGTATAACAGGTCGACAATGCTTAAAACCCTCAATTAATTATTTGAATGACTAAAACATTCTGTCAAAAACCTTGTAGCCCAAAACTAAACAATTATTGATAAATAATTCCTCATCTTCAATGACTACAGGAGATTCAGGGTTTTATTGACACAATGTTGTCATGAATCGTCTCAACCGACCATAAGATTCTTCCTAACCTCCAAAAATCTTTACAATTGCCATATACCTTGCCTTCCAAGTTTTTCTATAACTCGGTTCATAATCGATCTTGTCTTTTAATTCAGCTTGTAAAGCTGAAATCTTTACACTCGATTGTTCTTGAACTATAAGCATAATGAAATGACAAATGAATTTTGAATCCAATTTGCAATGATCCTTTGACATGGCTAGATTTGAACACGTATGGGGTCTGTGTAACGAGTAATTTTTCTTACATTTGAACCTTACTACCAGGACACACGCATTCTCCACTGAATATTACTATTCTTATCACTGCATCTAATAGCATGTAACGCCCTCACTTTACGTAGTTCGTACATTCGACTACTCCGGTGACCTAATATCGGTCCGGACAAGTCAGGATGTCTGGAACTACACTTCAGTGATAATAAACAGGCATAAAATGATGAAACAAATAAAAAGAAAATACAAGATAAATTAAGGAAAAATAAAAGAGAGGAAATGAAACTAGGTTAAACAAGTCGGCACCGTAGCGATGGGTGACCGCACTGGGAAGTTACGGCGAAGGCAATTGTCGACCCTAGGACCGCGGGAAACCCTCAGAAATAATTTTCGGAACATAATTAAAGGCCTATTAAGGTGTAATTAACATTAGAAATGTCAAAAAAAAATTAATGAATTAGTACAAAGAAAAATAAAAAATCAAGAAACCGATAAAAATCGGTGTTACCGAAAAATCGAGAATACAACCCAAAGAGGGGCATTTTGGTCAATTAACAGCTAGAGTTGACTTTTGACCTAAATGCCCATGAAAAATAAAGTGATCTTAAATTTTGAAAATCACATGAAAAATGAAATTGAAACTGAAATGTATAAATAAGAAAAATAATGGGGTAAGATTTTGAATAATTAAAAGTTTAATTAAACTAATATTATCTTAATATTAGTGGACCACTATGGACCATATAAAAGCTTAAGAAATCAGATTTCTTCCACTAACTTCCGCATCACTTTCTTCTTCCTTCTAATATTATCTTAATATTAGTGGACCACTATGGACCATATAAAAGCTTAAGAAATCAGATTTCTTCCACTAACTTCCGCATCACTTTCTTCTTCCTTCTAATTCACTTTGGCCGAAACAAAAGCTTCCAAAGTCCATTCATGGCCGCCTCACTTCACAAGCTCTAAACACCATGATCAAGCCATCATTTCCATAACTTGTCTTCATTAAAGTTGATCTCCACCTTGCAAGAAAGAAGTTGGTAGTAAATTCAAGAAGTTTTGGTGAAGTTTGGTCAAGCTCCAAAAGAGGTAAGTGCTTGTTTTCAATTCTTGCTTCACTAAAGTTGTAGTAGAGGTTATGGGAAGTTAGATTATGGAAGAAATTGTGGGATTTGATGAGTTATGGTGCTGTCCAATTTTTGGCAGTTTCATGTCCATGGGAGTATGATGTAATTTGTCATGTAAATGGTGATTAAGGGGTTGATTAAGGTGTTTAAATGTATAAGAGTGTACTTGCATGTAGGTGTTTGAATTATGTAATTAAACAATTGAAATTTTGGGGGTTTTTGGAAGAAATTGTGAGGGCTTATAAATTGACCAATTTGGTAGCTTTGTGATGCATGGAAAAGTGTTTAATTTCATGAAAATAGCTTGGTGAATTCTGGTGCCAAGGATGGCAGAATGTGTATGTAAAAATTGTTGGGAATGATAAGTGGTAATTAGGTATGTTTATGTATGTAAATTGTTGAATTTGAACTTTGTAATTTTGAATTCTAATTGGGGCATTGAGGGTTTGTATATTCTGCCCAAATTGACCATAATGTGATGTGTTGAGTGGTTGTGGTTTGATACCAATTCAGAATTGGGTATGAGAAATGGACTTATAACTAGGTGAATGTGCAATTGATGAGTGTTTAAGCAATATGTTTAAGGGCAGTATGTAAATGAGCTTATAACCCTAATTGTGTGACTCCAATTGGTATGAGGCCAATTGGAGGCAAAACTAGACATAAAATAGGCCAACTTTTATGTAGAAATGTTTTCAAAATTCTATCCGAAAACTAGCCATAAAATTGACCTAATCCGGAATTGCAACATTGGTAACCCAGAAATTGACCATATGAACAGTAGTTATTAAAATGACCATAACTCACTCAAAGCTTATCCAAATAACCTAAAATTTATACCGTTGGAAAGCTTAGACATAGGGCTACAACTTTGGTGAAGACCACCAAGCCCAGAAATGCCAATTACCAAGTCAAAATGATCACCAAATTTGCGTTACAAAAACTGGCTGAATTGACTTTGACCTAAAAGTGACGCAGAATTATCAAATAAGTGCAACTTGACCAGCATTAGTAACATGACCATAACTTGGTCCAGAAAACTCCAAATGACCTGAAATCAGTGTCAAAAATTCAATAAGACATAGACCTACAAAATTGGTAATTGGACCAAAACCCAGAAACCAAGAGAAACAAGTCAATTAGTTTGATCAAGTTGATGTATAAAATCTGGAATTGGTACAATTGATCATTAAGTCTAGAAAATTCAAATAGGCATTTCTCCCACAAGAAATCTCCCAATGTAATGAGCCATACCAATTTGAAAAGCTAAGAAAGAGACCTAAAACTTTATTTTAGACAACTTTCTCAAATTATAAATGTATAAGGTCAGAATTTAAGGTTAAAGCCATTGACCTAATTAAGGACCATGCCAATATAAGACCTTTGAGTCTAAGTCAACAATTTGGCTATAAATAATTCTATAAGACTTGACAAATTATAAGTAAAATTTCTTATTGACCCTAAGACATAGGGCAACAATACTTATGAAGAATACTAGACCTCAATGTGAAACAAACAGTCCAAATAAATTAGAAAAATCAGAATCGAAAATGCCTAATAAGGAAGTCAAAATTTAACTTTGACCTAGTTATGGTTAAATGACCATAACTTAAGTTATACAACTCCAAATGGAGTGATTCAAAAAAGAAATTAAAGAAGACATAATGAGAAACAATTTAATGAAGAAAAATCTATTAAATTTACATTGTAGCTTGGTCCAATAGACAGTAAACATTGGCCATGAAATCTGAATAATTGCAATAAAATGCAATAAGCTTTGAAATGAAATTGGCAACATATGTCAACATGTGAGGAATGTAAAATGGAACATATTAGTGACATTAAAACTAATTCACCTAGTGTGGATAAAAGGTCAACATTATAGGTTGACTAATGAAAGGAATAATATTTATAAAATTTAATTATTGAACCTTATTATTAGAAACAATTTAAATGAGTACTGAAACACTTTAAATTATGTGTTTCAGTTAAAAAAGACACTGGAAAGGGAAAAGACCCACTGAGTCAAGGCCAAGAGGTGACTCATTAGAGGTTTGTGTACAACTAGTTTTTAATTGCTTTTGTTCAGAATATTTCATATGATTAAATGACGTTATTTTCCTTATGTATTATATTTATCAAGTATTGGATTTATCTCAATGATTATTGAAATTGTTATAGTATGCATGAATTTAGCTTTGTGAAATGGTATTTCAACAATTATTGACCATTGTTGCGGATTGAATAAATTAGTTTTGGAAAAATTGTGATAAAATATGCTTTGAATTGTGATGAGCATAAAAATTATTGGATATTAGAATTAACTTTGAATCGAATTGTGTTGTGATTTATGCTCACAAAAAGGATAAAGAGATTTATGATATTGTTTTGTATCTCACTATTGATGCTTGACTAGGTTATTACCCGTCTCTCTCATTTGTTGAGGAGACAATGGAGTTAGCTTTGTTTTGATTACCAAGGTACATGCACAGGCTTAGATTCTCCTCTTATTAGAGGTTAGATCTAAGTTTTTCATGGCCCTTTCGGAAGTTTCATTATTATGATGTATACTGTGCACGATGATTCGACCTCCCCGACCATAGGGAGTTAGAATCCGATTCGGTCTCCTCGACCATAGGGAGTTAGAATCACCTCGGAGATGGCCCTTGCAGATTAGTCTTGCATAGTTAGTGAGATAAAGAATGGTTTTTGAATAGTAAAGAATTTTGATTTCAAATGGGATTTATGCATAATTGATTTTATTGGAATTAATCTTTATTTCCATAAATTCCTGGAATTACCTTAAATGTTTAGTTGTGATTTGATAAATTGAATTTCGTGATCAAAGTCATTTTATACAAATGATTTATATTATTGGCAATGAATATTTTGATTTTTGGAATTTAATGAGTATCCAGATTTCCAAATTATTTGCTGTAATTTTACTAAGGTATATTGTACTATGTTTTAAGTTATAGTTGTGCACCACTGAGTTCACCACTCAGCGATAGCTTTGCATGCTGTCGCAGGTGAAAGTAAGGATAGAGCAACTGAGTGATTCCTGTAGCTGCGCCTTGAAGACATATTCAAATCAGCTCCAGGTATATCATAGGTATACCCATATACACAGGTTTAATGTATGCATGTAATAATATGTATGTAAATTATTTGAGCAGTTGTATAAAACTCTTGTAAAATATTTTGGTATGTAATTAAATGTATGTGACACCCCTTACCCATCTACAGTATAGCTGAGTAAGATATGCCACACCGTGTACCGGAACACCCTATTTTATTTTAATTATTTTTATTTTTCCTTATTTATTTTTTTTATTAGTTATGAAGTACAATTTGTGAGATATCATTCATTTAAGTCATTTATTCAAACATAAATTCATTTGAGGTTCCACAAATTTTATAGAAAATTCGGCAGAGTACTGGTTAAAAACGGAGAAAACAGTTCTTCGGAACCTATGAAAAACACTTCCAATATATTTTCAATCATTCCCAAACTTCATTTCATCAACAAAGTCTCGATATTTTTCAACAACAATTCCATTTCTCATTCATTCATTCCTCATGATATTCATATACAAATCATAAATAAATACTCAATTTCCATTCATAAACACAATTTTCACTATTTACATTAATACCAAAATACATTACATAAGTCTCAATTACATATGAGAAAATAAAAGTTAATTACAAAATACCAAAATGAAACCTAGTGTCCTACCAATGCACTGAAGACGGTGAGGTGACACAGACACTATGCAGAGCTGCAGATGGTCTCACCCAGTTTGTGGTTTACTGGGCTCTCTATCGGTCTTTCCAGAACCTACGCGTGGCAAAAAGCAACACGCTAAGCAATAATGCTTAGTGGTGCCAATAATAGAATAAAAAGAAATAACAGAAAATAAATATGCAATGAATATGTTGATGTCTTATGCGGACAAATTTTTGATAATTATTTGTGGTCGTATTTATTTGGTACTTGCTATATTCATTATTTCATTAAATTTATTAACTTTCATTTTTTGTTGCCTAAGTAACCTATACTGAATGACTGGACTAGATAAACGGGTAAACTGGCACTGGGTATCAAGTACCTCAGGCCGTCACACCATTGGTTACATATGTATTTATTGGTGTGCAACAGAATAGCTAATGAGCTGTAATAAATATTAGGCACAAGGCCAAGTATCATCACAATGTCAGAATGGCTAAAAGCTATAAAATCACAGAATGGCATAATGCCATGTGCAGTACTGCTAACTGAACCCTATTAGTATGCCAACCTATCCAAACCAATCTTGCTAGGTGTACTAGGGCATGTTACACTTTTAAATTTCACAATTCTTAAAATTGAAGTTTAAGTGTTACTATTCATTTCATTAGTCAACTAAAATGTTGACTTTTGCATAGACAATAGGTACATTAGTTCTAATATTCCCAACATACCACATTTTTCATTTTGGTATTGGTTGCCAATACCATTTCTAAGCTTGGTGCTAGTTATTCAAAATTTTCAGATTTCAAGCATTATGTTTACTATTCCATTGGTCATTTGTACAGTAGGAATTTGATAAAGTTGTCTTCATGAAAGTTATTCCTTATTGCGTCTAGTTACATTTATTTTTTTGAATCACTCCATTTGGAGTTTTGTAACTCAAGTTATGGCCTAAAAACCATAACTGGCCAGATTACAAATTTCTAGAATTTTCTGGGCAGAACTAATTCTGCAGGTTTTGTGCACTGGATTCAGGTCAGTTTTTGAACATGTTATGATCAAAATTTGGGTTTGGTTTCTTGATGAAAGTTGTAGGTCTATATCTCACCTTTCTGCTGGTAAAATTTCAGGTCAATTGGACCTTTCTACACTGAGTTATAACCAAATAAATAAATACTATTTATTTGGTCATTTTGCCCAGGCAGAATGCAAGTCACCCGGATTAGGGCAATTTTTAGGTCAACTTGGTTTGGTTTTCTGGGTAGGGTTTCTATATCAAAGTTGTGTCATTATGTGTCTAGTTTCATGTCCAATTGGCCTTGCACCAATTGAACCTCTACAACTCCATTTATAACTATCCAAACCTGCTGGACTCGTGCTCAGTCCTGCAGGTCAACCAAGGCAGCTCACCCACACTCAATTGCCAAGCCTCAACTCACTTCATTTTCTCATCATACATAGCCAAATAGTCACTAGTTGACCATTTAAACTTTCATTCACCAAAACATGAGTAAAACCCTAGGTTTTGCCCAAACCCTAACTCCATCAACTTCAATTCTTCTTATACATACAATCAATGAATTGAGACATTTAATTCATGTTCAATGGCAGCCATGGACCATTATACATTAAACTAATCAATGAAATCCTAACATACTCTAAGGCTGCCAAAATTTTAAAGAGTGCATACTTATAGTTTTCTTTCCAATTCCTCGCAATTTCTAAGCTCAATCAAGTCCTTAAACATATATTGAAAGAAAGGAAGAGAGATTGGTCGCTAACCTTGTGAGCAGAATTTTTCCACTCAAAATTCCTTCACTTTCTTTGGCTTTCTTGGCAGCGAAACACTTGCTCAAGATGTAATATCAAGTTTTAATGAAGGATAGTAGAAGGTTTATGGTGTATTTACAAGGAGAATTTAGTGAGAAGAAAAGCATCCATGGGGGGAAAGAGAGAGATAGGTTCGGGTGGAAATGGGAAAGAAGAAGAAATCTGTTTTTTTCTTTCATTTTCTACCCATTTTATTCATTTTAAATGGGTTAAGAACATGTGTCACAATGTGATTGGTCATTGGGGTTTTAATGACATCATAATGATGTCAAAATTCCAATTTATTCCATTTTCTTTCCTTTTTCTTCTCTACTCATTTTCAATTCAATTTTTAGCAATATTTATTCACATTTTATGTCATAATAATTATTTACTTAACTGGACAAGTCGGCCAAAAATACCTCTGAAGGCAAATTGACTAAAATGCCCTCTGTTTGGCTTAATAGACTAAAATTATCTGTACCGATTGAAAAATTTTTCTAAGCATTTTCTTGGAATTCTAATGCCATAGGAACCTCAATGACCCTTCTCTGGAGTTCTAAAAATTATTTTATGAATTTTCCCCTGGGTATAGGGCTCCTAGTTGCGAGAACCGCAACTTCCACTAGGTTATCCATCGCTAGGGCACCGGCTCATTTAACTTGGTTGTATTTTTTTTCTAAAATTTTTCCTAAATTTTTCTTATTAATATTTGAGTTAATTATGGTTCCTCTCTTTAGTTTAAATATTTTTCCGGGAGTTCTAGCTGTCTGGACCGACACTGGTCACCGGAACAGTAGAATGTACGGAGTTGCTACAGGGAGGGTGTTACAATGTAAATTATTGTAATATAAATTTGAGATTTCATTTACTTGTATAGTTTTGCAATATTAATTCTTGAATCTTGTAATCAATGAAATGTTTCTTTTATGATGAGGTTGGTTTGAAAATAAATTGATTTGATTATTGAGATTTGAATTGTGAGATGAAATGAAGTTTGTTGGAGTTGTATTTGAGAAATCATATTAGGAGTGTTTTCCTTTTCAGATTTGAAGAAATGTTTTCTCAAAATACAGTTGGCACTCTGTCGAAATTTTAAAAAATTTTTATAACACCAGATTTTAATCAATGATTTAAATTTTACGAAAATTGATTTAAAATCCCTTGTAGTATATTTAATGGGTTACCGGTGGGCGAAGTACGATAATTCATTAGGTGTACTACGGGATCATGTTACATCTTACGGAGGAGTAGAGTGTGACATAGCATATGTTCTACTTTTGCTCTCTTCCTTGCAAAAGTCATGGTGTCTTAACATGTGATATTTCTGTATAGCATTTTTAATAGCCTCTTTTGATGGGAACAACATACAAACTTTAAACTCGCTTGACTCATCCCAAAGTGAAGAAGATGGCAGTTTTGAAAAAGTGTCAACAATTAACAACAAAAAATCAATTTCCGAATAAGGTGGAGGAGCCACAATTGGAACATTTGGGTTTGACACACTAGTGTTGTAATAATTAACCAAATTGAAATTAGCACCATAATCATCATTATCTATGTCATCATCGTAACCAAAAATTTCATCTTCGTCTTTTGAATCTTTATCATCCACCTGATTGACGTAATAATCACTGTTGTCTGATTCATTATCGATATCCAGTTGACTTGAATCAACACCATGAAATTCAATTCGAACATCACTTGCATAGTTATTGACATCATCCAAACCCTCAGGATTTTCTGATGTAATAACATTCGATGGTTCGGCTTCATCTACAACATTTACACTACCATCGGGTCGGTAAATGTCAACATACAATTCTATCGATTTTATACCTCCTATTTGCTCAATGAAATTAAACATTATTGATACGTCATCATCATTTCTCAATTCCATACAACCCTAATTCAAAACACCTCTACTTAGTTTGGGTTTCCTAAAAATGATACGCTCAGTGAATTCGCGTCCTTCTACCAGGGAAATTGTACGTACTATGCCCATCGCGAGATTTGCAAATTTTAATCTACAACCAATACTAAGCACAACTGATCTACCCCCACAATAATCGTATCCATCATCACCCATAATAATGTTGCCATCCCAGTACACAGTACCATAACATGGAATTGACATCTTCACATGTAAAAATAACATTTCTTACAATTTTTAATGTACATTAAAAATATTTCGTTAACACAACATAAATATTAAAAATGAAAAATTCAATACCATTTCAGATAATTGTATCACTTAAACATAATATATTTTATTTTTCGATTAAACCAATCGGACCAATATGCTCAATAATATATAATTTAATATTATTATTTGCAACATTTTTTTTATTGATTCACATAGATATAAATCAACTATTAACTAAGCAATAAATATAAATACATTATAAAAATTTAACTAATTACTGATCTTTTTTTCCACAAAAAAGGCGATCAATTGCAATTCTCTTAAACTCGAAAGTCTCTTAAATCCACCAACTTCACTTCTTCTAGAATCAATTTACATCTACACCAAAAAGAAAATCAATTTATCCCATGTTTATTTTAAATATATTATGAAAATATTATATCATTTTTCTTAAAAAATATGTAATATATTGTCTATAAATTTACAAATTGCTTTTACCAAAAAAATATATTATACAATAAAAATAAAATTATCTCCATTTTTTTCCACTTATTATACTTTTAATATATATTCATTATTTTTAACTAAAAAATTTCATTTTATATTACTTTCACCTTTTTTTTCCCTCAAAAAATTTATCAATACGTATTAAAACTAATAATAATATTTTTTTTCTATTTTCAAATATTTTATTTCCTTCTTTATACATAATATCATATTTTATAGCTAATAATTTTTTCTAACTTAAATTTTACAACAAAATATTTAATTCTTACTAATAGTATTTTTTTTTTCATTTTTATGGATTCAAATTCTTAACCACACTATTTCAACTATAATATAATATTTTATTTCACTATTAAACTTTAAAAATATTTTACTACTATAAATATTATTTCTTTTAACATTAAATTTATCACTAAATATAACTACAGAAAAAAATAGACCTTTAATCTTCAACAGAGAGAGAACACTAAGAGGGAGAGAACACTGAAAGGGAAAGGGAGACAGGGAGAGGGAGAGAATATATAAAAGGGGCTGGGATGTTGAGTGTGCGGTGACTAAGTGTAGACCAATGGGTTGCGCCCAACTATGTCAGTTGGGTACCACCCATGGTAACACCTAGCTGCCATGATTAGCCACTCACTGACGCCTCGTCACTTTTTTTTCTTTTTATAAATAAGTCCATAACATAATATTTTTATTTCAGAGTGGCAGATAGTCGCTACTCTAGGTAGAAACTGGCTGACAACTTTATTTTTTATTTTTATTTTTTCATTTCAGTTCTCATTAAATTTTTTTTTGTCTTTTTAACCCCCAAGTCGCTATCTATACTAGAGTCTAACTATCTCTCTCCTCCAACTTAGCACTTCCCATCCCCTTTTAGTAAATAAGTGTAAGGCAACCCCTTTGGGTATTTTTTTTTCATTACATCAACTAGGTAATTTCCCCGAAAAAACCTGAAATTTGCACTATTTACAATTACACTTTAAACTAAAAATTTTACAAATACCCTATGTACTTCAACTAACAAACAAGTTGCACTCTATCATTAGTATGAGGTGTCAGTCTAACGTAGCAACTTCTTGGCTAACGGTTGACACTAATGCTAGGGTACACTTAGTATATGAGTCAAAATATAGAATGTAATTGTAAAAATTTTTAATTTAAGACTTAATTATAAAAATTAGTCTTTGCTATTTCCCTAACTTTTAAGATATTATTAATTCTTAAAAGTATTGGTGATGAATTACTATCTGAAATCAATTTTTTTAATAAAACTTATCATATATACAACTTATATAAATTCAATGACAGTTATATAACTTTTTTAGTTTTATAGAAAACTAGTTAAATGCTCATGCTTTTGCACGTAAATTTATTAATTTTTTATGTTTAGTATTTAAATTACTAATATATTTATATTTATAATTAATATTAATTAATTATAATATAATAAATATAAATTTAATATTATATAAATTAATAAAAGGCATATCTCTAAAATGTATTAAAAATATATAAAATGTTAAAAGAAATAATTAATAGTATAAACTTACATTAATATCCCAGATAATTAAAAAAAATTATAAATACAAAGCAAAATAAAACATAAAAAATATACTTGCATTTAAAGAATTGCAATCAATTCATTTTAAATATAATATTACCAATTAAAACATTTTATTATTTTTTCATTTGTAATATTTAAAGTTCATTGTAAAAATTTTGAGAGTTGAATATGCAATTAAATAATATTTTCGGGGTGCAATAATATGAAATTATTTAAATAATATTATGTATATTATACATTAATTATATATAAATAAGTTTAATACAGAAGATATTTAAGGAGATAATGTTATAATAATGATGCAAAATTCTCTCCAAAAGTAAATGTAGATTTGAAATGGTAATAATGATATAAAGTTCATATTTATTATTTAATTAATATAAAATAAATTACAATAATGTATTTTTTTTGTAAAAGGAAAGATATTTCATTAATTAAAAATAAAATAAAAAAATGAAACATAAATTAACATATAATGTTTTTCATAAATAAATTAAAATTTATATAAAAAGTAATATAAAAAATGTTTTAATAATGTATTACTCACAAAGGCCTAGTTTTTAAAAATTAATTTTTAAAGAAAATAATAATTTAAATAAGAAAAATTAGAATAGTAATGTGAATAATAATAATGACATATAAAAATAAATAAATAATTAGTATAAAAAAGAGTTATATATTCATTTTTTTTATAAAAAGTGACATATGGTAAATAATATTTTTACATAAATAAATTTATAAAGAAAAAGCAATATAAAAAATTTTTAAATAATGCATTTAATCACTAGTCATTAGTTTTCAAAAATCAAATTTCGAGGAAAATAATAATTTAAATCATAAAAATTAATGTAATAATGTCAATAATAATACTAATTAAAAGAAAAATAAAAAAATCAAATAATTAGCACAAATAGAGTTATACACTCATTTTTTATAGATGGTAAGATATGACAAATTATATTTTTGTGTAAATGAATTTATAAAAAAAATATTAATATAAAAAATTTTTAAATGATGCATTTAATCACAGAGGCCTTAATTTTTAAAAATGAAATTTTTAAAGGAATTAATAATTTAAATCATACAAATTAAGGTAGTAATGCTAATACTAATGATAATTAAAAGAAAAATAAAAAAGAATTAAACAATTAGTATAAAAAAAGTTATACACTTATTTATGGAAGATGACATGTGACAAATTTTTTTGAGGGAAGTGCCTACTTTTAATTTTAATTTTACTAGTTAAGAGTTTTAACTTTCAATTTAAAAGAATACTTGCCTACTTTATATATATAAAATAGTTAAGAGTTTTAACTTTCAATTTTTTTACTTTATCATTGAGAACTATTTCAGTTAACTAAAAGCTAATTCAATCGCTTGCATCAATTTATCGTACCATTAGAAGGGTGCCATCAAAAGTGCATTGATTGTGGTCACACCTTAACAAATTAGTTGTTTGGGTGAATTTTTTATTTTAAGTATATGCCTTTTCTTATTAATCACCAAATGTATAACCATAATTGTTATTGCCTTCAGTCTCAAGTAAAAGTTGTAATGGTGTTGAGTTTAGGTGTAGCTCCTATTAGACCTAGTCAAGGTCTAGTTTCATATCATAATTGTTGATTTCTTGATTCTTAGCGACTTGAAGTGAAACCAGCCCAGATTCAGATGGTTTGAACTAGTTGTAGTTCAATTACTATTCCGGTTCAATTTTAAAGCGATTTCGATTTCTATTTTTTATGGTTCAAAAAGAATTTCCAAGGCATATTTTCTTTGGCAAATAGAGATTCCTTTTTGAGATCTTGCAATTTCAAGCCCTAAGAAAAATTTCAAGTCACCAAGGTCCTTGATTTTAAAAGAGTCATCCAAAAACTTTTTAATTCTATTAATCTTGGCAAGATCATTCCTTGCCAATATTACATCATCAACATAAACCAAAACAGCAGTAAAAGAGTGCCCTTGTTTGTTAACAAACAGAGAGTAATCTACCTTAGACTGAACATAACCACACTTGACAAACTCCTGTGATAATTTGGATTACCATTGCCTGCTAGCCTGCTTAAGACCATAAAGAGATTTTTGCAATTTACAAACTTTGTTAGGTGTGGAATACTAAAATCCAGGAGGTAGAATCATGTAAGCTTCCTCATCAAGCTCCCCATGTAAGAAAGCATTGTTGACATCAAATTGGTAGAGATGCCATTTGTTAACAGAAGTTGATGCAAGTAGTAATATGATGGTGGTAAGCTTAGCTACTGGGGAGAAAGTATCAAAATAATCTACCCCTTCTGTTTGTGTACACCCCTTAGCTATAATTCTGGCTGTATACCTCTTAGTTGAGCCATCTGACTCGTATTTTATTTTATACACCCATTTACATCTAATTGTGGTTTTGCCAGCAGGAGATTATCCAAGTATGATTTTTCTCAAGAGCAGCAATCTCATTGGCTCTCTAGTGTTCACTTTTAACAGCTTGGGCATAGGTTTTGGGTTTAGATGTAGTGGAAATGCTAAGAGTAAAATGTTGATGTGAAGCAGATAGATTGCTATAAGAAATAACAGAAGAAAGTGGATATTTAGTACTTGAGGAATTGGTTACTGTAGCTAATTGGGAAAGATTACAATGATAGTCTTGTAGATAAGTAGGTAATTTCCTTGGTCTAGTAGAGTGTTTTACACTAGTAGAAGATGACTGAATATGATGAATAAAAGTAGTATGATGAAGTTCTGGTGTAGGATACTTAATAGATGGTGTTTAGTAAGCTGTGAAAAAGAAAAGAAGAAGATGAAGAAGAAAAGGGAAAAGCATTTTCATGTAATTGGACATTTCTGGAAATAAAGATTTCTCTAGAATGAAGATCCATTAACACATAGCCTTTTGTTTCAGGCTTATAAAAACTGACTTCCTTGCTCTTGGATCCAATTTGGATTTATAAGAAGAAAATGTAGAAGCAAAATATAAGGAACTGAATTGATGTCAGCATAATCAGGAATAATGTTATGTAATATTTGAAAAGGACATTTGTCTTAAAGAAGAGGAGTGGGAATTCTATTTATAAGAAAAACAGCATGAAGGATAGTAATATAGCATGGATAAAAATCTGATCCAAATGGAAAGGGATTCAGATCTTTAAAACCAAATCAAAGTAGACATCAGATGTTCAAACAATTCACAAATTGTTCGGATAAAACATCAAGTGTTTGGATAGTTCATAAAGTATTCAGATAAGACATTAGGCATTCGGACAGTTCACAAAGTGTTCAAATAAGACATCAAGCATTTAGATAGTTTACAAAGTGTTCTGATAAGAATCAAGCATTCGGACAGTTCAGAATGTGTTCAGATAAAATGGTTGCTTGGTCAAAGGACAGGTATATATTTGGACAAGGACGAGTAATCAGTTATGAGTCAACTACATAAGAAAAGTGTTCCCCATATTATCTTTGGGAATATAGGACATATTAGGTAACACCTCCACAAAGAGTGGAGAGAAATGAGCTGGTAAAATCCCAATTAAAACGAAAAAGGTACTATCATGTACTCTATAAATATAGTTCACATCAATATTTAAGGTACGTTATTCTATTCTTCTTCTACTGTTTGTTGCTATTTGCTCTCTCTCTTTGGCATTTACTGACTTGAGCATCAAAGTGACCTAGTCCAGGCCACCAACCTCACCTTTTTTGTAATAACCCAAGCCAAGGCTGTTATCAGTATTAGGGATCGGGTCAGCTTAAGGCTGTTGGAACCCGTAGCTAGCCTAAAGACTATAAAAATACCTTTAATACCTGTTCTATCAACACTCAAACATATAACAAATCATTACACTTTAGTCTTTTCATCTATACATAACATCTTTAACATAAAAGTGGTTCATAATTTAAACCTTAACATACATAAACTCTAAAGCATAATGGTTCAACATATATATATTCCCAAAAGAGTTAACATAATCATAAACACCATCGTTCATACTTAAAATGTTACATAACTTCAATTTTCTATAATTACCAGCACAGTACTATCCATTCACATTTTACATGTCTATCTACCCATATATCATACATAAAGTAGAGCGCTAAAGCTACCCCTGTCTCTCTCCAAAAGAACTTTTCTAATCCTTCAAATCTGCACCTAGGGATTAGGGGAAAGGGGTAAGCTTACACAAGCTCAATAGTAAATTAACCAACATTAATTATATCATTCATTTCATACAGTGCAATGCATCATCCAAATGGATTTTCACATCATAAACATTTCAAGTAGGATGGACTTGTCACTAGTGACTCCTCAAATCCAATGTGCCTAGCTTATACAGAGGCTTCTTAGGGTTTTCGCTTAAAACATGATATGTGTCATGTGCCAGGGGCATCGTAAAGATCTCCCCTTAGATTTTATGGATCCACAACATACATAACATAACATAATTATAAAACATGAGAGGAGTTAGTGGGTCTAGATATATACATCCTAAATAAATATGACATGATGCATGAGGAGTTATTAAGGTTAGAATTAAATTTAGAATTGAAGTTATAAAAACCTAATTTATTTACATGCTTAGATCTACCTATTAGATCAAGAAGAAAAGAATGTTACCTCTTTTTTTGGAGTTTGGAGGTGAGAGAAACAAAGACCCAAAGTTTGAATCTACTCTTCTAAACTTCTAAATGGACGAATCCACCTTCAAACTTTAAAAAAAGTCAAGGAAATCTCCTCAAAACCCTCCTTGTATGCTCTAGCAGTTGAGAGAGAGGAAAAAAGAAAAAAAACCCCAAGTGTTTTAACAGAAACAAAAACTTTGGTTCCTTTTATACCCTCAATGTCGAGAGACTTTCAGCTGTCGAAAGTCCAACTTTTGGCTGCCAGAGTCCATTCTTTCCAAAAAGAGTATTTGAACAGGAAAATGGACTTCAACTGCCAAAAGTCTATCCCTCGACTATCGAAGTTCATTTTACCTAAAACACACACTTAAAAGCTTTTAGGAAAGAAAACCTTTAAAACATTTTCATTTTTTCTAAATACATTTTGAATGCCTCAAACACACATATACATAAACATATACACCTTCTATCACCCTTCCCATTTGTGAAATCTTCGAATTTGCCAGAATATTCCATCTGCAATAGAAATTCTGACGTTAGAAAATGGTGGGTGTTACACTTTTTCTCTTGTTACAGGCAACATTCTGATCATTATCCGACCCAAGAACCTCAGGCAACATCTAATAGCATAACACCAAAATGATTTTGGTAAATGGGACTAGAATAAAAAAGTCTTTGCTATATTGAGAATATGTTGATGCTTTCTCTCTACCAAGGCCATGTTGTTAAGGGGTTTCAATACAGCCTGTTTGATGAATAAACCTTTGGAAGCATAAAAATCATTCATGAAAAACTTAGGATCTTTGTCACTTCTGATAGCTTTAATTGTGGTATTAAACTGAGTTTCAACCATGATAACAAAAGACTATAAAAGAGACCTGACATTAGATTTTGCTTTCATAAGAAAAGTCCAAGTATTTCTTGAAAAATCATCCACTATAGTTAAAAAGAATCTATGACTGTGTATTGATGTGATATAACAAGCACCCCAGATATCCACAAGAACTAATTGAAATAAAGTAGAAGTATGAGAAACACTAAGTGGGAAAGATAATTTCTTGTGCTTTGCATAGTGACAAATGTCATAAACATGTGTATTAACATTACAAAGAACAGAAGAACAAAGCTTATTCAAAGCTAAAATTCTTGAATGAGAAGGGTGATCAAGTCTATAGTGCCATAGGCTAGCTGGAGGAAAAGAAGGAACAATAATAATCACACAAGAAATTAAATTAGTGGAATTGGGTGATGGATTGAACAAGACATACAATCCTTCCTTCATTTCAGCTAAACCAGTCATCCTCCTAATACTCGACTGCTGAATGAAACAAGAATTATGCTAAAATACTAAGCTACAACTCAAGGAAGAAATGAGTTTAGTTACTGAAATTAGATTAAAAGTAAAAGATGAAATATAAAGAACATCTAACAAGTAAAAATGCAGTGTAAAATGTACAGTTCCAGAAATGGTTGCCAAAACATGAGTACTATTAGGTAACTTGATTGAAACAGGTTTAATTTATTTATAGATTGTAAAAGCTAATAGAGTAAAACATATATGGTAAATAGCCCGAGTATCAAGTATCCATATGTGTGAATTGTCATTGGTGAAGAGAGCAATATGATTACTTGTGGCAGAGTTAAGAGTGGTAATAGGTGGAAAAGAAATGTTGCCATTGTGATGTGTGGCAAAATGATTAACTAAATGAGATTGAGGTGATGGAGAAAATGATGGAGATGCTGTCAAAGAATGATCTTGAATTAAATTCAATAGCTTTTAGTATTGCTCAAGAGTAAAACTCATACTAGAACCCTCTATATGATCTAATGGTTATGATTCATAAATTACAACTGGTTCAACACTCTCAGTAGTAACAACAGCATGTGCAACAACATTAGAATTGCAAAATTTAGATCCTGGAGGAAAACCATGACAATGTGTCTTTGTTTGCCACAATATGTGCAAACCTTAATTGGTCCCAATAAATTGACCTCTTCTGGTATAAGGCATATTATTTGAACCAAATTACACATTTTTGGAATTAAAATATCCTCTACCATAAGATCTAAAACCACCAAAACTACTATTCTCAGATCTGATAGCTTTATTCAAAAATGCCTTAAATTTTATGCCAGGATTAGACATTTGTCTTTCTTGTTGAATTACCAAGGAGAAAACCTTATTAATTGAAGGTTGAGGCTCCATTAACATAATATGATATTTAACATTTGCAAATTGTTCATTAAATCCCTTCAAGAATCTTTTCACATAATCACTCTTCATATACTTTTGAACAATTGAAATTGCTCCACAAGAATATGGTGTAACACATGAACAAGAAGGAACTAGATGAAAATTAACTAGTTCATCCCATAAAATCTTCAATTGAGTAAAATATTCCGTAACTGAAAGCTCAACTTATTTGAAATTGTAGATCTCTTCGTGCATATCAAAGATTCAAATAATATCTCCTTGTGAAATCATGTCTTTCAAATCACTCCATACACCTATTGGCTTATCAATCCAGAGTACACTCTGTGCTATAAAGGGAGAAAGAGACCTTATAATCCTAGAAAGAACCATCGTGTTGCACCTCTCCCATATAGAAGACATTGGATTTGTCCTTACAAATGTACGAAGGGAACCATCAGTAAATTGCAATTTGTTCTTTGAAGCTAAAGCCATTCTCATAGCCCTAGCCTAAGAGTGGTAATTAGACCTAATAAAAACTGGAGAACTAATACCAACGTTGGATTTTCATTAGGATGCAAAAAGTAAGGATTAGCTAGATTCATTATATCATCACTAGTAATGACAGCCATTGATGTGAAAGAAATTTTCTCGAGAAAGCTGAAGAGCTCTAACCCCCTACAAGAAAAACTCAACAATTTCTCAACAACAGTAACACACAGGGCCTCAGGCCTACAATAACAAATCACAATGCCCATCCAGAGCTTATAAGAAACCTAATCTAAGTTCAATTGTTAAATCTCTAGCTTAGGTCCATACTCCTTTATGATCCAGTTAATTATTTTCAACACTTCAAAAATTATGAAAATACTGCTAAAGGTCCTCTACTTTGTTCTTGTATTAATTAAATTCATTTTATTTAGTTTCACTAACCCAGGAATATATTGCTAACTCTACCACCTCTAACGTGTTCAGAACATATGAAAATGTTACGATTGATTATAAACACAACCGTCTTTTGGGACAGTTTGTCGGGCGTCTAGACTAAGCCAAAAACTTAGTCCCAAGCGCCGATGAGCTATCACCGATCTAATCACACTTACACAAAACTCAAAACACATAAAAAAATCATTGTGAAATTATTTCTCAAAATCAACAATTTCCTTCACCAACCCAACCCTTACCACTATCTAGAGTAGCTCCGATGGTCGCTAGTTAGGTGGGAACCTCGCTGGCCGTCCTTGGGTCCTTGCCAGAGAAGTAAAAGAAAGGGAGAGAGAAAAGAGGGAAATCGAGAGGAAGAGAGGATAGGTTGCGTCTATCGCTATGTGTTTTAATTTTTGAAAATTTTTTAGTCCCTAAATTTTGTAAGTTATTCAATTAAGTCCCTTTGCTTCTTTTCAACTAAGTCCATTTCTCTTTCATTTATTTAATAATTTTTGAATTTTTTTTTTACTTTTAACTACACTTTAGTCTCTAAATTTTGTAAGTTATTAAATTAAGTCCCTTTGCTTCTTTTCAACTAAGTCCATCTCTCTTTAATTTATTTAAATAAAGTTTTAATTGAACAACAAATAATAATAAATTTAGTTTTAATTAATTTATTTTTATTCTCCAATTTCATAATTCAATATTAGAATAAAGCTTTATATTTAAAATGGTATTTAAACAAGATAAAGTAAAATAGCACTTAAGAGTTTATAATTTGTAATAATTTTGAAGGTAATAATAATATTCATACCAAAATAATAATAATATTCATTCCAAAATAATACTATATTTGATTATATTTAAATATAATATAACTTAGTCTTAATTAACTTTAATTGAATTTAATAATAACAATAATGCAAATAATAATAATTATTATAATTACATTAAATTTAAATAATCTTATAAAATATGTTTAACAATAAAATAATATTAGAATAATATTAAAAATTATATATTTTATATTATTTTTTAAAATTCAGGTTGTTATATATATATATATTTACAAAATCCATCCTAACTTTACACTCATTGTCTTGTATTCAGGTTTTATCCTTTTAAGGTTATTGTTAATTCTAAAGGAACAATTAATTATATATTTAAATACAAATTTTCATAAACAGATCTCATGCATCAAATCCAAACCCCATTAAATGGGTATTCATTTTTTTAATCTATCCGTCTCAAATCAGTTTATAAATATACAAACCCCATATAAACCATCTTATTCTTAATTTGTTGGTGCTTGGTGGAGCGAAGTTTAAAAGCTTGTAACCTCTATGAATGCCAGAAACTTGAATTCACATAAATCATAATCCATGCAGGAGGGAAAATTAGAAGGGTCCATACAGTATTTTAGTAAAACTGAATTTATAAGAAAGCCGTTGCCTTAGAAGATATTTTTACCCATGAGAAAACCCATTTACAAAATTTATCACCATTCTCCAACTAACCCACAAAAAGTACATAGTCCACAAAGGGACTCCACTTACACCAGTCATAGGCATTGCGAAGTACTAAATAATCAATTCTCATCTCTTTCTCTTTGATGCAGCCTTCTCTGAGGATCCAGAACCCCCTCTTCCCCTGCCTGCAGGCTTTTCCACAGATGAGGACCCACCTTTTCCCCTGCCCCTTGGTGTCTTCTTAGTATTTGAATTTTCTGTGCCCTTTAGTTCCACCTCTACTTGGATTCCTGAAAATTGTCATAAATATTAGAATTCATCAATCATCTTTTCACTGCACTCAGAATTTAGCGTATGAATCCTTTTTGTTTCTAAGTGTCTCACAACTAATCAATCAAGAATTGAATCACCGATGATTGAAGTGATGTGTCCAACATCTGATAAAATATCAACTGACCTTTTGAATTCAAACTATTAAGTTCAGACTGGAGCTTCTTGCCATCAGCAGTTCCTTCTGACACATCAGGAAGAAAAATGAAATCAAATAAAATAAATAAGACCAATGATTCACACATCCCAGAAGAATTTTATCAATGAAGTATCTCCAAATAATATAAAAGAAACTTCTAAGGAATAGATCAGCACAATTTATTGTTTCTGCTCGTAGCAGCTTGAATAGAGTCGGTGTAAGCAGCAGTTCTTTTCCGTTTACTTTCTCTACCATTTCTCTAGTTTTATGTGGGAATGAGATGGATAAAGTTGCACAATAACTATGCATTAGATCATCCTTAAAAATTTTGCAAGCTGAGACGACCACAAACAATCACAAGCAATCAAATCACAAAACAACTCTACTATGAGATGCAAAAAATTATCTTGTCTTATCAGACTTTTAATGTTTACCTAAGTCCTCAGTGTCAGAAGAGTCTTCTTCTTCATTTTCTGCTAATGCATCACCATTTTCCTCCACTAAACCATCCTCAGATGGTTCTAGGATTGCTGCAATACGCTTCTTAGGGGCCTTTTTCACGCCAGGAAGTGAGATCAAATCTGCAGCTCGTACCATCCTTAATTTGTTTCCCTCTTTATATGCTCTGGTCAGGGCTGCTTTGACAGCAGATGGGATGCCATCCATTGGATTTGTATGCCCCTAATGGATAAAACAAAAATGACATTATCTGAAAGTTTTTAAAAAGCCGATGCTTCTTATATAGTAGATGTGACCACCTGGAATTTTGACAACTCCACAACAGTGTCAGTGTCTCCCTGACTTATTGAGTAAAAATTCATGAACTCCACAACCTTCTCAACAGCTTCATCCTGGTCATCATTTCATACACAAATATATGAACATTCCCATAATTTTTCACTTTAATAAATCAAGCTCCAAGGCACTTGGCCAAGTGAAGTCAAGAAAAAACTTCCAGAAATAGTTGATTAGTGTATAAAAAATGAAAGATTTTCTGTATGGTTTGAATATGTGAATGATATACATCATAGTCATCAATAACTCTATTCCAACACAAACAAAAGTAGGAGAATACAGTATATTTCAAACCTTAGGCAGCAGCCGAAGAGGATCAGTCAATTGTTTTAAAAGAATAGTAAGATATTCAAGTCGAAGAGTCTCCCTGTAAGATTTACAACAAGAGAAGGCTAAGTAGCTTCAAGGAAAAGCATTGAAGAAACCTATTGAAATTCCATAATTCAAATTGGTAATGTAAGAAGTAGGCCATAACACCAACAGATCAAAATAGATGTCTCTATCACTTATTTCCCACTAGTTCTTCAAAAAGCGAGAAATCAATGAGGTTTGACAAAGTTCATGTGCTCATGTACACAATCATGCACTATATTTGTTCTTTTTCTACCAGTCCCCTCTCTTTTAGCAAAAATTCATCACATTTAAAAAAAAAAAGATCTTCATATAGTCATCACACTAAGGAAAGGTATCTTAGTTACCCAACATTGCAAGATAGTTGCACAAATCATTAGGAAAAGTGTGTCAAAAGAAATTGCTTCTAAAAGCTAGCCATTAGAGGGAGAGAGCCCAAAGCATTATTTACTACATCCAGTTTCCATATAACATATTTCAAACATTACAACTGTATCACATTATTAAACTTTTATCATGTCCCTTACAATGCAGATTGTTATGGTTCTCAACCAAGTTTTTGTATGATAGCACCATCAACCATGTCAATATGTTAAATTTCACAAGATGCAGTTCAAAATTATTCCAACATGCTTAATCAAATATGGATCTTGACAGTTTACCACATTGAAAACCTCTCCCTACACCCATGTCACACTGTCCACTCATCTTACAGTGCTTGACAGCTAGGCCAAGAATGCTATCATAAATTCAGTAGTGGCTGGGGTTTGGCTACTTTATGAGCATTGTCCAACCTAAAACTGGCTTTAAAATATCATGCGACATCTTGACAATTCTAGGGCTAACAAAATGGCTCACCAGCATCAGCCCCCCATAAATCACAAGAGTTAGGAAGATTCATACTATCAGTGTCATTCAATAAGCCAAGTGGGATACTACTTTGAGCCCTGGTCCTTCCTGTCACACTTCATGGATAGAGAAAGCAGCAACCATGCAGGGAGAGAGCCATCTAATCCTATACCCTTGTGAACCAATACGACCAGAACACCAAAGAAAAAAAATACAAGTTTTGCCAGCGTGCTTTCACATTTACTGTCTGTGGAAGATATTAAAGCATTTAAATGTGCTTGATATGCTTTATATCTATAATTATAAGTTCAAGTATAAAGCAGTTACCTGCATGAAATAAACTCACGAGAAGCAAGAAGATGAACATGCAAATCCTCCAAAAGCCTCAAATTTTTGCCCATAGTCGAATTCTTTCCCAGCCACCCACCAAACCTGTTAAAGTTCCTTTCTCCCTGAAAATGTGAGTACGTTTAATAAGCTATACAGCAGTGAGATAAAATAGCAATGTCATAGATTGGGATTTAAATAAGCCAAACTATTCATGAGGTACTTGGATTTGATTTGAAACTATTCAAATTCAACTTGGGTTTAATCAAGTCAAGCTTGGACTAGAGTAACTCAAGTAGTGACTTGAGCTGAGTTCAAGTAAATAATGCTTGATTAAGTGACTCAAAATTCTAGCTGAGCATTTATTTTTATATAATTTTAACTATATTTTCAGTTATATAATATTTAAATAATATATGACTTGGAGCTTGAATGCGAAGTCACTCAAGTTCATTCAAGCTTTAACTCAAAATTAGTAAATAAATTTATCAATATTTTTTATGTTGATTAAGTCGATTTGAGCTCATGCTTCACTCAAATTTGAGTAGTACACTATATTTGACTCAATTCAAATCAATTGCACTATAAAAATCAAGTCAAAGTATCAAAAGGAGGAATTATATGTTCTCAAGGAACTTGTACCAAACATGTATAAAGCCAAAAATAAGATATCAATTTAGGAAAAGTACACGTCAACAAAATAAAAATAAAACTTCATTGTACAAACCAAGTCACCAACTCATCAATTGAGCTCATGATTTACCAACTTTGAATGAGTGAAGAAAAGTTGTGAGGAAATGATAATGGTTTAAGAAGTGGGGAAAAGAAATCTCAAGTTCTCAATCTTCAAGAGCAAATATTAAGGTCCAGCAGAAAATAACAAATTCACAACTATTTTCTTCTTTTTTTCTCCCTTCTTTAGAGGGAGGGCCCAATGAGCCGTTAAGACAACATGGGCTAACACAATAGGGTGTAACCCTCCCCTTTCATGATTCTGACCTTAAAGGTGAAACTTCTATCATATTGGTGAATACTGAGACCCACCACACCCTTTAAAAGTTATGGGGAGAATAACCAAAGTACGTATAATTGGCGATAACTGTTTTTCAAAACAAAAGGAATATTGATCAGATATATTGGCATGGTCAACAAGATATATGTGAAGCAAAAACTAGAAAAAGAAAAAGTAAGAGAAGGGAATTTCATTTCTAAGGCAGACATAAAGTCTCAACATTAACCCATCTCTCACAATGGCATGGGGATTAAAGGGTTAAAGATGTATATGGTATCTCTCACTTCTAGCATAGTGGTTCCTGGCAAAGGATAAGAACAAATGTATTAACAATAATCAAGAATATTTTACACAGAGTGTTCCATTTCCTACTCGTAGTTATGACTTTTGACTACAAAAGGGAGTACACAATACTTTTCAATTAGACATGCACCTTCAGTTTCTAAACATTTTAGTTTAAGCAGGATTCAACCAAAATATTTGAAATGCACTTTTTACTTTCTGAATGAATTCCACAAAGGGATATTTCATTTGAAGGCCATGAGGCAAAATATGATTACAAAACCAAATGTAGACAGGTGCAATTGCATATAGAGAAATGTAATGATTCACAAATGAAGTTATGATGATTGTAAATACGAGAAGTAGACAAAATAAGAAAAATGATTTAACTCATTTGCAGAAAAATAAAAACAATACCAAAGAAGACGAGTGGTCGCGTGTGTCAAAACAGCAAAATTATAATGACATGAATGGATTAAAAAATACATGATGGTTTCATTGATAGACATGACTCAGCTAAATGATGACACTGAAGTCAAGTAACCAACAAATGTAGTTCAAATTATTAACTAGTATGAAGTCTTTTCATACAAGGTTTTTTCAGGTAATTAGACAGGCATGCTAAAGTAAAATTATCCTACAAATATAGTCGTAGGTAATCATGATTCTTGCTTTAAAATTAGTAGTGTAAGTGAATTTATCAACATAATCTTTGTTCTAAGATGATTTATCACTAGTACATTGGAAAAAATGAGTCTTGCGAGGGGCCCATTTTCATGCTCTTTATGGAACCTATTACATACATTACTGTCCTCATTTATCATGGATTTTTTTTTCCAGATAAGCACACATCATCAAGAGAAACTAATTCTCAATTTTATTGCTCAAATCAATAATCAATGTCATAATAATTCTGTAAATAAAACATAGAAACTAAGCCTTATTTATAGAGTTAGAAATCCCAATTACATTAACCCTAATTCAACACTAATTATGAATACTAAATAAATATAAACTACTGAAATGAAATAAAATAAACTATTTTCTATAATTATTCCTAAAATAGGTAGTCGTAAAATCTCTAGGATTTCCTACATCAACTTCCTTTTGATGAAACGACACAAAGGATGGCAGGTGTGGGCACATTAGAGATGCAAGACACAAATTTATTACCTGCTCAAGTGTCTCCCTTTGTCCATGCAACAATGCAGCACTGATTCAAACAACAAAAATCAGAGAATATCACAAGAGTGTAAGATAAAAAAGTCATGCAAAGAACTCTTGGCATTTCAGGAGTGCAAGGGAATACATACGGAATAATACAGGAAGCAAGGGAACCAGTTTGAGAGAGTTGCCACTGTCGATATCTTCGAATCTGTACATTTATTATATCTCCATCGGCAATAGACTCAGCAGCACGGGCAATCATGCTCATCCTTTTCATCCCACTCTCATCCTTACCAATTGAACTTGGCCTATAATTAATATAATTTTCCTGCAAATTATGAAATAAAATCCATGTATGGATTACATGACCAAAAAAAAAAAAAAACTGTTGGTTTAGGCCATGTTGTTATTGTTGATTTTCACTATTTTGACCATCAGCCCTTTATTATTGTTGTTAATTTAAAAGAGGACTCTCAGAGGTTCCCAGAAAATTTGTCTATTAAGCTGTCCCTGAGGTAAACAATTTCCAGCTGAAAGGCATTTCCATATAAACTTGGAGCTTTTCATTTTTGAAGGTTAACTACCAATTATCAATTCCATGATATATGATTTCCAGATTTTGCAATTAGCTACAATTGAGAACACTACATTGAACATCACTTGGTATAAACCATGGGATAATGTGGTAGACTCCTTTGGATCATTTATGTGGGCAGATGTTAAGCTAAGATTTCAATACCTATGCAGGATAGGTAAGATTTTATGGCACATAATATATTTTTAAACACCACTTGAACTCCTAAAATAACTGTCATGCCGTAAAAAAAAAATATACTAGGTGTATGATGCTGGTGCTAGAGTCAAAATTATCATTCCAACAAGAGGATTTTTCTCATGATTTACAGTTATAGTAACTTCGCTAGAAAGGGGCCTGCGCGTTGCCGCAGCAGCAGCACAATAGGATTAAAAATGGTGAGCTTATAGTTGAAGAGAGTCAAGACCAAAGTTTTTGAGACTTTCTTTCTGCAGATCTTCTCTTTCATTCTAAATCGTTTTAGTCCTGTAGTTGTTTCACTATAATGCTATTATGTTAATTTATAAAGATATTATATTTATATAATTTAAGAATATATATCATTATTTTTATTATTTTAACATATTTTTATTAATTATTTATTTATAAAAATTAAATATTATTTCACATAAAAAATATGAAATAAAATATATAAATTTCATAAACTTTAAATTATATATAAAATAAATTATTTTATTTAAAACCAAGTAATAATAAAAGTTACAATTGTCCTCTAATGATTGCATAATCCCAATCATTAAAAATGTGCATTTCATATAACTTTCATGCTTGTAAACGACTGACCGTATATGGAAGCGCTATTGTAAATATACAAAACATTCTATTAATTTTTAAAACATGAGGGTGATATTCTCTTATTTAAGATTCAGCATGTTGCATATTCTATATGATGCTAAAAAATGAAAATCTCAACAATGAAATGATGATATCCTTTCCATATAAATTTCAATTTAATAAAGAAATTAACACAATGCATTTTATCAAATTTTATTTTGATTGGAAGATTTTAAGAGTGCCCTTTTTCACATAAGTCCAATGCATCCATTATTATTATTACTATTATTATTATTATTATTATTTCTCAAGTGCTTTTTAAAAAATTTTAATCATAATTAATAAAGATAGAAAGAGATTATCATATTTATTAACTGGAAGAACTTTTTGAATCATTTTTCGTGGATTTTTTATTTTTATAAGATGAAAAGAGAAAAATAAGAATTTAAATTATTTTTTTTTTACTATGAGATAATTATTCAATCATATAACAATTAGTACTTTAGTACCATTGGCAATATTGTTCACTTCTGTCCAGCCCATGTTTTAAAGTAAATAGGACCAGCTTCATATAAACTTTAAGCCCATTTTATAAATACTTCCTAAAGCCCTAGGTCCTTATAAGGTAAAAGCCCTTTTTCTCTTCTCCCTTCTTGTTTCTGCAACCTATTTCTTCTCCTTCCTTTTTCCGAGCCAGTACCGTAAACCATCTTATCCTCCTCGTTCCTTGATTTCCCAAAACTAAATAGTCGTAACCATCTTCCTCCTTCCTTTTCCCAGTACCATCAACCATCTTCCTTAAATTTAAATAGCCTACAGTTTCAATCAAGCGTTATCGACCATTTTTGGTCCTATTCTGTGATGATTTGATGAAATGTGAGATTCTGCGATTGCAATTTGATTTACTTGTTCTCTTAAAGTCTTAATTTTTTTTTTTTTTTTTTGGTTTTGATTCTTTTTGGGTGATTATGTGTTGATGAATCAATACATACAAATACAAATGAAAGTTCTTTGTTTTTTGTTCATGGTCTTAAATTTCTTTAATTCTCTTAATTAATTTTCTTTCTCCTTTTCACATGATTTGTTAGTTTCATCTGTGGATAATTCATCTCTCTACATTTGGCAAAATAGCCGAATATCCATGCAGATAAAGAGCAGTGCAAAAAGGCACACAAAGGAAAGAAACCGCGTCTTTTTTTAGATAGCATGTGAAAAGGGAGAGGGACAGAGGCAGAGCAGTTGAAAGGATGACGCACAGAACTGTAAATCTATAGTCGGAAGGAAGCCAAATAAACTAAATAAGCTGCCCAGTAGATCTACAGGGAAATTACGAACTTTGATGTATTGTTATGCATTGTTTATTTCTATATGATACGCCATAAATTTCAATTCAATTGAGAATGCTTATCTTTTGAAGCCAAGTTCCAAGGTACTAGGTCAGTGTTATTAAAGGCGTGAGAGGCGCCCAGGCGAGGTGCCAGGCGAGGCGAGTTGCCCCTCTGCCGCCTTGACTGGGTTGCCCCTCTTGGCACCAGAAGAGTCGACGCCTTAGGTTGGCGAGGCACGAGGCAGGCGAGAGGCGTCGCCTCTTTCAAGCGCAGCAGAACCCCTTTTTTTATTTTTTAAAACAAAAATATAAAACCCTAAAGATTTACCTGTTGCCGACAAAAAAAATAAATAGAGCTGCATCAACTCGAGGAACTGTGTCGAGTCTGTCCAGTCCAGGTATGTCTCTCTCTCTTTCTCTCTCATCTTCTTCTTCCTCCTCCCTGTTTCTGTTATTTTCTTCCTCCTCTGTTATCTTCTTCCTCCTCTCCCACTCTTTTCTTTGGAACGCAGCAGCACTGCAGCAGTTTTTTTTTTTTTCCCTTTCATTTTCCTTCTTCTCCTCCTCCCTGGTTGGCTTCTTCCTCCTCTATTTGCCCTGTTATGCTGTCGGTACTCAGTTACAGACTTACAGACTTGCAGCAATTTTGCATTTTTTTTTTCCTTTCCTTCTCTTGGTTTGGTACTTTGGTTGGGTTTTATTAATTAGTTAATTATTTGCTATTAATTTAATTGTTTTACCTTTAATTTTTATTAATTAATTATTTAAATTTATGGATATTATTGAATTAATTATTTTACTTGTTAATTAGTTGATTATTTAACATGGGTACTGTTAAATTAATTATTTTACTTATTGATTGGTTGATTATTTAATATAGGTATTGTTAATTTAATGGTAATTAATTTATCTTTTACTTTTTATTATTGTTAGTTTGATTAGTTTTACTTTTTATCTTGTTAATTAGACATTAGTTCTCATTAGTTATTTATTTTACATAGTAATTATTATTTTATTGTTAATTTGATAATTTAACTTTTTGTTCTTATTAATTAATTAATATAAGTATTGTTAATTTATTTGTAATTAGTTTACTTTTTAATTGTTATTCTTGTTAATTTAATTAGTTTTGCTTTTTATCTTGTTAATTAGTTATTTATTTTATATAGGAATTATTAATTTACTGTTATTTATCATCTATTTAAAAGTATGAATTTTTATTTTATAATTACACACACACACATATATATATATATATAATTTAGGCAATTAAGGTTATGACGCCTTGCTTCAAAAAGGCCCTTACCTTGCCTCTCGCTTAAGGCCATAGGACACTCTATCGCCTTAGTGTCGCCTTTCGCCTTAATAACACTGTACTAGGTTGAAGGGATTTGTAGTGTCTACTGAAAAAGGCTAAAGTCCATGTCATCCTTAACAACTTTCATAGTGCATGAACTTTTGTCTCCATATCACGTTAAAATAATGGTCAAATCATAGAGTTGTTATGCTCTTTGTTGAAAATGATCAACCCAGAAAGTTTAACCACCACAGCCTAAAATTTTTGAGACATTTTGTTAAGGGCGATAAATATAGGTAAACAAGAAAAAAAACCTGAATAAGAAGAGGAACCAAATCAGGATCACTCATGCTAAGGTCAATCCGCTCATCCATTCTCAGCTTACCTCCATTAAAGCCAAAAAGCCTAAAACACAAAGGATGAGTGAGTACGAGATATCCTCTTAGAATAATTTCAAATATTTCACATTCAGGCAAGTTCATGAGCTTCATCAAATATAAAATGAGCGATAATTGATTACTTTATCATTCTTATTATAAAAGCAGAAAAGGAAAAATGACAAAAAAGAGACCAAGGTCACTATCATAAGATCCTGGTGTTTCGAACCATAGGAAGAGACAAAAGAAAATACAAATGACAAAAGAAATATATATAAAAAAAATAAAAAATGAATAAAAAAAAAATGATCATTCAGCATAGATATGACGGCCAATAATGTATATGATAATGCAACTTTGGTATGATACTAATGCAAGTCACAATAATAATTTATCCCCTCCTTTTCGCCTGATCAAGGATATGTAGTCCTTTTGCATAATCAAACAATAAATCCATGTTATGCCTTATGCAACTAGTTACTATTCTGAAGATATTGGAATTGGATCCTATTCAACAAACTACATGACATCATAAAATGGAAAGAAAGAGAATCCAGTTGTAGATATAAAAAAATGGGATCATCAAAATCATACTTATCAACAGCTGTGAATGGAGAAATATCTTCATCCTTTGCACTGCTAAGAAGGCGTTGTCTGACATCATCATACTTAATGACTGACATGGAGAGACTCATATATTGCAATTGATTTAGTGCCATGCGCATATCTCCATTCACTCGTTCTGCAAGTTCCTCTAAAGCAAGCTAGAAAATTGGAGGCAGAACCAAAAAAAGAAAAAGTAAAAAGACCAACTCATGCTATTAGTTAATAAACATTCAACAAAAATGCAATCATAAGAAACATGTGACCTACAAACCAGCAGAACAAGATGAACAGCAGACAGACCAGAAAAGCATAAGCAATTGGAAAAGTTACAATAAAACTACCTATTAATGATCCACATAGTAAATTTAATGAATAGGAGAGAACACTTAAAAATAAAAGGGGAAAAAAAGCCTCAATTTTCAACTTAATTAATTCCAAATTCTCAACAATCTTAAAATACAGAATTAACATAATCCAGAACTTTAAACCAATGCCATGAAATTAAAACTGGGGTCCAAGAAGTCCCACAGATCTCATTTAGAATTTCAATGTATTTATAATTTTCTTTTAACATAGCACTCATGGGACCAGCTTACAGGTTGCCATTAAGAACCAAATTCTTGCAAAGGAACAAGATAATAAAATTTGGAGGTAATGCTGCAAGAAGAGTACAATATCAGTTCATTAACAGAGAACATTCACAAGATAAAAACAAAACCCAAATTAAGAAATACTAAAACTTGAAAGGAGTATTTACCTCGTTAACTTGAAGGCCTTCTGCATTTGCTACTTGCATTAACCTCTTTGCCATCTGCCATCAATGAAATTCAGCATCAATAATGTTGTATAGCTGTCTCACAAGCTTAAACTATAATTGACAAATATTTTTGTGAGCATACACAGAGGTATTCATGGTTCATTTAGTTGGTTCGAAGTAGATAATTTCAAATCAAACTGATCAAATCGATTTTTAAATAATCCAAAAGTATCCAGACCAAGCAAGACTGAGAAAATCCAAACCAAGGCCATCTAATTTCAATTTGGACAATCAGATTAGTTGGTTTGTACCATAAAGTAAACTCCACCACATTACAACTCTCTCAAAGTTAAAACTATTGCACGATCACTCTTTATTTTTTGAAAAACAGTGCAACAGCTACCAAGGTAAAAATGATTTGTAAAGAAATTGATAAGGAAATTTAAATAAAATGAAACTAACATATCACAAGAGCATTACTGCTTTTTAGTTAACATTTAAAACTTTGTAATAACATATTATCATAACATGACCTTGTATGTTAACTTCATATATCATGGATTAAATTAACAAGACAAAAGCCCCAAAAGAATGACATTTAGCGCATAGCTTTATAGTTTTGGCTTGGTTCTACTGGATTTCCATATCTTCAAGCCAAAATAATCCAGCATAGATAATCCAAGAACCAAAATCGACCATAAAAGTCATAAAACCATAGCTTTTTGTTTAGATTGGGTTGAAATGATCCAGTTTAGTAAATTTTTGTTCAGCCCTAACCAGTATATTCAAAGTGAACAAAGCACTCAGCTAGAAGCAAAAGTGAAGTGACATATGGGTCCAGCAATTTAGGACACTTAAGGCAAGGCAACTTTAACAGGGCATTTGCTTTAACCGCTTAAGCACATGCCTCTTTTGAAGCGCAAGGCGCAAGAGCATGCCCCTTTAAAATTCATTTCTTTCTTCTATATTTGTGATGGGTATTTTGGCTTTGCTCTTTAGTTTAAAAAGGTAATGTTAAAAAGCCTATGATATTCAACATTGCACAAAATATTATTAAAAAAATAAATTCGTTAGGCTGCCAGAATTTGTGAGCAAACAGTGTCGTAGAAGTGGAGGGAGATATGATGCCTTTCTGAAGCTAAGCGAGAAACAATTATAGCAGAAGGAGGGACGGGTGTCAGGGAATATGCATTTTGTTATGAAGGGATAGTGTAGGCTGCTATTATAACTGTTGCGTAATTATTGCTAGCTAGTTATGGTTCTTCTCTTTCCTAGTTGGCCCATTGTACAAAGAACAGTTGTCGACGATTGATCCTGCATTTTTTTGCTACTGTAATGAATTATCTTTGCCTTCCTCTCCAATTCTCCTGAAATTCTTACTCTGATTTCTTCCTCCGTGTTCCTCTCATTAATCATTCCATCCTAATCCTACTTCTAAATCCTAAATCTGCAACAGTTGGTATCAGAGCCACCAACTCTCAGCCATGGCAAAAGGAACAAGATCGCAAGATCTGAAGAAGGAAAAGCTCTGTTGCCCACCTCTGAACAACTTAACCACCAAATGCTGGAAGAGGTTCATAACCTCATAGGGGCATTGAGTATAAACAGCATAGGAGTCGCTAATGCTCCGAACCCACCAGAGATAGAAAGGCAAGTAGAGACGGTAGGAATGACAGCAGCTCCAACTTGGGGACATTCAACAGAACTATAATTTCCCAAGTTCAATGTGGATGGGCTTGAAAGCTGGTTATTAAGGGCTGAATATTTTTTCGAAGTAAGAGGTGCTGTGCCTGAAAATTGAGTAAAGTAGTTGTCCTCTATCTAGCAGTGTTATTAAAGGCGCGCCTGAAGCGCAAGGCGAGGGAGTCAATTGGCACAGCGCCTAGGAGCACTTCAGGCGAGAGACCTTCCTAAGGCAACATGAGGCGACGCGAGGCACACCAAGTCGTAATGCGCCCCCAGGCGCACTTCCTGCATGCAAGCCCACTCAGCCTTATAAACCCACAAGAAAAGAAAAAAGAAAAAGAAATTTGCGCTAACCCCAAGAAAGTCAAGGGAAGAAGAAGAAGAAGAAGAGATTCACAGGGACCCAGCAAGGCATCATAAGAAGAAGAGGAGTCACCTGGGCTGCTGTACAGTGCTCCATGCCTCCATCTCCACTCCTCCTTGTCTTCCAGTCCAATTACAGGTATTTATGTTTTTTTTTTCTTTCCTTCTTCCTCCTCTCTCTCCCCCCAACTTGGGTTTTCTTTTCTTTATTCAGCTCTCTCTCCCACCCACTTGGTTTTCTTTTCTCCATTCAGTATTTCAGATTGATGCTTCTATTCTTTCTTTTCCTTCATGTGGCTGAGTTGATTCTTCCTTATTTTGGTTATAAAACCAGCTATTCTTTTCTGACCTCATGCTCTTTCTTTTCCTTCCATGAGCTGATTCTTCATTCACTTTGGTTATAAAATCAGCCGTTATATAGCTGATTTTTTTTTACACTGTTTCATTACTATTTTGCTTAAGTTTTTTGTTTAGAAACTATTTTGCATGTTAAAAATAAATGTAAATTATCTTTATACTGAATTCATAGTTATTGCTTATGAGTTTATAGAATTTAATTCAAATCATTTTAAGTTAATGTTCATAAAATTATAATGTAATAGAAAATTAATATTATCATTTTAATTGAAAAATAAAATTAAAACATGATAACTTTTACTCATATATGTCGTATAATTCACCATGACAGTGATACAATAAAGTAAAAAATAAGTGATGAAATATCCAATATTCTTATATTAAATTTATTTTATTTTTAATTAAATTTTTTATATTTTTGCTCCTCAGCTCGCTTAGGGGCGCACCTGCACCTTGCGCCTTGCGCCTAGACTCAAAGACCTCTTGGCTTCTTAGTGCGTCTTGAGCCTTTAACAAATATGCCATCTAGAGCGAAAAGCAATATAGTGGCATCAAAGCTTTGTCAATATCAAAGGAGCGGAAGCATATACAAGTTGGCCTGAGTATGTTCAAGCCCTAAATTCCTGATTTGGGAAGCATGCATATAAGGACCCCCTGTCTGATTTTCACAATTTGAAGCTGGTAAGCTCTTTACAACTTGCCTTGTTGCTTATGACAATTAATATCCTAAGGCTGAAATTAAGGAAGACCAAGCCTTAGGGTTCTTTCTTTCAGGGCTGGTAGATGAACTTAAAATGCCCCATAAGGATATTTAAGCTGAAGTCAGTGGCAGAGGCTTACTGCCGCATTTGCAGGAGGTGACTATAGTGGCCTTACAGAATCAGCCTAAACCATTCACCAAATTACCCACAAACAGCTCTTCATCCTCAACCCTTGGCCAGAGAATTACCCAAACACATCCTCACATTTCAAACACAAAAACTAACCCTTCCAAAGGGCCTATTACCTTTACCCAATGTTCTGAAACTGCCTAACCCACCTTTAAAACCCAGTAGGGCCCTGACCAGCAAGGAGTTGAATGAGAAGCATGCTAAAAGGCTCTGTTTGTGGCGAGATGAAAAATTTACAGCAGGTCATAGATGATGGAATTGAAGGTGGGAGCAGGGGATAAAGGGGAGACTGAGATGGAGTATATGGATGAAGTATTGTTGGAGGGATTTAAATTATCCTTAAATGCTATTTAGGGCATTATGGGTACCCAGACAATGTGGCTGATAGGATTGTGTAAGGAAATGTGAGTTGCAATTATTGATTGATACAAGGAGTTGTCACAATTTCATAATCAAACAAATAGATGTGAGTTGTTGAAGGATTCTGGGATTTTATTTGAAATAGCAAATAGTCAAGCACTACGTTGTGGGTATGCGTGCAAGGGTTTTCAGGGGGTATGCAAGGGCAATCTTTCACTGCCAATGTCTTACTTCTAACCTTGGAGAATTATGATCTAATTTCAAGCATTCAATGCCTAGCCACTCTCAAGGAGATTACATGGAACTTTCAAATGATGAAGATGGGATTTAAGGTAGCAGGGACTGAACATCCATTGGACGGGGAAGGGTGGAATGATTTGGGTGATCCTAAAAATATGGGAGTGGCAAACAACAGCCAATTGAATTCCCTAATGGCAAAAACCTGTCAGTTGGCTTCACTACAATTGTTAGTTTCTACAAATTCTTATTTGACAATTGGCAAGGGTGAGTTGAATTCCTTCTCCATGGAATAGGGACAATTATGGTTGGAGTTAAACAAACACCAATAAAACTATGAATAGGTGCCTTGTGAGCCAGTGGGATTGCCTCCAAAAGAAGTCACAATCAAATGATCAAATTGAAGAATGGGGCTCAACCTGTCAACATATGCCCTCATCGTTACCCATCACTGTAGAAGGACGTTATCAAAACATTGACACAAGATATGTTGGATTATAGGGTAATTAGCGCTAGCCACAACCCTTTTGCAAGCCATGTTATTATGGTATAACAGAAGGATCAACTCTAGAGGATGTGCATAGACTACAACGCTTCAATCATTTAACCATAAAGAATAAGTTCTCAATCCCAATAACTGAGAAACTTTAACATGGTTTTAATCTAGTAATACTCATAGTTATTAAAGGCATGCCAAGACTCTCTTTGGCTCCATTCCTAGTGCCTCTATAAGAGAAAGGCAGGCGACATTCACTGGCCCTCACCTTATGCGCCTAGGCATGCATCTTGTTCTAGGCGCAAGGCTCTAGAAAGGCACGCCTTCTTTATTTCACCTTCAGCCAGAACTTCCATTGACAAAAAGCACTACCACTCAACTTGAAATTTATTGATCTATCAAAATCTGATATTGACACACTAAGAAGTTTTCGAAATTAGTATCGCTAGTGATAACTAGTCACCAAAATCTCATCAAACCACCACATCCAAGATCACAAACCTCCCACATTTCCATTTTCAATACTAACACTCTCTTATTATCTTTTTCAATAAAAAAAAAATATTGCATCTACACCTATTTCAAAATCTATGCCAAAAGAAAAAACATCATCCGCTAACTTGAGAACTAAATAATACATATTTAGTTCTTAAAAATAAGGAAGATGATGAACATATTGAATTTGAAGATGAGTATCAAGAGGATGAAGATATAGAAGAAGATGAAAAAAGATTATGATGCTACTCTTGATGAAGATTGAAGAGTAACTGTTTTATAATTGCTTGACTTTAGTTTTGAAACATAAAAGGACTATTCAAGTTTTAATATATTAGCACTTGAATGCTTATCAGTTATTATTATTTTAGTTTTATGTTATTTGAAATTTGATGGAATATAGACATTTATTTAACTTTTATGATTTTTTATTTTTGCGCCTCATCTCGCTCAGGCGCGTGCCTAAGCCTTACGACTAGGCTCTAGGACCCTTTGGCGTCTTAGTACACCTTGAGCCTATAATAACTATGGTAATACTACCATCAGGACCACCTCCATCCTGTAATTACCATTAAGCCCACTAAAACTAGAATCATTACAGCCATCACCCACAATCATCATTCTAACCAGCACCACTGTCACTACTACAGCCATCATCCACTGCCACTACCACCATGTTCTCATCATACATTGATGCCATCACCACTACTACCATGGCTATCATACACTATCATCACTGCCACCATTGTTGTAGCTATATCTAAAACCAATACCTACTAGAACCCGTACTAGTCATAATTATTACCACCACCATAAACAATTAAACATATCAGCCCAACCACCAAAATCAATGCTGCCATCACCTTTGCTAACCCATCCATTTCCCTGTTTATGACTCACTATGCAACTTAGCGTAGCACTAGCACAACTATCATCACCCAGACTGAATTATTCAGCTCTTGATTTTACAATTTTACCAAATTCAAAATTTTAATAACTTTTTTTAATATATTCCAAGGTAAAATTTAAAACTAATCAAAATATGATTAAAGTTCCATTCAACTTTCAAAGAGCTCCCTCAATTATCCTAACCTAGTTGTGGCAAAATCTCAAAAAAACTATCCAGTTGCAAATATATTTTGGGTTCCAAAAAACATTCCCAGCACAGGCTTCACCTTTATATATATATTCAGAAAATCAGAATTACTTAACACAAACTACTCAATAAATCAGAATTTCTTAATTAAAAAGATCTAAAGTAATAGCATTGCCTTAAGAATAAAATGGAAACAAACACAACTTAGAAAGATTTTTTTTCATCATTAATACAAAGGCTTATTAACTGCTCAATATGAGAGTGTTTAGTTTGGCTTATGAGTTGGGCAAACCTACTTATAAGTAGGAAGTCATACGCAGATTAGTGTTTGGTTTCATTTATAAGTTAAAAAAACTACTTAAAATAAGTCAAAAGTCTTAAGGTACCATTTACTTATAACTTATATATTTATTTTAAAACTACTATTTGACCAAGCAAAACACTATATTATCCTAATAACTTTAAAAATATTAACACTATCCTTATTTTAACAACTAAAACACTCAATTACATATCTTTTTTAGTCATTTTGACAAGTCAAATTACTTTTAAGTACATTTTAACCAAACACTTAAACTACTTAAAAATAACTTTTAAGTAATTTTATCAAACAATTAACTACTTATTTTAAAACTAACTTACAAGTTAAAAAATAAATTTTAAGTCAAGTTAAAAGTAACCAAACCAAACACCCTCTAAATCTCCAACTACACAAATGAGTTGCAGCAACTCATTTTTATTCAACATTATTCCCCATAGCATAACAACGCAAAGGAGTACATCTAGCCAACATCCATCCTAAAGCCATATTTAGGTGGAACCGAAGCCAGGCAGAAGCGTTTTAGCAATAAATAGAATTAACTAGCCCTGAAATCCAAATCTAAAATCTTGAACTGTGCACCTAAGTGTACTTTCTCCATTTGCAAATCTAGTGAAGCTAGCATACAAGGTTGAAAGATGGAAAAAGTTCAAGATAATAGCATATTCATTAGTGCACCAAAGTCTCCAAAAATAACATGTTCCCACTATGAAAAATATAATAAAACTAAAAGAAAAGATTTGACCAATCAAAATGAAATATATCCATGTAAAGGGGAAAAAAGATATGAACCTGTTGCTTTGTAGGTTTCCGGAAACTGAGAAGCAAGCAGTAGTTCACTAGACTTTTTAGTTTCTGACTATAACGATCATTACAAATGCAGACAATGGGAATTTTGGACATCTTTATGCTAGCAATAAGATCAGCAACTCCACCTCTATCCCCAGCAGACATCCCATCTACCTCATCCATGATTAAAACTGTTTTTGGATGCTTCGACCTAAAATTTCATAATAATCAAATTCTGCATGGGGAAAAATCCTATGGGTCCATTTAGATAGATGAGAATTTGAAATTAAGGGGTTTTTTTTTTTTTTTCCAAAACATTAAGGTGTAGTTCAATTTGACATTATTTGGTTTCAGAATTTTAGGATTTTTCACTTGAAACACAAATCCATATCCACCACCTTCATTTCAAATATACACCTATAAAAATAGATCTTACAAATTTTAAACATCTGAAAAGTAGAGAATTAAATTGCATAATCAACCTATCCATGTTAACAGCCAAAGCTTCATTGCTGACAAGTTCCTTTATACAATTTGCATTACTTCCACCAATTCCCTTACTAATCTTGGCATCTGCTTTTCCCCGACTGTCACTGGCATTTACCTGATGACGCATAAAGCATAAAAAAAGTATCAAGAGAAAAGCTAGAAGCATTAAGCAGTATAATTCGCAATGAACTAGTTAAAAAATAATAATAATAATTCAACACAATTTGTGTAAAATATGCCAACCTCAATTGCCTGGAAACCGAGCATTTGACTGACCAGCTTTGCCGATGTGGTTTTCCCTATACCTGGTGTCCCACTTAATAGCACAGCTTTCTTGGCACTAGAATCATTTTGTTTCTTGCTCTTTCCCTTATTTCCAGCATCAAGGAACTGCTGATTCCAATTTTTCAACCAACTATGAAGTTGGTTAACCTACATATAATCGCATGGAGAGTTTATTACACTACTTCTAATGATTAATATAATAAAGATAAAAATTTAAGTAGCTAGAGAAAGCAAGGGAATATAATGACTAAATAACATACCAGTGATTGATTCCCAATGATATCAGTTGGAGCTTTTGGCCTATATTTTTCGGTCCATGGAAGAGAAGAATGCTTGATAGTTTGTTCTTTCTGCTTCAGAGGAGAGGCACCAGTGGTTGAATCTTTCCGATTCACATTTGTTTTTAAAGAGTTGCCTAAACATAAAACAACTTTATAAAATTTACAAGAGAATTAAGAACTTCAAAAAAAAAAAAAAAAAAAGATTTAACCACGTAATACATAAGAAGAGCAAAACCAAGTTATATAGGTAAGTTGCTAGCATCCACAGTCCAAATGGCAAAGGCGATCAATTATTGCCTCCATATAAACAACTCAATACAAGGATGTTAGTATCAGCAATTCCAACTTTGCCAAATATTCCCAATCAAGTAAATGTAAAAAAAAATATTATGGAATTAAGATACAACTAGAATAGACCATGGTTTTAAATCATGGTCGCGGAAACAAGCTCATAACGGCCGTAACGCAACAGTAACGGCCTGTCGCTACTCAAATTTTATTGAAAAATTTGCAAAGTTCATGAAATGAATAAATATTCAAAAATATAATTAAAACTACGATATACAACTAAATAATAAGCACAAATATATCAAAATAAAGATATTAGATCCACCATTCTTATACATCATTAGTAATAATCGATTTAAAACTAAAAAAACTAAGAAGATTATAAATAACTAACCTTATTACTACCAAAATGAGTGTCTAGGAGATCTTGATTATCTTGACTTTGATCCTAGGACATCATAAGCTTAGGTTGTAAACTCATTATTTAATTTAGAAAATCAATTTCAAAAGTTAATTTCATGATTATTTATTTTTTTAAAATTTTATCTTGCCAAAATCTAAATTTACACTTAGCAAATATTATTAATGCTTAAAAGTTTCTTTGATATTATTTTCTAATTATTTATATATTTACCTAAAAATAATTCAAAAATAGCTAAAAATTAGGGCAAAAAAAACAATAACAAACCCTTCAATCTCCGTCACTTCAAAACTACCTTGTCTATTTGATGATCTATTCTCTTGAGTTAAAAATTTGAAAAGAAATGAATGATTTCACTTGAGTTGGTTGTAGAGAAAATTGAGAGAAAGTTGAGAGAAAATAACTTAGTTGCCTAGAGAGAATGAAAAGGTGCTAAAATGAATGACCCAAATAATTTTTTTTTTTTTTTTTTTGCCCAAAACAAGGTTCCCTCTATTGCATTTCACATGAAAGAGGTAAAAAAACTAAGAATTCTAAGCCGGAAAATAATGGCCATTGCAACAGTTATATAACGGTCGGTAACAGCAGTTACCTTTAAATAACGGTCATAATGGCCTATACAGTTACAAATTTAAAAATCAATTAAATAACAAAGGTAGCAGTAAGCCAAAAAACCTTTGAATAACAGCCATTATGTTACATAACGGCCGTTATTTAAAACCATGGTATAGACAACACAAGTTATAATACTTAGCATCTCCATCCACTTGGTCAAGGAATTGATAACAGAATAAATCATTAGTCCAACAAAAGTATAGCAAATTAACAAAAGCTACAACTATAAGATTTCCCTTCTGACATGCAAATAACACCATATTGACCCATAATCAAATATAGGCCTAAAGACCTAGAAAAGCCAAAGACTTGGTTGAATTTTCAGTTATGGTCAATGTTAACACTTCTGTGATTTGAACAGGCTTGCACCAGGCCCCCATATAATTCATGTTGCAATCCAAAGAATTCCACGTTAGATGCTATTCAGCAAATTTGAATTGAATGATCCCACTTGAAACTATTAATATATTCTAAAAATTTAAAAGAACAAAGAAAACAAAAATATGCATGTTCTACATCAGTTATCACCTCTCTCAAATCAAATTAAGAAAATTCAGTGGAATGGATATCGTTTGACTTCTAGTAGCTATCAGTACATATTCAGTCATGCTCTTAAACTCATGGAAGCAAAGTTACGAGAAGCCCAAGAGTAGACACTCCTATGGGTTTTCTTCACATATAATTCTTTATCTTCAATGAACATATTTTTCCTCTTGATTTTCTTCACATACATATACAATTTCTACCCTTTAACCTACATCCAACAGCTTCATAGGCCAAGCTTGTGCGCCAATAACACACTTGGCACTCTTCGTAACTCAAATTTAAGTAAGAGAGAACGAAAATCATTTCAACTTAAAATAAATTTTCTTCAAAAAAAAAAAGAGACCACCCAAATAGAAAATGGGATCTTCATCTTCCTTGCCAGTGGTAGGCAGTGATGATTACCTCTTTGAGCTTGATAATAGGGCAACCTGAGCTCCAGTGTATTCAACATTGCCTGATATTATGTGTTCTCTTATCTTCTCTAATCTCTTTTCCAGGCTTAGGTTTGGTGGTTGCTGTAGTGATTGTATCATGGTTTCAAATCGCGGTCGTGATTGCATTCGCGGTCACAGTCGCGAGTAACGGAAATAGGTTTGCAATAGCAGTAACATAATGGTAACGGCCTAGCACTATGCAAATTTTTTTGAAAAATTTGCAAAGTTCAAAAAATGACTAGATATAGGTAGATACAAGTAAAATTAAGATATACTACTATATAACAAGCATCAATATATCGAATAAAAACATTAAATCTATCAATTTTTTTACATCATTAGCATTAAGCAATTTATAACTAAAATAATTATGTAGATATAGTAACAAAATTAACCTTACTACCACCAAAATAATACATAATGAAAAGAAATAGCAAAAAAAAAAGGCAATAACACACCTTTTTGTAAGAAGTAGCTTTGGAGGGAAGAGATATTTAATGACGATCTTAGCTTAGAAAACAATAAGGGAGAGATTTGAAGAAGAAAGGAGAAATTTGAGTGAAAATTTTTAGAGAATAGGAAAGAAACAGCAGTTGTGAAGAGAAAAGCACATAGATAATGAAAAGAGAAGGAAAAAAATTATTGTTTCCATGCAATTCATAGTAGATGCATAATTAAAGCAACTGCCGTTATTGTTATGTAACGGTACATAATGGTCATTACCATTAAATAACGGTCGTAATGGCCGTTACTATTACATAACAGTTGTAATGGCCATTACACATACAACTCAAAATTCGCCTATAAATTACGGAGGAACGAGTAACAAAGCCTTCAAAAACCTATAAATAACGTAACAGTCGTTATTTGAAACCATGGATTGTATTAATAATGGTGGATTTGGCATTATCTGATTCCTAATGTTAGGTTTTCAAGGTTTGCTGAAATTTGATTTGGGAAAGGGGAGAGAGAGAGACACAGAGAGAGAGAGAGAGAGAGAGAGAGAGACAGACACACATGGCGAAATGAGTGTTTCTTTCTTTCAAGTTTAAATATAATTATTAACTTTTACAGTATAATTGATATATCAAATGACATTTAAATAAGGAACATAGGCATCCAACGTGGAATGTTCAGAATATATCATGATCTCCATGGTCCTCAGATTTGGATTTTTCTCATCATTAACATTTAATATATCATAATCTCCAGCTATGTCTACATGTAGAGGGGGAAATGCAACATTCCCCTTCTACTATGCTACTATTATTGCTTTTGCCCGATACTAAAATAACGAATATCACTCAAGAAAAATATATACATAGGGTAAAATCGTCATATAAAAGCTTTTTATAAAAATCAGAAACTAATTAATTATTCCAACCAGTTAAAAAAAATACATATTCATAAATACATAAACAATAAACCCGTCAGAAACCAATAAATTAGTCAAAATGCTTCAAAAAAACACTTATTCTTTTGTAACATACTCATAATCTTACCCTCTGCTTTCTGAGGGCTTTTTTTTGGCACCAAAGCAACTTTCTTCACATGGTCCGTTGCCTCACCACGTGCAAGGGCTTTTGCATTTGATGACCGTATCATGTCAAACAATCCATCCTCAGTAAGGAAGGGAGTACTACACGGTAAAAATAAAATTAGGAACAATAAAAATGAAATTAGGAATGCAGTATCAGCGATAAAAGCTGGAACAGGAAGTGTGTGGATGGTTTTGAGATAACCTACCCAAGCTCTTTTGCTTTGCTAGATTTTCTTCCCTCAATATCCTCATCGCATAAAAGATAATTCTGCATACAGATGGTGTTAATAACATGTTACCAATGCCAAATAAACCAAGCAAAATACAAGATAGATGCATGAAATTACAGTTTTCTTGCTAACAGATCCAGTAACACGACCCCCATGTCGTTTAATCAAATCCTCAGCTTCTTCTCTTTCTAAACTGCAAGCATGATCGAAAATCAAAATAAAGCTGGTATGATCCAATGCTAAAGACACTTCAAAGGACGCTATCAGAGGTGCTCAGCCATCAAACATTTAATACAATCTCCAAATTATAATAACACGTACAAGCAGAAAGTATTATCATAACATGTACAAGCCAGAAAGTATGCTAATTTATTATGTTCTATAGCACAAAATAATGTATGCCTACGAGAAGAATATAGAATGGTGCTTATATACACAGCCAAGTAATCAAAGCTTGAGACAGCAAAAAGAAGAGGAAATAAAATACCTGTCAAGCGTTCCGCTAATTACAAAAGTCAAACCAGCTAAACAATCAGGAGCTCCTTCAGGAACTTCCTGACATGGAAAAAATAAAAAAGAAAAGAAGAGAGAGACGATGTTAACACAGAATAATATGATCATTCTTAACTAAATGTATCAGGCATTTACTATTTGTCTATGACCTTTTCTCCTTTGTGCGGAGGATCTTTCCTTTCACCAAAATTCATAAATCCACCCCGTCCGCTACCTCTGCCCCTCCCACCAGCCAGTGTTGCTGATCCACCCCTTCTCCCAGCTGATGCTGATGATCCTCCCCTACCACCACGACCTCTTCCACTTGACTTGAGAGGAGATTCAGCATCCTTAACATCATCTTCATCACTTGCATCATTACCTACAGGTTTCTGAGCAACTGCTCTACCTGAACCAGTCTTCAATTTCTTACTGGGAGTGACATCTACAGAATTCTTCTTCTTATCAAGCAAAACAAAGTCATCATCATCTTCACTATCATCAACTTTGTGAACTTTCTTTGAAGGTGGCGGTTTCACTGATTGGTCATCTTTTTTAGTTTTTCTCTTTGTTGGAAGTTCCTCAAGTTCTTTCTCATCTTTTGGTTTTTGTTTGTCCTTGGCAAAATACTTGCTAGTTTTCCTTCTGCCAGAATTTTCTTGGTCTCCTTGAATCTGAATTTGTTCCAAAATCATATAAATTATACTATATTTACATATGGAGCAAGAGATAGAATTTTACATGTGATCATGCACTGTTTCTTTATTCTTAGCAAAGGCAGTTGTTTGTCTAAGCAACAAGAGACCACATTCAAAGGATGATACTAAGTCCCTAAAGCATCCCACACTCCCATCCATTTGGCAGAGAGTAGTAATCCAATAATCAACTATGAATGCCCCTTTTCTCAAGAGTTCTCACAAAAAGCCTTATTCTTCATATTGCAGTTGCTTATGAAAGAAGAGAATAAATCTTAACATCAAAGGTTTTATTTCCCTTTTTCCAGTTACAGAGAGCGTAAGGAATTCAAATAAGAAAACTATGGCCTAACTTTAACCTGATAAAGCTGCTTCATTGCTTGTATTGAGAACTGGAAGTACTCATCACAAAACACATACATTACAGTAAATTTTTTAATATTACAACATATGCATGCAGATGCTAACATTTAATCCCATCTTTGAACCTCATACCCCAAAAGCCTGATGCCAAACATGAATTTCAACCATAATTTAAACACATAAGACACATGCAAATTGAGAGCAATGTACTCACAGGTGTCTCAGGCTTTAACTCAGCCAGAGGAGGTTTCTTTTCTGTATTTGTTGGGGCAGGTTGTGCAGGCTTTGCAGCATTGCTATTTCCTTTGTCATGGGCCTTCATTAACCATTTCCTAATATCTCGTTGCTAAAATCCAAAAGGAAGGGAAAAAAAAAAAAAACCAATGTACCAATTACAAAGTTGAATAATTTAAAACCCAAATAAAACCTTAACCCTCCATTTGGTTGTTCAAACATACGCATGCCAATACAAATGTGTTTAAAGGCTTTGTCTTCCCTTTAGCTCATTTCCCTAAGAACTAAACAAATAGTGAATTTGTTTTGCTCATTTTCTGTTTGCTTAAGTAAGGGAGACAAGCAGGGGCTTACCCCTGAGAGCCTTCACCATCCGATGAGTAATCAACTACCACACCAGGCAACTGACCCAGTATCAAACAAAATAGTAACAATTTGAATCGGCAAGTATACTCCTTTATTACCGTTTTCTTCCATTTGATTTTTTTCCCCCACAATTTCCCCTTACCCAAACAGCAATTTATCAAGAAAAAATTAAAATAGATAAATAAATAAAACTTACCATCTCTGACAGAACTTTGTACACAGTTCCCAAGAAATTTCGAGTGCAAGAACAATCTGGACGGGGAATTAAAAATGAATTATTGTCACAACAATTTGTAGATAATAATGAAAGAAAGATATCAATTACAGTAAGAAACTATAAAAAAAAAAAAAGAAATTATAACTTAGAAAAAAAAAAAAAAAAAGAAACCAGACTGGCTATGCCCTTTGCAGGTATAAAAACGTTTCGATTGGACCAGAACGAAATGTTGGTCCGTGTGCGCCTCTGAGAGAAACAAAGAAGAAAAGCAGTTAATACTTGCCGTTTGGGTTTGTTCCCCGTTGTTGGTGTGCCCTGGACGCTAGAGTGAGAATCTAGAGTGTAAACGCACAGGAGGGAATCATTTAAGAGCGTAAACGCACGCCAGACCAATGTTTTTTAAAACCAGAACGGAGATCGAACCGGTCTCATGACTGGATCACGGTTCAGCTAGTCAATCTGTCCGGTTCAATTAGATAAATGGTACAAAATGCATTTGCAAATAATGCAATAAGTGTATGTATAACAGCTGACGAGTTGAGGTAGTATAAACCTTTTTTATTATAATATAAAAAAAGGACCATTCAGGTTATCTCTCATTATTGGTTAAAAATTGAACCAAATTTAAAAAATAAAAAATAATATGTTACATTATTATTATTATTATTATTATTATGAAAATTAAAATTTATAAAAAGGAAAAGTATACTTTAATACCTTATATTTTAGCCTTTTTAACATTGAGAACGTATACTTTATTTTGTTATAATTAAGAATTTATTTACATCATAATAATAAATTACTAATAATATTAAATGAAGCTAACGTGATGTACTAATATTAACAGGAGAGATATGGAGAGGTAGGGAGACAAGTGAGAGAAAGAGGAACATGAGAGATATGGAGAGGTAGGGAGACAAGTGAGAGATGAAGAGAGAGACACGGGAGAGTCAATATCTCTCTCTCTCTCCCCCACAACCCCCCCCCCCCAATGCTTTTCTCTCTCTTTTTTCCTCTTTGTCTCATATTCTATTACTCTCTCCCCCATTCTTATTTTTTGCATGCACGTTTAAAAGGCCAAAAGTTTTAAATAGTGAGATAGAGAGAGAGAAAGACACACACAAATAGGAAGAGAGAGAGAGGCAGAGGGGAGAGAGAGAGAGGGAGACATAGGGAAAGGAAGAGATGAAAAGAGACATGTGAGAGTCACCTATCTTTATCTCTCTCCACATTTGTCATTATTTCTCTCTCTATGCCTCTCTCTCCATCTATATATACCCACTCTCCATCTCCAATACCACCCCTTTGAACTTTAGTTTTTTTTTTTTATGCAATTTAGAACATGTACTTTACTTTTTTACACTTAAGTGACAAAATTAATGATTGCATAAAAATTAATGGCATGACATTGATTTCAACATGTCACATCAATGTTAAATCATACATGGCACACATCAACACCATATCATACATGATGCCACGTCAACATTATTTAATAACATTAACAATTTATTCTTATAGTGCAAATGGTGTCAAACTTCTTTCCTTAATTATAATAAAACAAAATACATATCCTTAATGCTAAAAAGACTAAATACATGGTATTAAAATGTACTTTACCTTATATAAAATGCCTTATAAAATTAAAGCACCTAGCTTAATAATGATGCTTAAAAAACACCAGGTGACACAAACTTAAAAAATGGTTTACAAAATTAAGCCATATAACTTAATAAAAAATCATCAAATGGCATGCAATTTTAAAATTAATTTATAATCAAATTATTTTAAAATTTTTTCTATCTTCAAATTTTTAAAATACATAACTCTCAAATTTGAAAATTTTCTAATATAGTTTATTACAAGACAATCATTAAAAGTAAGAATTATATAAATAGTTGTAATAAAATGCGAAGTTATTCCTATTTGTTTTTAGTAAAATCGTCAATTTTGTGGCATCTGATATAATGGCTACTGAGAGGATATTATATTATTGCATTCTTATGAAATAATGTTTAGGAAAAAATAATTAATAATTGTTTAATAAATGAAAGGGAATTTATAATTTGGTTCATAGGCTTTGCCCTATATTACATTTTAGTACTTGAATTTCGGACAATTAATTATTTAGTTTATGAATTTTGTATTATATTACACTTTAATCTATGAATTTTTAGAAATCAATTATGTCACGACCCAACCTATGGGCCGGACCGGCACTAGGACCTGGGCCAGCCTAAAGCCCCCGAGGCCCGTAGTAAGCCTAACTATTCCTTAACCCAACTCTAAGGCCCATTTGGGCCCAATTTCAAGAAATCAACCGGACAAAGTCCGGCCATAAAGTGGACCTTTCAACGGGGAGTTTTTGACTCACCCGACCTGTAAACAAAATATATCATCAATTGGGGAGCTCAGCTCACCCTCCACATACTCATATCAGCATAAAAATATATGGGAGCTCAGCTCCCTCATCCAGTCCATCAAACATGCATATCATTACACGTTTACAGGTCCAACATAATAATAATATTACAGACCAAAATCAAATAAATACTCCTAACACTTGCGAAAATTCTAGGAGTTAATAAAATTACACAAATATTGATAAATAACCTGCGAAGGAGAAAAGCAGGTTAACCACAATAAAATCTTCCTGTAGCCTGAAAAAAATATTGAACAGGAGTGAGCGTTCGACTCAAAGAGTAAAATATCAATTTTAACCATAATCTCTGTAACTATTTAAAACTAATGCACCCTATAGAGTGAAATGTAACATCAGCAATAGATTCACATCACAACATCAAAAAGGTAATTTGGAGCACTCACGCACCTGTAACATCAATCATAATATATGGGAGTTGATCCCCTATACAGCCTTTTTAAATCCAACCTGGTGCCAGCGAAGAACTCAAGCCGGACTTTTGCTTAATAAACCAAATCGGGGTCCTAGCGAAGAACTCAAGCCGTGACTACCCCCGAAGGATCGGGTCCCAGCGAAGAACTCAAGCCGTGACTACCCGTCCTGTCCATAGTCCACACCACATCACACGCACGCCAACGCACGCACACTGCTCCAAATTACCACAACAACATCCATGGCACGTTAATAGTTATGAATGCAACATAAATCGTGCCTAGAGTTTAACTACATAAATATATGCATATAAGTGATGCATGGGCATGCTTGAACATATAATAATATCGAAATTACAATTAAAATTAATATTTTATTCACGCACTGACTTGGTCACCGAGGTCTTGGGCGGAGGAAGAAGGCTGTCCCGGCTCACCTGACAATTTTATTACAATCATTTAATAAATTTGACTCAATACAAACAAAGAAAAAGACCAAATACATCCTAAGTCGTGCCGAAAATCCGGCAGAGTCTCCCCTATACCTAGGACCTACCCAACCTGCAAAAGGGCTCAAAACACACTTCTATACTCAAAATCCATATATCCACAACTCAATCACATCACACAGCCCCTCCTGGGCCCATCAAATCAGTCATCCATCACAATATGTAAAATTTCAATTTAGTCCTTATAATTGATCATTTTTGTAAAAATTTCCCAAATAAGCTCTAAAAATTTTTAAACTTTGCCCCGCGGTCCTTAGCAATATTACTAAACTATTGCAAAAAGAATCATAAATTTCTAAGCTACCACGAATATTTTATGAATTTTTAATCCTATTTAAGCACTAGAAAATTACGAAAAAGCAAGGTTCGGGTTTACCTTTGCCGATTCCAACTTCGAGGACGCGCTCGGACGTCTGACAATGGGGGGTAGCCAAAACCTCGATCCAATTCGGAGACTTTTCCGGTAACGGGTTTGTCTAGCCGGAAATTCACAGACTCGGACAACTGTCGAATTTCCACGAATTGAGGATACCTACACGAAGCCCATAACACGGGGGTTAGCACATAAATTTTTCAGAATTTTCTAAGCTCATTTAATGCTCGGAAAAATACTGCGAAGTTCCGTGGGACCCACCGAAAAACGGTGTCGGAAAAATTCGAAATTTATGTCGCCGCGAAGCTCTCGACGAGTAGAGCGCTCTGGTACTCTTGGTTTTCTCGTGGGATTCACGGTTTGCGAGAAATCTAGCCCGAAAGTCAAAATGGGCTAAAACTTCCAGAGCAAAAATTGGACAAACCGCTCGATGGATTTCGGTGTTCTTGGTGTTTATGGAAAGCTCTCGACGAGTAGATGAGTTTAGACACAAGACCTGGTCCGATTGGTGGTCGGATCGACCGAATTTTGGCCGGGAAGTCGAAGAGTCGCGTGCGCGTCGCTTCAGGAGCCGTTTTCCGGCGTTCCAGGCGGCGACCGGCCGTGGAGGAGGGGTGAGGCGGCGCGCCGGCGAGCTGGGGTGGCAGGGGAGATGGCGGCGTGGCAAGGGGAGGAGGGAGGAGAGAGAAAAAGAGAGAGAAAGGGAAGAAGAGAAACGCGCGCGAGAGAGGAAGAAAAAGGAAGAAGAAAGCCGGTTCAATTCAGAATACAAAATTTTGAATTTTTACTCTGCCTCGAGACCGAAAACGAGGTCCAAAAATTCTGAAAAAATTTCAGAAAGCTCAGAAAAATTCGTAGACTCCAAATATATTTTTAGTTTTACCACGTGGTCTTTAAATTAATTTTTAAAAATCGTCAAAGTTTATATTTTCGAAAAATCGAACCCGATTTTTAAAATCTGAAAAATCTCAAATAATTTTCTTAAAATTTAAATAATTAAAATACCAATATTACTCATAAAATAATAAATTTTAAAATTTTTGGGGTGTTACAAATTATTTAATCCTTTAATTTTAATATATAGAATAATTTAATCCCTGTAATTTTAATATTTATAACAATTTCATCTATTGATAGAATGGCTAAATTATTCTATATATTAAAATTACAGGGACTAAAGTGTAATATAGTATAAAATTTAGGAACTAAATTTTAAAAATTTAGAGGCTAAAATATAATATAATATAAAATGTGGAGACTAAATAAATAATTTCTAAAAATTAAGGGACTAAAGTGTAATATATGGCAAAATTTAAGGACCAAATTGTAATTTTTCCTAAATAAAAATTTAATTTAATTCCAGTAAACATATAACTATTAAAAATTTTAATACAAATTTAAATTACATTTAATATAGTTAACAAAATAATATGATTTTGCTAATATAAAATATAAAAAATTATATTATATTATTAAAATAAAATAAAAAATAATTTGCACATCACTCGCTAAAACTGCATCTCAAAGCACAGCTCATGGTAACAGTATTTTGGATTTTTCTTTCTTTTTTTTTTTTTTATTTTCATCTTTCACACCACTCCATCTATCAATAAATCTAAAATTGAATCCTAAAACACTGTTAATAGTAACAGTGTTTTGAGATTTTTCTTTTTTGCATTCGTTCTTTTCTTTTTTTTATTAATTTTTTTTAAAAATTATTTATTTTTTCACACTACTCTATCTATCAATAGATTCAATTTGAGATGTTAAGCCATAATAAATTATATTAGTAAGTTAAAATCACATAAATTCTCTATATAAAGTTCATAATCTAAGAGTGCATTTGAAAATATTTTGGATTATGGTTTTTCGTTATTTTTTAATAATAAAAAATTGAAACATGCACGGCAATATCTATTTCGTTTACTTTTTCATTAGCTATTTGGAAGCGCTTTTAAATACTAAAAAGGTTAAGTTGATAACTGCAAATCATGGTTTTCACTGTTATATTTGAATAAAAAAAAAAAGAAAAAAAAGATAATGGAAGGTTATTATATTCTACACCTGTTCTTCATATAACCTGGAAGTACAACAGTGGAAGAATTTTTTTTTTTGTCCTTTTCATTTTTTTTATTTCTTTTTTTAAAAAGAAATAAAAAAAATGAAAAGGCAAAAAAAAAAATTTAAAAAAAAACATTTGAGAGCATTGTGAATGCCCATTACTTAAAGTATTAAGAGTTGATGATGTTTGAATTTATTTAATTGACACTGACTTAAATTTTATTTAAGCCAATTTTTTTTATCTATAACCATTATAACCAAGGGATATGTGCGTTAAAAGTATTAATCAATAATTTATATTTATTATTTCTTAAAAAATAAAAGTATATAAGTTAAAAAAAAACAGTTTTCAAAAAATAAATAATAAAAATTAAAAACAGTTTTTGGTTTTCATAAAACAAAAAACTAAACATTTCAATTTGATGGGCAGTATTCCATCATTTTTTCACTTCTTTTTCAAAAATTATTTACCTTTTACATAAAAGTGCTCAATCCATCCCTCAACTAATCTGATTTAAAATATTAAGTCATAATAGGACTTATGAATGATAAGTGACATACTAGCTTTTTTATTTTCTTTATAGAGTCAAAAACAAATAAATGCTTTTGTTTACATTATAATTTAATTTTATTATTTTGGCCCTAAATTTATTAATGAGTTTGAAATATAAAATTAAATTGTCCAATTAAAATGATCCGACCATTGGTTAAAGCTAATAGAATATCAAATGATAGAATGCAATAATTATTTTGAAGTCAGAAATAGTTAAAGTAGTTACTTGAATTAGCAGGCTGTTTACCTGAATCAAGGAAGCCGTTGTTGGATAATGGAGCATTACTTGTTAGTTTCCTAGAATTAAGTCATCGAATATTGTAAGGTGGTTACTAGGTACAGAAAGTCTGCAAAGTGGTTGCAAGTAGCGGTGAAGGTGATTGCAACTTTAGTAGGCAAGTAACAAAAGAAAAAAGCACGTGATTTTATCGAGAAAACTGGATGCAGCAGCTAATTAAAAGTGTAAAAAGCTAATGCAACGGGTTATAATCTGATGCAACATACTTGTTCACCAAATTTTACTAGATACAATATTTGGTTGCCAAGCAATTCAAGTCTATAAAAAAAGCATCAAGGCTTCATTCAACACACACAACCTAACAACCAAATCAACACAACAGACAAATATTTTAGGTCAATGTCCTTAGTTCAACGGTCTTCGTTACTTTTATCATCCCAATAACTTATTTTGGGTCTATTATAAGTTTCATTTAAGCCTTTTTATTTTCATTTCAAGCAAACATGTTTACAATTTTTTTATAAATATTTTAATTGTAATTAAGATCTTTAGCTTTCAATGCACATATTTTAGTTTTGGGAAATCAACTTTTGATTTTTAGTGTTGGTTTACAATTACCTGCAACTGTTTACATTTTGAAGTAAATCAATCATTCAATTTTTTAAAACTTTTATTTACATTTATTGCACATATTTATATTTTCTCAGCAAATAATTTACTTTTTTAATCAAGCATAAAATTTACCTTTTCTGCATATATTTACTTTTAAAAAACGATCAGCTATAAACAACATTTACTTTTCAAGCAAAACCTTTGCTCTTTCATACACTAGCAATCTTTCAATTACAGACACTCAAATTCTAGTTTTCTCAAGTTTTCAAAGTTGGTTCAGGTAGAGATTTTGATAAAACACATCTTAATTGAGTAAAAAAACACTCAAGGAAAAATTCGGTCATTTATTTCTCAATAAATATTCATATTAGAAGTTATACCGATGCAGTAACAATACACAATCGAAATCTTAACATCCCTGGCACACCCGTAATCCAATATTCACATGAGAAAAATGCTATAACTGCTTTTAATACGCTCAAATTGAGTACAATCAATTTAGCATGTAAACAACTTTATATAAAATTCAAACTTAAAATACTCATGTACTAAAACTCAATCTCATTTCACTATTCATGTGAGTAATTATGTTTTTCCTTTTTTATTTTTTAAATTTTTTTTACTTTTAAATTTATTTATTCTTTTACACAATGTATTAAAACGATACTCACATTTATTATTCATAGTAACAGTGTTTTTTCTAATGTTTAAAATTATTTTTTAATTCTTTCACTTTTTTTTACACAAAATGCTAGACTATTCATTGCTCAAATCATCTCTGCAACTCTACAATTTATTCTAACGCTATTTCCCTTTAAATAAAATTTTAATATCTTTTATTTTAATTTATTTTAATTTTCAATCATTTAAGCATGACTTACGTAATTATTTAATTTTTTTTATTTAATTTTCTTTTATATTTCATTGTTCCAAAGAATAGTGTTTTTTCATTTTTTTTTCTTTTTTCTTATCTGTTTTACTTTTTAAAATTGTATTTTAGATTGTTTACTTTTTTTGTAAAATATACTAAAATGATACCTACATTCATTATTCACAGCAATGCCGCTGCTTTTTTTTCACTTTTTTAAAAATTATTTTTTAGATTTTTTTTTTTGCAAATTTTTGTTAGACTATTCAGTGCTACATTCCCCTTCCTAACTCTACCATGCGCTTAAACATCTTTTTCCTTTAAGTACTTTTTGTATTTTTTAAGTCTTTTAATTTTAATTTATTTTAAATTTTCAACGACCTAAACATAACCTATATAATAATTTAATTATTCATTTGTTTAGTTATTTATTTAATTTATTTAACAATTTAATTTGTACTAAGTATTAATATTTATTAAAATAACTTTAAATGACTTTATCTATATTTAACATTGTATATATATTAAAATTATATCCAGAAAATAATTATGTTCTTTTTTTTTTCTTTTATCATGAAAAAGATAATAATAATAATCTCATTACCAATCATTATAAATATATATATAAAGAAAGAATAATTTGTAAACTCATGGCAACATGCGGGCAATTACACTTGTAAAAATTAAAAAATCTAAACCAACAAAATTGAAAAAAGCTGAATTAAATATAACCTTTAATTTTTTTTTCTTTTGTTTGGGATGGTAATAAATAATCCAAATACAATTTAATAGACAAAAAGAAAATTCAGAGTCAATCATCAATGAAAGAATCCAAACCAAAACGTAATCACATTCCAAATCTATAGAGCACATTAATTTTCATGGGAAATTGACACCATATATACACAAAAAAAGGGTAATTTTGTGATTATGCTCAATTTGAAGGGCGATTTGGACTTTAGTTAGGTTGTGTGAGTTTTGTTTGTCCGCTTTTGATAGGTTGGCTATTTCCATATAAAGCCCTTCTTCCTCTTTATTACTTTTTTTCTTCCTAGCTTTTCCCTTATTCACATGTTGTGAATGTAAAACGATGATGTTTTCTTCTTCTCTTCCTTTATCAACATGTTGTAGTAGTAAAAAATTCATGTTTCTACGTTCTACTCCCTCCTTACCTTTTTTTTTCTTTTTATATTCTCCTCCTTTTCTTATCTTTTATTATTAGTAGTCATCTTTCTGTTGGGTTGGTGGATTAGATGCATTTTGCTTGCTATCATGGAGATTCTACTGGGTTGATAAACGCAAACACTTTTTTTGGTGTCTTTCTATGTCATTCAATATAACTATATTTTTAACCCTCAAAGGCTAGGAAGAGTCTTTTTTGAGAATTCTGTTTGAGTAAAATTTGAAATTTTGTTTATGTAGATTCCTTCATTATTCAGGTTTGATTGACAACGTGCAACATTATGAGATTTTGTTTTTGTGTGAATTCTTCATTTTTCAGTTGGGTTGATTTAGTTTTGTTTGTTTTTCTATAGATTTTTTCATTCTTCCATTCTTTAGTTTCTGAAATGGGTGATTTCAGATTTATATTTGGTTTTCATTTTTTGTTCTCTTTTTTGTTTGGTGAAGTTGTTTTATGGGACTAATCATGGATTGAGCACTAGCAGTGAGTTTAAATTTTTTCTCAAGTTATAATATAATCTTAAAAATAAATTGTGAATATATTATTAATAAGTGAAAAATAAGAAAAGGGAAAATAACTTGAGAAAAATAAAGTGAGATATAGATTTTTTTTCTTATTTAGGAAAGAATAGAAAATAAAAAGAGAAAGGAAATAAATGTTATTGTTCTCTTGATATTTTTTCTTCAATTTGGAGAGTAAATTAGAAAAAAAAAGTTATAAAAGGAAAATGCTTTTCATAAAAAAGTTTTCAAAACTGTCATTTCCATTTAAATTCCTTTTTATAATACATAAGAAAGGTAAAGAGAATAATAAAGGAAAAATATTATTTATAAGTTGAAAATGAAAAAAAAAATCTTAAACTTTACTATTTTTACAGTTGTACCCTAATATATATATATATATATATATATATATATATATATATATTTAACAAGTGCACCTTGAACTATTGACATTAGTTTAATTCTACCCTGCCTCTAATCACTTTATTAATGATAGTGTGCAGTTAATACATAGTATTGGATAATTTTGGGTGAAAAGTGTGCCTAATACCTTCTCTCTCTTGTATCTACTATCCTGAACCCGAGTCCATTTGGCATATGGTGAAGAAGAATAATAGAACTCTACAAAGGGTAGAGTTGTTACCTATGATCCTTCTACATTTGCCCTAATTATTACTCAGATGGCAAATCTTTCATTCATCTACGTTATGAAGTTATTTCAATTATCATGATAATAGTATGGGAATACCCAAACCATTCATTTGGGTTTTAGGGGTGACCTACATCTTTAATCCCTATCCAGTATGATTTAGGTTTAATATTAAACTACTGCAATGATGGTTCACTAAACACATAATGAGGAGGGTGCCTCGTGTCATTCATTCATAGGGCATTGTTACAAAGAAACTATCACCTTAATCATGCAAAGTGTCTCCTTATTTTAGTGCTTGATGCAGAGTGCCTTGGATTTCAAAATTAGTGCATTGACTACTATTCTTTCCTATGAAATCTTCCTTATGCAAGTTGTTTTTATTTTTTGCCAAATTTGTGCTAGCTTGTGCCTTTGTTTTCTTTATATTTTCCAAACTCTGATGAGGCTTCAACTAAGGTTCTCTTAAGGTAAATTCCCTTTCTTGATTTTTTTCCTTTGCCATCTTACCGCCATCAAAGATGAGTGAGAGAGAGACCCTCAAGAAATTACCAAAGAGCTAGTGGTGGTGTGTAGTTCAAGATCAACAATGTCAAAGGGTTACTCCCCCTCTTTTTTCGATGGTCTTGAGGTAGAATCTATAGGGAGAGGCATTAAAATTATTGGTCCCTCTACTGCTACACCAAAAGTAGAGGGTGTTGCTAATACTACCATCGTGTGTTTAGAAGAAGAGGTGAACATGTTGTCCCAGCACCCAAAAAGGTAAGGGTTCTTAAACTAAGATAGAGGTTATTAAAGAAACTCCAAGGGTCATAGACATTACCTTGATGCTGGACAATCAGGACTTAATGAGGTTCGTCTAAGAGTACCACATCCCCTTGAATACATTAGAATTAATGAATTGTGGCAATCTTGACCAAGTGGATGCTCACCTTGTTTACGCTGGTTATGTGGTGAGCAATTTAAGACTAGAATCAAGCTTTTGCTGGACCCATTTTATATAAGCGTGCTTTGGTACCATTGCTGGTCAATTACTCAACTTCATTTGAACTTTTTAGAGGATATCCTTAGCCTTTTGAGCTTTGTGTTGAATAAAGAACCTTGGTGCAATCCTATTGATGTGATAATAAGGACACTAAGTGATGTGATCAAGAGGAAACCAAGCTTCAATGAAATTCTCCAAAGATGGAATCAAGTGATGGTGGACAAACTTGACATGTCTAAGGACCAAGGATGGATCAGATTGGTGCAAGTTTTCTTAAACGGAAAACATGTGCTAAGAGTTGCATAAGATATAACACGGAGCATGTCACTCGGTAGTGTGACACCCCTTACCCGTGTACAGTATACCCGAGTAAGTAATGCCACACGGTGTACCGGCACACTCTAATATTCCTCAATTAATTTATATCATGCTTTTGCATATAATTTATGAAATACAATTTGTTTAAGCCATTTATCAAAAGTATTATTCATTTAAGGTTCCGAAAATTTTAAAGAAAATCCGGCGGAGTACCGGCTAAAAATGGAGAAAACCGTTCTTCGGAACCTGTTAAAAACACTTCCAATAAACAAATTCATTCATTCTCAACTTCAATGTCATCACAAAACTCAATATCAAGATTTCAACAATTTTTCAGTTTCAGGTTTCAACAACCTTTTCTCATATACAAGCAATAAATACATGCTCAAATCTTGCATTCATAGTCATAACTTTCATTATTTACATAAACATCAAAATATATTACATGAGTTCAAATACATATGAGAAAATACAAATCTGCTACAAAATATCAAAATGACAAAATGACACCTAGTTCCCAACAGATGCAATCGCAGTAGTGAGGTGACACGGACCGAGCGAATCGCCGATGGACTCACCCAGTGTGTGGTCTACTGGGCTCACGATCGGGATCTCCAGTACCTACGCGTGGCAAAAGCAACGCGCTAAGCAATAATGCTTAGTGGTGCAATAATATAATAGAAGAAAATAGCAAGAATATAAATGTGTATACAATGTGTATGCTTTCTTTGTTTGATCTTGGTATATTCATTAATTCATTAACTTTGTTCACTTTTATTCATTTGGTTGCTCCAAGTAACCTACACTAGACGATCGGATCGATAACGGGTAAATCGCTGGGTACCTAGTACTGGGGTCACACCATCGGTCACATATGCATCTCCTGGCAGGTGTAATGCACTAACAAGTCAGAATAATATCGTGCACAAGGCCAAGTCTCAATACAAAGTCGAATGGCTAAAAGCCATGAAATCACTGAATGGCATTTTTGCCATGTGCGATCGCTAATCGAACCCTATTGGCATGCCAAACTATCCAAACCAATCTTGTTAGGTATACTAGGCATTTGAAACTCTTAAATTTGTCAACTTGTGAATTTCAACTTTTTGGTGTCACTATTCATCATTGGTCAACAAAAATGTTGACTTTTAGAATAAAAATGTGTACATCAACTTTGACACTCCCAACATACCACATTGGGTGTTTAAAACTTGTTGGCATTAAGTGTTTTTACCATTTCTAAACATTAAACCAAAGGAGCAGATTTTTCAGATTTTGTACCATAACTTCACTGTTCCATTGGACACTGTTACTGTTGGAATTTGAAGAAATGTAAAACATAAAAGTTGTTCCTTATTTTGTCTAGTTGAATTTCCTTTTTGAATCACTCCATTTGGAGTTTTGTAGCTCCAGATATGGCTCAAAACCCAAGCTGTCCGGATATGCAGTCTGCAGAAATTTACCATATCTACAGTGCATGAACAGTGACTTGAGTCACTTAGTTGAATGGGTTCTGGCCATAATTTGGGGTAGGTTCCTTCATGAAAGTTGTTTGTCTATGTCTTAACTTGTTGCTGTAAATATTTCAGACCAATTGACCAAATATACAGTGACTTATGGCCAAATGAACAGTTAACTGTTCATTTGGTCAAATTCTGCAGAGGCGATTTGTGGTTCGGATTGTGGCTGAGTTTTGACCCTTTGCTTTGGTCTTTTGGGCATGGTTTCTTCAGCAAAAATGTGCCATTATAAGCCTAGTTTCATGTCCAATTGGCCAAACATCAATTGGACAAGCACAGCCCAAGTTATGGCAGTGCAAAGGGACTGAAATTTCAGTCCCTATCTTTGCTGTCCATAGGGCACTTGCAACCTCAATTTGCAACCTCATTTTTCAGTCCATTTGTTAGTCAAATTACCTAAAATGGTCACTAATTGACCATTAAAATGTCCTCTAACAATTTCCTAAGCAAACCCTAATTTTTGTTCAAGTCTCCAAGTTCTCAAAATTCAATTTATACATTAACTTACAATTTCAACTTAAATCATGTCCTTAAATATAAATTGAGTGAGAGAGAGTATAAATTAGGCACTAACCTTAGGAGGGCAGAATTTTCCCTTCACTTTCCTTCACTTTCTTTAATTTTCTTGGCAGCCAAACACTCTAGCAAGGTTGGGTGACAAATTTTTGTGAAGGACTTTATAGAATTTGGGGTGAGAAATCCTTTAATTGAAGGTATGAGAAGATGAAAGTTATGGAGGAAGAAGGAGAGAATTTCAGCTGGCTGAAGAGGAAGGATAAAAACCAGAAATTTTTGGTCCACTTTCCCTCTTTTAATTGTTTTAAGAAAGGTTGTTAAATGGTGATTGGTGGGAGGTATGTTAATGACATCATGTGATGTCATTATTCCAATTTTCTTTCATTTTTCTTTTCTTTTCTTTTCTACTCATTTTCAATTTAATTTCTAGTAATGTTTATTCATATTTTATGTTATATTAATTATTTACTCAACTGGACAAGTCGGCCAAAAATCACCTCGGAAGGCGAAATGATCAAAATGCCCTCCGTTTGGCTTAACGGGCCAAAATTGTCTGTACCGATTGAAAAATTTTTCTAGGTATTTTCTTGGCATTCTAATGCCATGGGAACCTCAATTACCCTTTTCTGGAGTCCCAAAAATTATTTTATAATTTTTCTCCCGGGTCTAGGGCTCCTCGTTGCGAGAACCGCAACTTCCCTTCGGTTACCCATCGCTTGGGCACCGGCTCGTTTAACTCGGTTGTATTTTATTTCAAAAATTTTTACTAAATTTTTCTTGTTAATATTTGAGTTAATTATGGTTCCTGACTTTAGTTTAAATATTTTTTCGGACATTCTAGCTGTCCGGACCGACACCGGTCACCGGAACAGTAGGATGTACGGAGTGGTTATCGGGAGGGTGTTACAACTCTTCCCCTCTAATTTAAATTTCGTCCTCGAAATTTACCTGATGCAAACAGTTGAGGGAACTGTTGCCTCATCGATTCTTCACTTTCCCAAGTTGCCTCCTCGGTGTTGTGGTGCCTCCAAAGCACTTTCACCAATGGAATTTGCTTGTTTCTCAACTCTTTTACTTCTCGAGCCAGGATCCGTAGAGGTTCTTCTTCATATGTCAAATCCAGTATTTCAATTTCTTCTCCGAGATGACATGTAAAGGATCTGAGCGGTATCTTCTCGAGCATGGATACATGGAACACATTGTGGATCTTGTCCACTGTGGTAAAGCTAGCCTATAGGCCACTGGACCCACACGTTCAATAACTTCATATGGGCCAATGAACCTAGGGCTTAACTTACCTTTCCTTCCAAACCTCAATACCTTCTTCTATGGTGACACCTTGAGGAACACTTTGTAGCCAACCACATATTCTATTTCTTTCCTCTTCAGGTCGGCATAAGATTTCTGTCTGTCCGAGGCAACCTTCAAGTTGGCTTTGATTAGTTTCACTTTCTCCTCAGCCTGTTTCACCAGGTCTGGCCCTACCAGTTTGTCTTCGCCCAATTCAGTCCAGCACACTGGAGTTCTACATTTTCTCCCATATAGTGCTTCATATGGGGCCATTTGGATACTAGCTTGGTAGCTATTGTTGTATGCAAACTCTGCCAGTGGGAGGTATCTATCCCAACTTCCCTCAAACTCAATGACACAACTCCTCAGCATATCCTCAAGGACCTGACAAGTATTTCACGTTATTGTTATCATTTCAATTCAATATTTGTATCAATTTCATTGGTTTCAATTATTTACCTGGATTACTCTTTCAGATTGCCCATCCGTCTGAGGATGGAAAGCTGTGCTGAAATGGAGTTGTGTACCCAAGGATTCATGCAACTTCTTCCAAAATCTCGATGTAAACCTTGGGTCTCGATCAGATATGATGGAAAGTGGAATTCCATGCAGTCTAACTATCTCACTGATATACAATTCTGCTAACTTCTCCAGTGAGTAGTCAGTCCTAACTGGCAGAAAGTGTGCTGACTTTGTCAATCTATCAACTATCACCCATGCTGCATCATGTTTCTTCCGGGTGAGAGGTAGCCCACTTACAAAATCCATGGTGACCCGATCCCATTTCCACTCAGGTATGCGTATAGGCTGTAGCAAACCTGATGGAACTTGATGTTCTGCTTTGACTTGCTGACATGTCAAGCATTTAGTCACGTAGTCAGCTATGTCCTTCTTCATACCAGGCCACCAATATTGGAGCTTCAGATCATGATACATCTTTGTACTTCCTGGGTGCATAGCATATACACTAGTGTGTGCCTCTTTTAGAATATTGGCTTTCAATTCCCCATTATCTGGTACACACAGTCTTCCTTTGTAGTGCAGACACCCATCTGCTTTCACCTCATAGTCACTGTTTTTCCTCTCGGGATCTTGCTCATAATAGCCATTAACTTCTCATCCGCTTTTGCCCATCCAAGATTCTGTCAGAGCAGGTTTGGCCTCACTTGCAACTCACCAAAATAGCTCCATCTCGAACCAAAGATAGACGGGCATTCAATGATCTCAAAGTCGTGATGGACTTTCTCGCTCAAAGCATCAAGAACTACATTTGCCTTCTCATGATGGTAGTCAATTACATAGTCATAATCCTTCAGGAACTCAATCAATCGCCTATGTCTAAGGTTGAGCTCCCTCTGAGTTGGCAAATATTTTAGACTCTTGTGGTCTGTGTAAATGTAGCACTTTTCACCATACAAGTAATGCCTCTATATCTTCACGAAGATAATTGCCGCAAGCTCTAGATCATGGGTAGGGTAGTTCTGCTCATGTGGCCTTAGCCGCGGAAGCATAGGCGATCACTTTCCTCTTGCATCAATACACACCCTAACCCATTATGAGAGGCATCACCAGAGACCACAAGTCCTTTCTCGACACCGGCCGTGTGCACACTGTGCCTCACAACATAGCCTTCAACTTCTTAAACTGGTCCGACACTTATCATTCCAACAAATCGACATTCTTGTGTAACAACTTGGTCATTGGGCGGCTATTAGGAAAATCCCTTCACAAATCTCTGTAATACCCACTAGCCCTAAGAAACTTCGACCTCGGTTGTATTTCGGGAGGCTTCCATTCCATCATCGCTTCTATTTTCTTGGGATCCACCTAATCCCATCACCGACACTATGTGTCCAAGGAATGCAATCTCATTCACCAAAAGTCACACTTGGACAACTTAGCATACAGACTTCTTTTCCCATGAAGGTTTGCGTAACAATCTTCAAATGTTCATCATGTTCTTCCCCGATATTGGAGTACACCAGAATGTCATCAATAAAAACCACTACGAACCGATCTAGGTATGGATGAAAGATACGGTTCATAAGGTCCATGAACGCCGCTGGTGCATTTGTTAGGCCAAAGGGCATCACCAGAAATTCATAATGCCCATACCGGGTCCTGAATGCAGTCTTGGGCACATCTACATCTTTCACCCTCAGCTGATGATACCCTGATCTGAGATCAATCTTAGAAAATACTCCTGCTCCCTTCAATCGATCAAAAAGATCATCAATTCTAGGCAACGGATACTTGTTCTTCATATACTTTATTCAACCGCCAGAATCAATACAAAGCCTAAAAGTCCCATCTTTCTTTTCACAAACAAAGACCGAGCTCCCCATGGTGACACATCGGGCGTATGAACCCCTTATCAAGCAACTCTTGTAATCGAAGTTTTCAACTCCTCGATTCGAGGGTGCCATCCTATAAGGAACAATGGAAATGGGTGTCAGATCTGCAGTTGTCTCAATAGCAAATTCGACTTCCCTTTCTGGTGGCAAACCAGGCAACTCTTCAGGAAATACTTCTGGGAAGTCTCTCACTGTGGGTATGTCACCCAAGTTTGGCTTAGCCTGCCTAGTATCCACCACATGTGCTAGGTAGGCTTCACAGCCTTTTCTCATCATTCTTCTTGCAATCGTATTTGAGATGACATTGGACAAGAAATCATCCTTTCCCCACAACGTGATCTCATTACCTTGTGGGTTTTCAAAGAAATTCTCTTCAATTTGCAATCAACTATTGCCTGATGACGTGACAACCAGTCCATTCCCAAAATCACGTCAAACTCATGGAAGGGCAACTCAATTAGGTCTGCCAAGAATTCATACCCCTGAATCCTTAACGGGCAACCCTTGTATACCTTGTTCACCACTACACTGTGGCCCAATGGATTAGTGACCAGAATGTCTTGGTCGCTCTCCCCTACTAGTATCCCCCTTTCTATGGGTAGGTTGATGCAGATGTATGAATGAGTGGATCCTGGATCCACCAATGCATGCACAGGAGTATTGTAGAGGGAGAACGTACCCCTGATGACGTCCGGGGCATCTTGCTCCTCTTGAGCTCTCAAGGCATAATTTCTGGCAGGTGGTCTGTTATCCGCCTCTCTGCCGCTCGATGTAGGCCTCGAGATGGTCCCACGCCGGATTTACCCGACCTTCTACCCCTTGGTGGTGCAGAGCAGTGTCCTGCGCTTGTGTTGGAGCAGCTGTAGTAGTTCTGCGTGGGCAGTTCCTCAGTTGATGTTCTGTCGACCCACATCTCAAGCAAGCACCAGTTACTCTCCAACATTCCCCCTTATGCCATTTCTGACAGTGTGGACATGCAGGAAATTGGGCCGGGTCCTCGAACCCCATCCTCGAGAGCGCCCACCGATGGTGTGGACCGACCTCTCCTAGGGGTGAATCGTGGCCTGGGCCCCGAGACGACCACGCCCCGTGGTCGACCGAACTCGTGGCGAGGACCCTTAAACTTCTTCCCAAATGCAGGGTGAACTAGACCGACCGGTCCCCTCTTCTCACGCCTCTCCTTCTCGGTCTGCTCATTGATTCTCACTTTTTCAACCCTTATTGCGCCTTCCACTAGCTTGCTAAATTCATGATTCCCAAGGCAGTGAGCTGTATCTTGATATTGTCATTCTGTGCCTCTTCAAATCTCTTGCATCTTTCAGCTTGATTTGGGACTATCTCCCTTCCGTAGCGGCGTAAGCGGACGAATTCTTTCTCATACTCAGCCACTGAGAATTGTCTCGCCTCGTGTTAATAAATTCTCTTCTTCTCTCTTCCGGATATACAGTACCCACATACTTCTTCTTGAACTCGAGAGAAAGAAATCCCAAGTTACTTCGGTCGCACTTCATCGACACGTTGTCCCACCATCCGTAGGCATCGCCTTGTAACAAGGATATAGCAGCTTCTAAGTTCTCGCCTGGGTGCAGTGGAGTTGTTTTAAGACTCGCCTGCCTGCTCAACCAATTCTACCGCAACAGAGTCATCTTCTCTCTTGCCATAAAATCCACCGCCCCAAACTTTCTTAGCCTTTCCGTGGGATTTACCGTGGAGCCGGTGGTGGTGGTGGTGGTGCCTGGCATTACCGGCCATTTGTCTAAAGAAGTCGGCCATTTGTTGGAACATGGCTGTGGAGGCCGAGGTGCTCGCTTGAGCTGGTGGAGCAGATTCTCTCATGCCCCAGCCTCACCGCCGCAGTGGAGCATGACTCTCCACTTCCTCCTCAACGGCTCTCTGAGATGAAGTATCCATATCCTATTCAAAATAAGAAAGATAAACAGATCTGCGTTAGTGTCACCTCGACTCTTACAAATACAATGCATGGTATGGACTCAATCTAGGACCAGAAACGCTTAAACCGTGCTCTGATACCACTAAATGTAACACCGCTTACCCGTACAGATACCCGAGTAAGTAATGCCACACGTGTACCAAGCACACTCTAATATTCCTCAATTAATTTATATCATGCTTTTGCATATAATTTATGAAATACAATTTGTTTAAGCCATTTATCAAAAGTATTATTCATTTAAGGTTCAAAATTTTAAAGAAAATCCATGAGTACCTGCTAAAAATGGAGAAAACTGCTCTTCTTGAACTGTTAAAAACACTTCCAATAAACAAATTCATTCATTCTCAACTTCAATGTCATCACAAAACTCAATATCAAGATTTCAACAATTTTTCGGTTTCAGGTTTCAACAACCTTTTCTCATATACAAGCAATAAATACATGCTCAAATCTTGCATTCATAGTCATAACTTTCATTATTTACATAAACATCAAAATATATTACATGATTTCAAATACATATGAGAAAATACAAATCATACAAAATATCAAAATGACAAAATGACACCTAGTGCCCTACCGATGCATCGCAGTAGTGAGGTGACACGGACATCGAGCGTAATCGCCGATGGACTCACCTGCAGGGTCTCATGGGCTCACGATCGGGATCTCGGTACCTACGCGTGGCAAAAGCAACGCGCTAAGCAATAATGCTTAGTGGTGCAATAATATAATAGAAGAAAATAGCAAGAATATAAATGTGTATACAATGTGTATGCTTTCTTTGTTTGATCTTGGTATATTCATTAATTCATTAACTTTGTTCACTTTTATTCATTTGGTTGCCCCAAGTAACCTACACTAGACGATCGGATCGATAACGGGTAAATCGCGCTGGGTACCTAGTACTGGGCCGTCACACCATCGGTCACATATGCATCTCCCGGTGTGCAACAGAACAGCTAACAAGCTATAAATAATATCAGGCACAAGGCCAAGTCTCAATACAAAGTCAGAATGGCTAAAAGCCATGAAATCACAGAATGGCATTTTTGCCATGTGCAGTACTGCTAACTGAACCCTATTGGCATGCCAAACTATCCAAACCAATCTTGTTAGGTATACTAGGGCATTTGAAACTCTTAAATTTGTCAACTTGTGAATTTCAACTTTTTTGGTGTCACTATTCATCATTGGTCAACAAAAATGTTGACTTTTAGAATAAAAATGTGTACATCAACTTTGACACTCCCAACATACCACATTTGGTGTTTAAAACTTGTTGGCATTAAGTGTTTTTACCATTTCTAAACATTAAACCAAAGGAGCAGATTTTTCAGATTTTGTACCATAACTTCACTGTTCCATTGGACACTGTTACTGTTGGAATTTGAAGAAATGTAAAACATAAAAGTTGTTCCTTATTTTGTCTAGTTGAATTTCCTTTTTTGAATCACTCCATTTGGAGTTTTGTAGCTCCAGATATGGCTCAAAAACCCAAGCTGTCCGGATATGCAGTCTGCAGAAATTTACCATATCTACAGTGCATGAACAGTGACTTGAGTCACTTAGTTGAATGGGTTCTGGCCATAATTTGGGGTAGGTTCCTTCATGAAAGTTGTTTGTCTATGTCTTAACTTGTTGCTGTAAATATTTCAGACCAATTGACCAAATATACAGTGACTTATGGCCAAATGAACAGTTACTGTTCATTTGGTCAAATTCTGCAGAGGCAGTTTCAGGGTTCCGGATTGTGGCTGAGTTTTGACCCTTTTGCTTTGGTCTTTTGGGCATGGTTTCTTCAGCAAAAATGTGCCATTATAAGCCTAGTTTCATGTCCAATTGGCCAAACATCAATTGGACAAGCACAGCCCAAGTTATGGCAGTGCAAAGGGACTGAAATTTCAGTCCCTATGTCTTGTCCATAGGGCAGCTTGCAACCTCAATTTGCAACCTCATTTTTCAGTCCATTTGTTAGTCAAATTACCTAAAATGGTCACTAATTGACCATTAAAATGTCCTCTAACAATTTCCTAAGCAAACCCTAATTTTTGTTCAAGTCTCCAAGTTCTCAAAATTCAATTTATACATTAACTTACAATTTCAACTTAAATCATGTCCTTAAACATAAATTGAGTGAGAGAGAGTATAAATTAGGCACTAACCTTAGGAGGGCAGAATTTTCCCTTCACTTTCCTTCACTTTCTTTAATTTTCTTGGCAGCCAAACACTCTAGCAAGGTTGGGTGACAAATTTTTGTGAAGGACTTTATAGAATTTGGGGTGAGAAATCCTTTGATTGAAGGTATGAGAAGATGAAAGTTATGGAGGAAGAAGCAGAGAATTTCGGCTGGCTGAAGAGGAAGGATAAAAACCAGAAATTTTTGGTCCACTTTCCCTCTTTTAATTGTTTTAAGAAAGGTTGTTAAATGGTGATTGGTGGGAGATATGTTAATGACATCATGTGATGTCATTATTCCAATTTTCTTTCATTTTCTTTTCTTTTCTTTTCTACTCATTTTCAATTTAATTTCTAGTAATGTTTATTCATATTTTATGTTATATTAATTATTTACTCAACTGGACAAGTCGGCCAAAAATCACCTCGGAAGGCGAAATGACCAAAATGCCCTCCGTTTGGCTTAACGGGCCAAAATTGTCTGTACCGATTGAAAAATTTTTCTAGGTATTTTCTTGGCATTCTAATGCCATGGGAACCTCAATTACCCTTTTCTGGAGTCCCAAAAATTATTTTATAATTTTTCCCCCGGGTCTAGGGCTCCTCGTTGCGAGAACCGCAACTTCCCTTCGGTTACCCATCGCTTGGGCACCGGCTCGTTTAACTCGGTTGTATTTTATTTCAAAAATTTTTACAAAATTTTTCTTGTTAATATTTGAGTTAATTATGGTTCCTGACTTTAGTTTAAATATTTTTCCGGACATTCTAGTCATCTGGACCGATCACCGGAACAAAGAGGGATGTACGGAGTGGTTATCGGGAGGGTGTTACAGGTAGTGTCACATTTTCAAGGTGGCCAAAATTTTAGACAACTTGACATGGGGCATGTTGAGTTTGCTAAACTCAACACTAGGCAGTAACATGGGGTATATCTCTTTTCAAAAAAATTGTTGCCCAAAAATGAAATTCATATTTTTTTGTGCTTCAAATGTTAGCCATGTGCCGAAACTCCTATATATGTGTTTCCCCATCAGATATTACATTGTGCAAGAGTGTAATGTTCAATTAGAAAAGATTCACTTGTTTTTCTTAGTTTACTTTTTCTGATTTCTATTTCTATTATGTGTCAGTTTCAGCTTTTGTGAAGTGTGTAAGAGAGTTTATTTTGATTGGCTATTACCTTTTTTAGTAGAGACAACTTCTAAGGCTTAAAAATAAATTTTAGGATGCTATTTTGGGTGGAAGAATATGCCTTCTTCCACCTCCCTTTGTTTTGGTCGAATTTTTATAAGGGTATGTAACCCATGCCTCGTTCCTATTGTAAACAAAATTTGAATATTTCAGAAATACAAACTCTATTAAGAGGTTTTTCCTTCAAGTGTTCTTGAAGAACTCAAATCACTCTTAACAAATCTGATCAACTTGTCAAGTTTTAGCTTATATTCTTGGTTCTCATTATAAGTTACTGAACAATCTTGAATCTGATGGTTCTGCACTTGTTTTTCCCCTTAGTTTGCACTTTGTTCAAGTGTAGGGTCTTTGTTCAAGTGTAGGGTCAATGAAGACTAGTGTCCATAGCCTAGTTTTGAGCTTTCTTTAGTGAATAACCAGCAAAGAGGTGGAGGGTTCCTTGGTCCTTGTAGGTCTATACCAGCTTGATATCAGAGCTTTGGGCTCTCAAAATCAAGTTACTTATATCTTAATTTCATTTAATTTTTACCTTTTTTTGTGTTTTCTTTATTGCTCCATTGTTGTTCCTTCTTCTTTGTGATTATGCCATGAAGTTGCTATTCAAGGAAGTTCATTCTTGTAAGTCCATCGCATTTTATCTCTTTCTTGCTATAGTGAGTCTTAGATTTCACTTGTAATTGTGTCTATTTGTTCAACGTGTCTTGCTTTCCTAGTTTTTCCTCTGTGTGTTTTCTTCTTGCTCAACCCATTTTTCAAATGTGCACTTTTCCTCTTCAAAAATCTTATTTTTATATGTGCTAGTGACTAATTGTTGTTGGTTCACATTTATTTTAGTGTTTTCCAAGCTAAAAATTAGTTTTGCCCTAGATTGTTGTTCTTGTGAATTTTCTGCCATTTTGGTGTTTGAGACAAAAATAAAAAAGAAACTGAAAGAAAAAGAGGAAGAAAAAAAAAGGAGGAAATTGAAAAGTGTGATTTGTACTCATTCTTGCAATTTAAACATTTGTATTAGGGTAGAAGCTTGCAAGAAATATGAAACCCACCCAGAAATTACAAAACTTTGTGAGATATCTAAATTCATCAAAATTTGCCTACATATTAAATTTGGTGCATAAATTCAACCGTTTGTTTGGTGAATGAAATTCACCATCTAATTAGGTCTAATTTGACTCCAACCTGAAATTGTGCATTTTAGTCTATCTAAATTGATAATTCTCTTTAATTTCATGTCATTAGAGTGCATCTAAGTCAGTTTTAAAATATCAATTCATTTCGTAAACATTTGCTCAAATTTGGTGTCTTCAATTTTATTGCTTATGGTGTCATATTAAAATTTTGTTGCATATTCATTTTGCTCATGTCTTGTCACTGAATATATATTGAAATTTGCTTGTTGATTGCTTTGTTAGGAGTTGGCTTAGTTCTAAAAAACTTAGAGTGAAAAAAGCCAAATTATGAGTGAAACACAAGAGGAGTGAACTGAAATTGAGTGAAATGCATGAGGGAGTGTGTGAGGATTTTATTCCTATCCATTTTCTTGCAATTTTAAATTATGTCTCAAATAATGAGTGAGGAGAGTGTTAAGGGGGGAGAGGGAGAATCCTTTTTATAATCAAGCAGTAGGGAAACAATTTGAGAGATTGATTGTAGGATTAAATGAATTTAAAGATAGATTTGATAGGCTTAAAGCTAGTGTGATTGAATTAAGAAGGAATGGGAATGGGGGTGGTAGGCTGAATGGGGCTGGACCTAGGAGGTAGCCTGCACCACCCTTAGATGATTAGGAAGATGACAATGATGATGAATTGAAGTTTGAGGAAGATCGTACCTCTAGTGCCAATGATGAGGGCTATAGGTCGAGAGTTTGTAGAGGAAGAAGAGGTGGTATAGGAGGTAGAGGTAAGAAGAGAACTATGATAAAAGATCCAAGGGGGAGAGGGAGAGTAGATGGGAATGTAGGGAGCATCAAAATAAAAATCCTTCCTTTCCAAGGGAAAGACAATCTTAATGTGTATTTGGAGTGGGAAAAGAAGGTGGAGTTAATATTTGATCACCATAATTATTTTGAAGAAAAGAAGGTGAAGTTAGCTATAGTTGAGTTCATTGACTATGTCATGGTATGGTGGGATCAATTAGTGATGAATAGGAGAAGAAATTTTGGAGAGACCTATTAGTACATAGGATGAGATGAAGGTTGTCATGAGGAGGAGATTTGTGCCTAGCCATTACTATAGGGAGTTACATCAAAGGTTACAAAGGCTTGTGTGTAACACCCTTATTTGCATAGCTTGGTATATTTCACTATTCCGGTGATCGGTGTCGGTCCGGATAATTAAGGGGATTAGAACCACATCTAAGACACCTAGAGAAGCCTTGAACACAAATAATTAATAATTGTCAATTAGTTAAGTATGAATAAGAAAAACAGAACATGAGAAGTTAAATGAGTCGAGAGTCACAGCGATGGGTGACCTTCTCAGGAATGACTGCGATGTCGATTTAAACTCAAATTTCGAATCATAAAATGTGACGCCGCTGTCCTTAGGACTATTGCGAACACAGTGGAAAAGAGAAAATCACAAAAAAGAATTGTTAAGCCGATCAAATAATTAGGTCAGTGATCCGGAAGAAATATTAAATTATTTGCAAACCGGGTCAAACCGGCGAGGGGCAATTTGGTTAATTGACCCCTAGAGCCAACTCCTGACCTGATTGTCAAATAAAATCTTAGAAAAGAAAATTTCGAAATCGGGAATTAAATTAAAGAACTTATGAAAAAAAAAAGAAAAAGAAAAGGTTGAAAAAGTAAAAAGGTTTATTACATCATGCATGACATCATGCATGATGCAATAAACTTAATAATTGAAAATTTGAAAATTTCATTAGATAATTGTGGATTAAAGTAGATTAAAAATACAAAAAAGAAAAGAAAAAAAAATAAAGCAAAAGTCTTCTTCTTCATCTTCTTGCCGTCTCACTCTCTCTCACCCTCTCCCTCTTAAAATCCTTCATGAAAGCTCATTTTTTAGCATGAAGAAACCACAAGTTAGCAATAGAAATTGCAAGCTCCTTAGATTAAACCTTGTTTGGGCAACTGGAAAAGAAGATTGATCAAGAAAGTTTGGAAGAAGAGTGAAAGATTTGAAGATTTGAATTTCAAAGTAAGGTTAGTAATTTAAACTTTGAATTTCTAGTTGAATTATTGTGTTTATAATTGAACAAACCTAGAAATATATTTAAAATGAAAAGAAAACATCTTTGGAGGACTATATGTGAATTCGGCCAGCTAGGGATTAAGTTAAGAATGCATGAGTTTGATTGAATTAAACATGTTACAAAGCTTGAATGAGTTGAGAAAGTATGTTTGTATGCTTGGAATTAATAAAATGTAACAAATCAAGTGAGTTAGGGTTTTGGACCTAGGGTTTTAGGAGACAAAATTTTGAGAATTGGTCAAATGGTGTGTTTGACCTTGTTTGAGCTGAAAAATGGTCATGTATGACCAATTGTGGTATGTTGGAAGTGTTGGAATCAAATGGAAATTCAGATTGGTTATGGGGATTCTGTAGGCAGTAGGACTAAGGTCCCTTTCAAGGACCAAAACTAAAAATTTACCAAACCAATTGGTGTGAGGTCAATTGGGAATGAAACTAGACACAAAATGACACATTTTTCATCTGGGAATTATGCCCGGAAAGTGACCATAGCATAGTGAACAATTTGGCCAAATCTGGAATTGAGTGTTCTACCCTGTACAAAAATGACCAAATGAACAGTGTTTGTTCATTTGGCTATATCTTGGGCTAGGCAGGTCCAAATGACCTGAAATTTTACCAGTAGACAGTTGAGACATAGCTCTACAACTTTCATGAAGAACATAAACCCAAATTATGCCCTTAACTAAGTCATTTAGCCACCCAAATTTAGTGACCTAAAACTGCCAGAACCAGGTTTGGTGCCCAGAAAATCTAGGTTAGGCCAATCTGGCCAGCCATGTTCAAATGGCTATAACTTGAGCTACAAAACTCCAAATGGAGTGATTCAAAAAGGGAAATAAAGTTAAGACAATAAGGAACAATTTCTATGAAGAAAACTTAGCCAAATTCTAACAGCAACATAACCAATGGAACAGTGCAAAATAGGTCACCAAAACTGAAAATTTGAAAGTTTGCCTAAAAGACTTAAGTTTTGAGAAAATGACCAAAACCAATAAGTTTGATAACCAGAATGTGGCATGTGAGTATAGTTGGATTTCCCATACCTTTTAAGCATAAGAAAGTTAATATTTTGACTTGAATAGTACCATGAATAGTAACCTCAACATGAAAATTTTCAAGAATATAAGTTTAAGCATATTAGGATTAATTATTGGAATTATTGTGAGGCAAAGATACTGAGACACTATAAATTTTGTGTTTCAGCTGAAAAAGACCCGGAAGGTCTAAGAGACTGAGTCAAGGCCTAGAGGCGACTCACGTCAGGTTTGTGCACAATAAACCTTATTTAAGCATTTTCTCATTGAAAATTTGATTTAATATGCATTATGAAATTTCTGTGTTAATTATGAGTTTAAGAACCTTTGTGTTGCCACTTTATGAATGAAAATGTGACTTTGGAAATTTATTTGATTTTGCATGCAATATTTGAATAAATTATTTTAAATTGATTTCGGATTCACACTTAGCATGACAGTGCCATATTATTCCTTCTCCATTTATAGGGTTGAGATCAATTATTTTCCTCCCTCTCTGGTTTAGCAGTTGAGGTTGTAGATCGGATGGGTACTCATTAGCTAGCTAGCCACCTCCCTCATTGATTTCGATTAGTGGGGTTGTAGATCACTTTGTCGTGGTGTACAACGCAGCATTGATCAAAAATTTTGTGTCATGGCTTAAGTTGTGTATGAATTGGCAACACTATGTTTATTAAATTGTTTGACCAAAATTGTGCTATAATGAGTTTTGATAATTGTGAAATATTTAAATTGTGATTTGTCAATAAATGTTTTATGTATTACATTTCAAATTTTTATTATGCACCACTGAGTATTTTTATACTCAGCGATAGCTTATTTTGCTGTCGCAGATAAGGGCAAGGACAAAGCAGCAGAGTGAGCTGCTGAATTGGCAAGGCCTTCGCCGATCTTTTTGTACGGATATTTAATTATACCTTGTAGTTATTTGATGTAAATATTATAATATCTTATGTATTAATGAAAAGTTAAGCAGTTGTATAGTAAATTGTAATAATATTATTTTGGATTTTCTTTTTATAAATTAAGATCTGTATTTGTAAATTAAGTACTATATGCAATGTGAATGAATTTATGAAGTATTTGAGATGACAACTTTGGTTGAATTGTGGACTTAAATTGAATTGTGTTGACTTGAGTTGATTTGGTTAGGAGTTATGAAAATAATTATTGAAAGTGTTTTTTACAAGTTTTTAAAGAACTGTTTTCTCAAAATACAGATGGCACTCTGTCGAAATTTTTCTAAAAATTATGGAAAAATAAAAATGGACAAAATTTTTTACTAGTTTTGAAACTTCAATTAAATGTTTTTAATTCCTACCAATATGCTCACCACTTCCAAAAAGTAAGAAAATGGTTTTAAAATCCCTTGTAGGGTACTTAATGAGTTATCGGTAGGTGAAGTTTGGTAGTTCATTAGATATTCTACGGGATCATGTTATGCCTTACAGAGGGGTAAGGTGTGACATTGTGCAAGGTACTAAGAGTGTTGAAGAGTAATTTAAAGTGATGGAGATAGCCATGATTAGGGCATATGTAGAGGAAAACCATAAGGACCATGGCTAGGTTCCGAAGGGGATTAAACCTTGACATTGCTAATGTGGTAGAGTTACAAGACTACCTTGAGTTAGAGGACATGGTCCATATGGCCATTAAGGTAGAAAAGCAACTCAAGAAGAAGAAGGCAGCTAAGTTTGGGACTAATGTAAATTTGGAAACTACTTCTAATTTGAAATCAAAATGGCCTAAGAAAGAGGAGAAGGATGAAAAGGTTGTACCTAAGTAGAAAAGGATGATGGTAGAGGTAATGGTAAGCCACAAGCTGTAGAGAAGGAAAAAGGAGTGACTACTACTTCTAGTGGTAAGACTAGAGACATCAAGTGTTTTAAATGTACTGGAATCACAATGTCCAAATAAAAGAGTGATGATTATGAGGAAAGGTGAGATAGAGTCCAAAGATGATGATGTTGATGATGCTAGTCAGACCATGCCACCATTGAAGGATGCTAGTGATGTCCAGTATGCGATAGATGCTAGTGCTTTAGTTGTGATGCGTGCTTTGAGTGCACAAGTGAAGGAAGATATTGGGGATGAATTACAAAGGGATAACATTTTCCATACCAGGTGTTTGATACAAGATAAGGCTTGCAACATGATCATTGATAGTGGGAGTTGTGCTAATGTAGCTAGCACTTTATTGGTGGAGAAGTTGGGACTACCCACTACAAAACACCGTAGACCATATAAGTTGCAATGGCTAAATGAGTGTCATGAAGTGAGGGTGAGCAAACAAGTGGTGGTCATATTTTGTATTGGGAAGTACAAGGATGAGGTACTTTGTGCTGTAGTACCCATGTATGCTAATCATATTTTACTTTATAGGCCTTCGCAATTTGATAAAAAGTGAACAAGATGGGTATAGAAATTGGTACTCATTTGACATGAATGGTTGAAAAGTCACCTTAGCTCCTTTGACTCTTATGTAAGCTTATGAAGACCAAGTGAGAATTAAAAGGTCCATGGAAGAGAAAATTCAAAGAGAGGCCAAACAAAGAGAGAGTGAAAAGAAAGTGAAGTGTGAGAAAGAAAAAGAGAGCAAAGATAAGAAAATGAGGACAGTTGAAAAAGGAGAGTAATGAGAAAAAGAATGAGAGAAAAGTAAATTTTTATGCAAAAAGAGAGGTGTGAGGAGTGCATTTTATGCAAGTAGACCTATCTTGATACTTGTTTGTGAGGATGCCTACTTGAATGTTTTTGACATTGACCCTTTTTTGCCTAGTTCTACTGTTGCTTTTTTGCAGGAAAATGAAGATGTATGTCCAAGAGAGGAGCTAAATGGTATGGCACTTATTGGAAAGGAGAAATTAATTGATGAAGTCAACCATTATAAGGAGGAAAGGAGGCTATGATTGTTAAAGCATCAATTAGAGGGAGTACTCTTATCTCTATTCCTGAAACTATATTATGGAGATTTGGATATGTGAAAAGTCTTTATACAAAGATAATGATTATGTGGGTGTGTTGGTTAAATTTGAGAAAAATGCATTCCAAGGGCTTTATAATCATAATGGAATCTTGAGTAGATAAAATAAACTTTTTATGCATAAATGTTCTATGCCTAACTTGCTTGTGCATTTTAACAAGGAAGTGGTACATAACACAAAAATAAATGAACATTTAAGTTACTTAAAGTGTATTTTTAGTGTGTTGAGAAAAGAAGAGTTGAATTCTAAGTTGAAGAATTGTTTGTGCATAGAGAAAGATATTTTTTAATATGTTATAAAAAGTAGAGATTGGTCAAATCCTAAATTCATGCATGATGCGAGTAGTGTTTGTGGATTAGCTAATTGTCATAGGGAGTTTGTAAAAGATTTTGGTATTTTTGAAAAGTATGATGAATCTATGTGGGACAAAGAACAAATATTATGCAAGTTTTACTATTGATTATGGTGTCATTTTTTATGTTTTTAATCCTTTTCTTTACTCTAATATATAGGCAAATTCGAGGACGAATTCTTTTAAAGAAGGACGGGATGTGATCATGAGGACACCAAGTGATGTGATCAAGAGGGCACTCAACTTCAATGAGATTCTCCAAAGATGGATTCAAGCGATGAGGGACAAGCTTAACATGTCTAAGGACCAAGGATGGATCATATTGATGCAAGTTTGCTTAGTAGAAAAACATGTGCCAAGAGTTGCATAAGACCTAACATGGGGAATGTTGCTGGTTAGTGTCACATTTTCAAGCTGACCAAAATTTTCAGACTTGGCATGGGGCATATTGAGTTCGTTGAACTCAACATTGGGCAGCAACACGGGGCATGTCATTTCTCAGGAAAATTACTGCCCAAAAACAAACTTCATATTTTTTTGTGCTTCAAATGTCAACCATGTGCCAAAACTCCTGTACATGTGTTTCCCTATCAGATATTACATGGTGCAAGTGTGTAATATTCATACTTGTTTTTCTTAGTTTACTTTTTTTGATTTTTATTTCTATTATTGTGTTAGTTTCAGCTTTTGTAATTTGTGTAAGAGAGTTTATTTTGATTGGCTGTTACCTTTTTCCAGTAAAGACAACTTCTAACGCTTAAAAATAGATGTTAGGATGCTATTTTGGGTGGAAGAATTTACCTTCTTCCACCTCCCTTTGTTTTGGTCAAATTTTTGTAAGGGTATATAACCATGTCTAGTTCCTATTGTAAACAGAATTTGAATATTTCAGAAATACAAACTCCATTGAGAGGTTTTCTTTCAAGCATTCTTGAAGAACTCAAATCACTCTTGACGAATCTGATCAACTTATCAAGTTTTAGCTTATATCTTGGTTCTCACTACAAGTTAGTGAAGGGTCTTGAATCTGATTATTCTGCACTTGTTTTTCCCTTTGATTTGCACTTTGTTCAAGTGTTGGGTCAAGGAAGACTAGTGTCCATGGCCTAGTTTTGAGATTTCCTTGGCAAATCATTGGTCCTTCCTTGTGGGTCTGCACCACCTGTACTGGTCGAACTCAGGTGTACTAAGGAATTTTGGTTTTTCATGGCTTGGAAGAACTATTCTTTTTTTGCTACACTTCCATCTTCCTTAAAGAATTAGAAGTCCAAATATTTCTTGGCTCAGCATAAGGTTAAGGGAGGTTTGGTCGAGATTCTACTCAGATGGAATTATCTAGCAAATAAATGTAAAAGGAGACTGTTTTACAAAATCCCACAAATATATGGATCGTTAGCAAGTAATAAAGTGAAAAGTAGAGTATTGTTCCCACAAGAGCCGTATTGAGTACTGAACTATGTCAATTTTAATTATCTAGATGATCAAATTCAAGAATAATGATAAAATCTAAATTGAATATTGCTAAAATAAAATATGAACTAGTCAACTAAATTCAAAAACCAATAAATAAAAGCATTCCAGAGTTAGGGGTTCACACTCTAATTAATTATATATTTAATCCAATTCACTCAATAAATGGGATCTTATCACTTTGAAAGAAATTAACCCTAAGTTATATCGAGTCCTCTCTCAAAGCACTCAAGTTGTATTTCAATTAACTTAAATCCTATTCTCACCATATTCAAATTAATTAAAACCCATTAAGATCCTTGCTTAACTATTAAATCCACATTGAATTCTAGCCTTCTCTAGATCAAGAACCCTAAACTCAAAATCCGTTTTATCAAATATCAATCTTCACCTCTTAGTCTTTTAATTGATATTTAAAATCAACACTAAGTGTATACCAACACATAGCATGTTAAGGAATAGAAATCCCAATTTATTGAATAAAATAAAATCATATCCATAATTAAGTCAGTGCTACATCTGTAACTATAGAACAAAATAAACTACTCACTCATAGTGATAATTACAAAAGTTCATACAATAAGAAAGAAAAAACATGAGAAAAAAATAGAATTAAAGAACCCATATAGGAAATTTCGTCCTTGAATTTTTGAAACTTCAGCAGGAACTCCTAGCAATTCTCAAAATAACCTCCTCTCTAGCTTCTCTCAAAGGTCAATTTTCTCTTTTGGAAGTAAAGATGATAGATCCCTAGTGAAACTCTGACTCCTTTTATTTATATATGATAAAAAAGGCTTATTGGACAAAAAAAAATCTAAAAATTTTAGACATTTTACGATTGTAGCCAAAATTTTTTTTTCGTGTCTCATAGTTAAAACTTAATTAGTTAATCACAATCGTAGCCAAGGTGACTAAATTGAATTTGAGAATGTAATAGAAAATTACAATATGGTCCCTAAAGTTTTATTTGATTAACAGAATAGTCCATTGATTTAAACATTGCATAAATAATTTTTTTATAATATAAAATATATTTATAACATAAAATATATTTTACATTGTTTTTAATTGAAATTTTATACTAAAAATATTTTTATTGATTAAAATATAATTTAATAAAATAAACAATTCAAAAATTACATAATAATAAATAAATACAAAATAATCACACTATAAAATTTTTTCCAGTAAAGTAATCACATTTTTGATAAAACAATAACTATTTTACATAATAATAAAGTCCATTAATTTAAACAGTAATTTTTTTTTTCAGTTGTCAATATGCAAATTTTTTATGTCTAGTCATCAGTTTATTGTTTGGTGTGTTAATCTTTCTAAACTGCTGAGTAATTGATATAATTTTAGAAAGATTAACAACTATTTTTATTTACAAAATTATGGATTATTTGTTTTTTATAATTGATTGCATGGCCAATGGTCGACTATAACTTTAATGGTTGTTTTATTATAATATGATTATTTTGCGTAATTAATAACTGAAAAAAAAATTTGACAATGTGATTATTTTGTGATTAATTTTTTATTATGTGATTTTCAAATTATTTAATAAATTAAAATATATTTTAATCAATAAAATTAATTTTTTAGTATAAAATTTGAATTAAAAATAAATATAAAATATATTTTATATTATAAATAATATTTATATAATAAATAAAAAATATTTAAATATAAAGTTTAAACCACTGGACTATTTTATTAATCAAATAAAACTTTAGAGACTATATTATAATTCATCATTACTTTCTCAAATTTATTTTAGTTCATTTGATTACAATTGTGATAATTAATTAAGTTTTGACTCCAAGACATGCAAAAAAAGAGTTTTGGCTATAATTGTAAAAAGGTTAAAAGTTTTGGATTTTTTTATCCAACAAGTTGACGAAAAACCCTCGTTTTGAAGTCCTAATAGCCTTAGAAAACCTTCATGAAAGAAAAGAAAACAAGAAAAATTAATATGAATTTTTGCCTCTGAGAAGTTAATGGGCCGTGTAATTTCTTTAGATTACACAAGTCTACACCGTGTAACTAATACTTCTTAAATTTTCAAAGTTTCTTCAGTACAGAAGGTTATACGGATCATGTAATTTTCTATTCTAGTTATTAATTGATTACATGAGCCCTATAATTTTTAATGGCCCCAAAGTTGCATTTTAATGCTCCAACTTTTTTCTAATTCCATCTATGCCTTTCCAGACCATCGAAACATACTTGATAAGATCCAAAAACCATGTGATTGAACTAAATTGAAACAAATTTCAAAGGATGACTAAAAACATTAAAAGATAAGTAGAAATGTGACTAAATATGTGTACAATGCAATGAATATGATTTAAAAATGCCCATATAATGTAACTACATCAAAGACTTGAGTCGTTGCCTAAAGAAAAAAGCTAATGTTTTGAACATATTAAAAATCGAATTAAACTGGTGGTATGCAAACAATGTGCCTCGAGACACGGTGGTTGTGAAATAAGCTGTAGCTAAACCTCAAGAGGGTAAAAAACTAATCATTAAACTTTCAAGTAATATTACTTAATGACTATTTTACTTGTATAGGAATGGCAGGTGGAGATAAAGTTGTTGTGGCTACCGTTAATGCCAAGAAGAGAGTACTGAAGGCATTCGGTGGTGATAAATAGCCTTTAATAAAAAAAACCGATACTCAATAGCTTCTTCCCTCATCATTGATAACCCAAGCACAACAAGATACACAAGGGTTAGTTATCTACTATCAAGGCAAGCTGTTCCTTTGAGGTGGCTAATTTAAATAAGAAAATTAATTCTTTTGAGGCCTAACTTGTAAAAACGAATAAATAATTAGCGGACATATTTGTTGAGGTACAGGAGTCCATCTTGAAGGAGCTCAACAAGTGCTAACCAGATGAAGATTTCAACTGGGTTGATGATTTGGCGCTTGGTGAAGGCTAGGGGGATGAAGGGGAGGGACAAAGAGAGTAAGAAGAAAATGTAAATTAGTAAAAAGTGGCTGAAGGTGATGGTGCCATATCTACTTAATGAATTGTGAATTTTTGAATGTTTAATGAAATTTCTTTCCTTTTATCTTTACTTTTTCCTTCGAGTCATTTCTTTCTATGAAAGCACTTTTTTAGGCAAACCAAAGTTTGATACCATACGGACCAATACCTTAATAGAACTTTAAGAAATTTAACTTGGCAATTTAGCATTGGAAGGCAAATAGTAATGGCCCTCATACAAACTTAAAGTTCATTTGGCTGATCCTCTAGACTTTGTTTTGAACGAACACTTTGAGTTTTTCACTAAACTGCATGAATGATCACCTTCAAATTATTTTTATTTAATATGGCGTACCATATCCTTTGTAATGGATGAGCGTACCATTGCCTATTGGAAATGATTTTAGTTTATCGAATGGTACTTGACAGTCTTCACCCCACTTAAACTGACTCCTAGCTTTGAGGACTCAATAAAATGAAAGGCATTTTTGAGCTGAACAAGACATAATTCTTAGTAATGTTGTGATCCACCCAATGAGCCTTTGGATGTCTTTTATAGTTTTAAGGGGCTACACGTTCATTATAGCTCGGATCTTTCCTGGGTTTGCCTCTGTCCCCCTTTCCAAAACTGTGAAACCGAGGAATTTTCTTATTTTTACCTGAAGGTGCACTTTTTTGGATTTAGCTTCATGTTAACTTTATCAAGGACTACAAATGGCTTGGTGATGTCTTGGGAATGGTCCTTTAGCCTTTTTGCTCTTAATGATCATATCATCGAAGCAGACCTTCATCGTTTGCTTGATTAATCCCTTAAACATACCATTAACGAGCCTTTGGTACGTTACTCCTACACTTTTTAGATTGACTCGCATGACTCAGTAATAGTAAACCTTAGAATCAATGATAATGCAATCTTTTCTTTATCTTCTAGGTCCATCATAATCTGGTGGTTATCATGAGATGACGTCTAATAAGGAGTAGACTTACCAATCTATCAATTGTTGGAAGAGGGTAACGGTCCTACCTTGTAGGCTTTGTTTAAGTTCGTGAATCCACATACACCTTCCACTTTTCATTCACCATTTTGACCAAAACCATATTCACCACACATATGGGGTATTAAACCTCCCTACACTCAATAATTTGTTAACTTCATTAATAATTACCTCTTGTCTTTTTGGGGTGAACATTCTCTTCTTTTGCTAAACTGATTTTGCTGCTGGGTCCATATTCAGCTTGTACTTCATAATTATTGGATTTATCCCTGTCACTTCCTTCGAGCACCAAGCGAAGATGGCCATTCATTCAGAAAGGGTCTGAATTATTGCCTCTTGGTTGGGTCCTTCCAAGGCTATACTGAGCCTAACTGTCCTCCTTGGGCTAGCTCAACCTCTATGATTCGGTCAACTGGTTCTGGACGCTACTTGTTGTTTAGCTTCTCCAACAATTCAATCAGCAAAGTCATCTAAGCTACATCCCTGGTGGACTGTTTGTATATTCCTAGGTAGACTTCTAATTGCACCGAATCACTGTAATTCCTTCTAGTGTTGGTAGCTTCATGCAAAGTAGTTCCATGTTTATTATGATCCCATTATTGCTTAGGATCGACCTTCCTAAAATGGCATTGTAGGACAGAGCTTCCATGTTTACTTAAAGATTCATATTGGAGGGTGACTAATGACTAGGGGTGTGCAAACGGTCGGTTCGGTTCCGAACAGAACCGAATCGATAAATATCGGTTCGGTTCGGTTTTAAACTAATCAAACCGAAATTTATAAAATTTTATATTTTTAACATTAAATCTAAATAATAAAAACATAAAAACAAAAAAAATTAGAAATCAAAACTAAAAAATCTTAAGGTTCGGTTCGGTTTTCTTTGATTTCGATTCAGTTCGATTCGGTTCGATTCAATTCAATTCGATTTTTTTGATTTCCTATATATATTAATAATTTTGGTTCGGTTTGGTTTTTAAATTTTTTTATGAAAATAACCGAACCGAACCGATTAACCACAATTATTAAAATTATAAACCGAACCAAACCGATTGAATTTTAAAACTGAACCGATTGAACCGAATTCAATCGGTTCGATTCAATTTTTTGGTTTAAACCGAAAACTGCTCTCCCCTACTAATGACATCCACCCCTAAAATTTGAACGAACGATGCAAGTTTTCTAGGTGGACTACATCATAAATAAAATTGAAAATTAGATTAATGACTAATTTAATTTAATTTATTTATCTTAAAATATTAAAAATATAATTATTTTAAAATTTGAAATTTCATTTAAGAAATTTTTAATTCAGTTAAATTTATTAAATCAATATATTCTAAAAAATTATTAACAAATCAATCCGCAAACACGTTCAATTTTTATGATTGTAAATAAATATTTCCTTAAAAAAAAGTCCTATTTGAATTTTCTTATCTCTTTTGTTTTTTATATGATAAAAAATATAATAATAAAACCTTATTAATTACAAATACCGTGTAGTAGTATCCATGAGCTTAACTCAATGGTACTGAAATTGTTTTTAGAATAGCGAGGTATTGATTTTAAGTTTCAGCCAGCCAGAGTCAATTATATAAAAAAAAAATTCTCACATTTTAATGTTTTATCTAAAAAAGGAAAGAAAAAGAAAACTTTTAATTTTCTTGTTTATTGTTAGTAAAATCTCAAATCTTTAAGATAAAGATATAAAACAAATAAAAAAGAGAACAAATCTTTCACTCTTAGCACACATTGTTTTTCTTCGCATATAATATATCTATCCAACTAATCATGCAGCGATTTTTATCTTATTCTCTTGTTTGAAATTTATAATTTTACAAACATTCAATTCTATTGATTTATTTTTGGTCAATTTTTATATTTGAAATTAAAGAATTTAATTATTTTTTAATTTAAAAAAATTTATTTTTCACAAAAATAAAAATCAAGTATAATTGTATGAGAATTCATTTAAATTCTTTTCTTGCAAATGACTTATTTGAATGGAAATTGATAATATTGATTTATAAACAAAATGAATTTTGGATTTCAATTTAATTTGAATTTCTCTCTTTGTTTCACTAAAAATAATTTAGCTGTGAAAAATAAATTTCAAAAAATATATTTTTTAGAAAATAAATTATTTTCTACTATTTGGTTGTAATATTTATTAGATAGAAAATATTTTTTTGGTGCTTGGTGCACACTAATAATGATAAATTTTCTACATATTAATTTGATTAAAAAAATGATATAATATCTATAAATCAATAAATATAAAAATTTATGTTTGATGTAAATTAAACCATCATTCATCCATAAAAGAGATAATGAAAAATTATAAATATTATTATTTTTAATTTAGAACAAAGATAATGATGATATTAAGAGAGCTAGTTTATAACACATCATTAAAATTTAATATCAATATTATTTAAATTAATAGTAAAAACTTGAAAAATTATTGCAAGAAAAACATCAAATGAAATAATTATGTACTAATAATAAAATGACCAATTATATATATATATATATATATATATATATATATATATGTTACATTTATTACATATTTCAAAAATTTTTGAATTTTGACTTGTTCAATATATGCAAATACGTATAAAACATGTGTTAATATAACATCAAATAAACATTATATATAAGCTATAGACTCAAAAACCATTAACCAACAATTGATACTTGTATTCACCATTATTTGATACTTGACATAATTAAAAAATAATAATTTTTAAAAATTTTCTTTTTAATTTATTTTTTAATTATGAAATTAATTATTGATATTAGATAATATTTAATTTAATAATTTTATCTTAAAATATATAATTATTTAAATTTGAAATATAAAAAAAGAAAATATAATTTAATATCAATTTATTTCAATCATATATATATATATATATATATATTCAAATTTAAAAATTATATATTTTTAAAATAAATTAATAATTTATTTTATAGATGTTGCATATAATATATAATTAATATGAACAAAAATTATATCAAGGCTGCAACGAAGATCAAGGCTATAAAACAGTTATTCAAAAATGGTTATCTCATCCTGGTATTTATTCAAAATTAGCTTCAAATCTTGGTCATGGAAATTTCCTTACAAACAAGAGCAAATTCAATCTTTATTAATTGACTAAAGTAAGTTCAAAAGAAGATTTTAAGATCATTTTGCAAAAAGCATATTCTGACATTTCTTAAGAAAATGAAGATGCAGATGATGATGCTTTTACAAGTGGCTTTGCCCAAGAAAACGAAGATGATTGTTATGGCATTGATCTTATTTGAAGGAATCTAATTATTTTAAAAATTTCTGCAGTTTTCACATGGCCTTATCCAAAGAATCTTTATCTTTTATTGTACAAAAATAGCGTCTATAATAATTACGTCTGCTATAATTGTAATTGTATTATTAGTCTGTTATAATTGTAGTTGTATTATTAGTGTGTACTGCGCAAACTTAATATATGATAAAGTTCAGCTATTATAAATAGGTGCGTTTTATTTGTTTCGAGCTGACGAAAATTTTAGAACTTTCTTTCTGAGTTTTCTCTGCTTTGTACAAAACTTTGTGCAATAAATAAAAGTTTGAGGTGCTATTTTCTGTATTTATATATTTTTATTTTTCTATCTTTTCTACTTATTTTCTAAAAAAAAAAAAAGTGTATTTTCAAAAAATTTTAAGGTGTATACTCCTTGCTTGCCTCAATTGAGGATCCAAAACCTTTAAAATTGAAAATTTTCTTTTTGTTTGATCCTTATCTCTTAAATTGGTATTAGAGCTATCTTTCCACTAACAATACCTGTGTTTGAGAGTAATTTTTGTGTTGGTCAGTCTAGTCTTGAGCGTTGGTTAGCCGTAAAACCCTTAAGAGATAGCTGGTCACGCAGGTAGTCCCATAACAAACTTCGTCCCTAAACATATTGAGTTTTGCGAAACCCAGTAAGCTGTTATGGATTTTATATTTAGAAATCTTAGTTTGAGAGATCCTTTATCTTTCACTTCTCTTTCTAGTCTAAATGAAAACGAGTTTGATATTCAAGGATCTAATATCGCTCAAATAGAAAACCAGTTACATAATTGGTCCATCTCCAAGCAAAATATTAATTCTTTTTATGAAATTGGTTCTTTTGATTTTATTACAAATTATTCTATTAAACAACTGAATAAACTATTTCTTTAAATCAAGCTCATGAATCTTTAACTTTATTTTCTCCAATTGCTATTTAAAAATCATAAGAAAAAAAATATAAATTTTTACATATTGGTATGGTTTAAGTTGTTGTTAAACATTTATTTTGTATTGATTTAGATATACCTATCTTTTTATATTTACGAGATGCTAGACATTTAAATTTTAAAAATTCTTTACTTGCTATGACTAAATCTAATCTTGCTAATGGTCCTATTTATTTCAATTTTTATCCAAATTTTTTACTTTTATTATTTGATCCAAATATTCTTGATACTTTAACATTAACTGTTAAATCTAAGAATATAGATTTTACTGATAATTATAGATCTATTGCTGTCATATATAGAGTTGATTACAAGGTTATGACAACAACTTTAGATCCTAGGTGAAAACATAGTTTAACAAGAAACGAAACTGTAGTTTTGCAAGCTAATCCTTTACATAGTAAAGTATAAGTTCCTAAAAGATTAAAATGGTATGAGCTTTCTCAGGCAGGAAATTGGGAATTACAAGATATAATTAAGCCAAAACCAGTTCATACAAGCTCTTTAGCATCTAGAATAGTAGAAAATTCAAATGGAACTCTAAGAGTTTCTCATACTCCAACTTTAGCTCCTTCTTCTACAAATTCTTCTTTTTAAGCCTCTAGACCTTCTGCAACTAGACTTCCTTCTTTCTCTTCTTTACACATGAGTTTACAAGGTGTTGATTTTGATCAAACATTTCCACAACCATTATATCAAAAGCTTTAATAAATATGATTCTCCTCATCGTTCTCCTACGATGTCTCGTTCAAAAGAAGCAAGGGAAAATTATTCAACTTTAAATATGATTACAAAAGATTTTGTTATTGATAAACTTTATCTTAAACAAGAATATTATCAAAATTATAATATTGAAAAAATAAAATGATTTCAAGACTCTTTTTCAAAAGAAAAAAGAAATGTTATTCAACAAAAATGGTATGATTATATGAATTCTATTCAAATAAATATTCCTTTTTTTCCAATGGTTTGAAATTTATTGTTGTAATAATGAAATTAATTATTTTTTCAAAGTATTTTAGTAAATAATAAAATTACTAAAGAATGGATTACTTTTACAAATAACATAGTTACCTCTGTTCATCCTCCTTTAGAAGTAATAAAGTTAAGTATTCAAAATACATAAGTCATAGCTTTACCTTTTAAAGTTATAAATACAGTAGATGATCATTTGAAACAATTTTTTTAAGAGATATAAAAAATATTCAGTATCAAAATAATTTTTCAAATCAAATCCTTTCTACAATAGCTAGTCATTTAGATTGAATTGAAAATTTAAAAAAAAAAAAAGAAAAGAAAATCAAAGTTTATCTATTAGTTCTTCTACAAAGCCTTTATTTCAACCACATGAAATCCCAAAAGGAAATTTGATTAAAACTAAGCCCTCAAGAAAGATATTTTAGATAAGATTCAAAAGAAATTAGAGCAACTATCTATTAAGAATCAACTTCTTCACCACAATCTATAGCTGTTATAAATAAATTCAAGATAAATGAATTAGAAAATCAATTTCAATCAGAAGATGATTTAAAAGTTAACAAACTTTATCAAATGAGAGATAACAATTCAGAAATTTTCCTAAAACTAGAAATTATTATCCTAGGGCAGTACCACTAGATGTATAGTATGAAAAAAGAAATCAAATTATACAAGCCAAATATGATGGTGAGTCTATTTATGAATGGAATATAGATGGTTTATTTGAATATTAAATTTTGAATATTTTACAAGAAATGACTATTGCATGTTATGCACATAAAGCTAAAGGAAATTCTAATGTTACTATTGCACATATTATTGTTTCAAAATTTACTGGCCAACTAAAGGATGGTGGGATAATTATTTTACAATATAAGGAAAACCATGAATGTGTCCAATTTCTCAAAAAAAAAAAAAAATGTATCATACCAGGCATTTTTGTAATCAAAATAATTATGAGATTAAGGACTAAAGAGAATAGAGAAAGTTTTTCTTGTGTAAAAATTTTGATTCCAATATGTTATGGCTAAAACTTTGAGAATTTTGTACTTGGAAAACTTATATTTTGAGATTAGCTAGATAAAAAAATATGCTCAAAATCAATTGACTTGGAATCAACCAAAGCAATTTATAAAATTTTATTGTTTTATAAGGATTTTCTTGGATAAAAAAGTGATTAGGTTGGAATAATTTTTAGAAGATTTCTTGACAATTTGGGTTCTCAAAATTTTCTGTAACGTCCTCACTTTAGGTAGTCTGTACATTCTACTGTTTTGATGACTAACGTCTATTTGGATAGTCAGGATGTCTGGAACTATACTTAAACTAGAGTGAGGAGACATAAATTGATTGAATAAAGACCAAGTAAAACTAAGGAAAAATAAAACAAGCAAAGTGCAGCTCGGTTAAATGAGCCGGAGGTCATGGCGATGGGTGACCCTAATGGGAAGCGAATGTGAAGACAGTTGTCAACCCCAGACTCATGGGAAAACCCTGTAAAATAATTATTTGCGACTTAATTGAAGGATTTATGAGGTTTAGATGATAATAAAAATACTAAGAAAATATAAGAAAATTTATGTCAATCGGTAAAGACGATTATAACTCGATGAACCCAACGAAGGGCATTTTGATCATTTCATCCTCAGTGTTGAATTTTGACCTAAATGTCAATCAAAATGAGAGAGAACAAAACCTTAAAAATAAATTAAAATCATGAATTATGTAATGGAAAAGAGAAAAGAAAAGGAAAAAGAAAAAAAATAAAAATATAAATGAATAATGACATAAGCATGATGTCAAAATGATATCATTAAAATTTATACCTAATAGGAATTGGACAACCATATATATAAATAGAGACTAATTCACTTAATTAGTCAAAAAAGCTCATCTTCTTCCTTTTGAATTCACCATGGCCGAACCACCTAGAGAAAAAAGGCTCTCTCCATTTTCAAGCTTCAAAGCTTGATTTTCCTCCATTTTTCACCCAAAAACTCATACTTTACTTCACTAAAATTTACTCTACACTTTGAGAAACCTATTGGCAGCCAAGATTTGAAGAAAAACTTAAAGTTTGGCTAGTCAAAGAAGTGGTCCATCAAGGTTAGTGCACTATCCATGCTTCTTTCTTTCTCTAAGTATGATTAGCTGTAACACCCCTAAGTTCGGTACTGCGTTCTGCTGCTCCGGTGACCAGTGTTGTCCGGACAGCTAGGATGCCTAGAAATACGCTTCAATATGAGTGGGGAGACATAAAATAATGAAATACAAGAAAAGAAAATACAAGAAAAACAAAGGAAAAATAATAGCAAAGACATGTAGCCAAGTTAAGCGAGCCGGGAATCCTAGCGATGGGTGACCGCACTGGGAAGTCACGACGTGGACCGTTGACTGGCCCTGGACTGCGGGAAACCCTGGAAAATATTTTTAGGACTTAAATAGACCCTTATTGAAGAATAAATCTCATTAGAAAGATCAAAGAAAAATTAAATAATTAGTACAAAGAAAAGTGAGAAATCGAAAAACAGACAAAACCCGGTGTTACCGAAAAATCGGGAATGCAACCCGAACAGGGGCATTATGGTCATTTGACGTCCCAAATTGTCTTTTGACCTAAATGTCCACTAAAAATAAATAATATTACACTTAGAAAATGAAATGAAAAATTAATTTGGTGGTACCTAAAGTAAATAACAAGAATTAAGGGTTTAATGTGGAATAAGTGGGAATTTAACATATTATATGATTTAAATTTATGAGTGGACCACTAAGGGAATAAAATAAAACAAAGTGGGGCAGGTGTACTTCCATTATCCAAGCAGAAACTTCATCTTCTTCAAGGTTCCTCATCCATGCCGAATTGAAGAAACAAGGAAACCTCCATGGCCGTTTTCTTCAAGCTCTCTTAACTCCTCCATTTTAACTCCAATCACTTAGGGTTCTTCATTAAAGTTTGTCTACACATCATAAGGAAGAACTTGATACAAAAATCAAGAAGTTTAATCAAGGTTTAACAAGTTCCAACCATAAGGTAAGTTAGCATTTTTGAAGATAGCTTTGTTAAACTTTGTGTTCATGTTATGGGTGTTGGTTTTGTGAAGAAAATTTTTAAGTTTGAAGAGTTATTGAGATGTTCATTTTGGACAGCCATGAAGTTATGTATTTGATGAAATATTTGTGCATATATTTGATGAGAAATGATGTTGGTTATGGTGATTTAATATCCTAGTAAATTACTTCATATGTATATGGTGATTTTTGCACTTGGATGGAAATTGATGAATTGTAGGACACTTTGGTATTGAGAAACATTTTCGCAGCCTTGGGACACTTGGATAAATGTGTGTGTTCATGAAGGTGTTGGCAGAATATTGACATAGAAGGTTGATGGACATGTATATAGATTGATTGTGTAAAGTGTATGTAAGAACTAGTAAGGTTTAGGTGTGTATGTGATTGTATTTAGACTTTGTAAATGTAAATTTTAATTGGTGTATTAAGGATGTTTGTAATCTGCCAAAGTGATGTTAATGTAAAGTGGAATATGGTTTTGGTAATGAACCAAAACAGAAATGGTAAGGGAAGTGGACATATAGTAATGTAAGTGTGTAATTGATGTATGTTTAAGTAAGGTAGTTAAGGGCAGAATGCATTTTAGTCAATAACCTTAAATGTGTAACCTCAATTGGTATGAGACCAATTGGAGGTGGAACTAGGCACAAAATGTGCCAACTTTCATTGAGAAAGCATACCAAAATTCTGCTTGCAAGGTGATATGAAAAATGACCAATTCGGATTGAGTACATTTGAGGCCTGAAATTTGAGGCCTGAAATTTGACCAATTGGGCAGCAGTTAGTGTTTAGGTCATAACTCACTCAAAACAGGTCCAATTGACCTGAAATTTTAACCATGAATAGTTAAGACCCATACCTACAAGTCTTATGAAGACACCAAAGCCCAGAAATGACCAGAAGCAAGTCAAAAAGCTTGCACAAGTTCGGGTCCAAAAACTGGCCGAACCAAAGTTGACCAAATTGACCTAAAATTGACCTAATTTGATGCCATTTGACCAGTAATAGTATAATGACCATAACTTGTTCTACTTAACTCGGATTGACCTAAAATTTTGCCCCGCGTGCAATAAGACATAGATCAACAAGTTTGTAGTTTTGACCGAAACCCGAAAACCGAGGGAACTAGGTTGTCCGGCTAGGTCAAACTAGTATTCCGGAATCCAACAAGTTGCATTAAAATGCACTAAACAAGGAGATGAGTTTGGTAAAACATACTAACCCTAAAACCCTATCGAATGTGACATATTAATGACACTAAAACCTAATTTACCTAAAACGCATCGAGGGTCGGTATATTTGGTGATTGAGCAAATAATAGCCTTCAGTGAATTACTTATCGAACATTATCGTTAGAGACAGTTTAATTTAGTACTGAAACACTTCAAATTGTGTTTCTCAGTTACCAAAGACTCAGGAAAAGGGAAGGAAACACTGAGTCCAGACCGAGAGACAGTTATCAGAGGTTTGTGCACAGCTAGTTTTTAACTGATTTTGTTTTGAATATTTCATATGATTGAATGACATATTTTTCTTATGTATTATGCTTAACAAGCATTGGATTTAATTCAATGATTATTGAAATTGTTATAGTATGTATGAATTTAGCTTTGTGAAATGGTATTTCCATAAGTATTAAGCATTGTTATGGATTGAATAAATTATGTTTTGGAAAATTGTGATAGAACATATTTTGAATTGTGATAGTAATTTTCATGGAAAATGCAAATTTATGATTTGAATTGTGATGAGCATAAAAATTATTGGATATTGGAATTGAATTTGAATCGAATTATATTGTGATTTATGCTCACTAAAAGGATTGTGATATTGTTTTATATCTCACTATAGATGCTTGACTAGGTTATTACCTGTCTCTCTCATTTGTTGAGAAGACAATGGAGTTAGTTGTGTTTTGATTACCATGGTACGTGCACAGGCTTAGATTTTCCTCTGATTTGAGGTTAGATCTAAGTTTATTTTATCGTTATGGCCCTTGCGGAATATTCATTATTGTGATGTGTACTGTGCACGATGATTCGACCTCCTCGACCATAGGGAGTTAGAATCTGATTCGACCTCCCCGACCATAGGGAGTTAGAATCACATCGAAGATGGCCCTATCGGATTAGTCTTGCATAGTTAGTGAGATAAAGAATGATTTGTGAGATCTGAGATGGTTTTTGAGCTACAGCGTGGTTTTTGAGATGCAACATGTTTTTGAGATAAAGATTCATTTTTGAGATACATAATGATTTTTGAGATACAGAATGGCTTTTGAATGGTAAAGAATTGTGATTTCAATTATGGTTTATGTATAATTGATTTTGTTGGAATTACTTAAATGGTTAGTCATGATTTGATAAATTGAATTTTGTGATCAAAGTCATTTATGCAAATGATTTACATTATTGGTAATGAATATTTTGAGTTTTGGAATTTGATGAGTATTCAGATTTCCAAATTATTTACTGTAAATTTTGTCAATGTATATTGTACTATGTTTTAAATTATAGTTGTGCACCATCGAAGTTCACCACTCGATAGCTTTGTATCTTTGTCATGAGTAAGAAGAGCATAGAGCGGTGAGTAAGTTTCTTTGAAGACACTTTCAGACCAGCTCCAGGTATATTATAAGTATACCCATGTACATAGGTCTGATGTATGCATGTAATAATATGTATGTAAATTATTTGAGCAGTTGTAAATTAAAATTGTACATTGAAGTTGTAAAGTGAATTATGAGTTATTTTGACTTGTAAAATTTGTATTATATTTCTTTTATCTCATCCTTTGAAAATACTGAAAAATTGTTGTGGATTCAGTTGAGAAAAATATTGTGTTGAATTTTGTTGGAGTTGAGATTTGGAAAAATATTGAAGTGCTTTTTACAGGTTTTCTGAAGAACTGTTTTATCCAAAATACAGATGGCACTCTGCCAAAATTTTTACAGAAATTCCAAATAATTCAAATGTGTTAGTTCTACCACTTCAGTTCAAAAAGGTTTTTAACACCTGTAAATAGTGCTCACCATTGTGAAAGAAGTAAGAAAAGTTTTTAAAATCCCTTGTAGTGTATTTAATGGGTTATCAGTAGACGGAGTTGACAATTCATTAGGTATACTACGGGATCATGTCATGCCTTACATAGGGGTAGGGTGTGACATGTTTAAGTGGTATCAGAGCAATGGTTTTAAAGTAAATTTCGAACTGTGAATTTGAAATCTTTTTGTCAGAACTACAACTGCTCAAATGTTTGACACATATAGTACATTTACATCATAAATGTGAACTAATGGAGAGGAATCTCCTTGTGTTGGTTGTACAGGAATAGAAAATTCTGTGAAAAAAATGGAAGAGAAGAATGAGACAATAGAACAGTCTGTGATGGCAGAAGAACAAGTTGAGGCCCCAGCTCCACAAAATGTCGAAGGCCTGACTGTACCAGTTTTACCGGTACAAATTACTGCACAAATGGCCCAGCAAATGGCCACTTTCTTTCAACAAATGGCTGATAATCTGCCATTAAGCCCAAGTCTGCACTCCAACCCCACAAGGGGTGTGTGAAATGGAAAAGAGGGAGAAACCTATGGGTCAGAGTTCGAACAGTAATTTGGGGAAGAGAAAAGAATTTGAGGAAACCCGAGCTCAGAAATATGATAGAGGCGGATCATCAGGGCAGAGACCACTAAGATCTAGTCGTCGAACAACTAGAAGTTCCTACCCTTCCCGCCAATGTGAAACTTGTAGAAGATATCATGGAGGTATTTGTCGTAAGGCCTCTGGAGCCTGTTACAATTGTGGAAAACTTGGACACTTTGCTAAAGATTGTGCTAAACCACCTCGATCTGCACTCTGGAGTTCACAGACCGTCAGTCAGAGTCAAGATAGAAATAGAGTTGGTACTCCTCACCACTATAACACAGTGAATCAACCCGAATATAGTAGCGCACCAGTCGGAGAGTCCACTATGCGCCAAGTAAAAGGAGCAGAAACTTCAGATGTAGCTGCTGGTAAGTTCTTAATTTTTGAAAGAAACAATTAGTTATTATTTGATCCCAGCACTACTTAGTTGTGTGTTAGTGTCAGAACTATATGTTCTGTTGTTATTCCTTTTCATGGAAATGAATTTTGATGTATTAGTGACTAGTCCTTTAGGATAATAACTACAATAACAAGTATGGTTGACATTAATTTTGGAAGAATTGTTAGCTAAAAGTATTTTCTAACATACCGTAAATTATAAATCTAATTGGCGAGCCTACTTAATGTAAGGCAAGAGGACCTAAAAGTAAGTTACTGTAATAGAATTGCTCTAGATGAGGGCAAAGATGTTACTGTTAGTAATTGTCAAAGGAAATTGTAATCAGAATCGGTTTGGGATATTAGTGGATTCGAGAAAGATAAGATGTTAGAAAACTTAGTCCATGAGGTTATAACGTAGTGACTATGTAATGTTCTCGATGTTTGTATCATAAGCTGCAGATTTTAGTACCAACACGGGATTATTGTGTAGAGCTACGTACTTCCTCGTGGTACAATAAAGTAAGAATATTTGTAAGTAATCTATAAATTGATACAGTTGCACCCGAATAGGGTATTATTACTGGAAATAAATGTGAAAATTTTAGTCAGAAATTTAAAACTTCAGAACTAGCCTGTCGAAAGACTACACTTGTAAGGTAGCTGGAGTCAGTAACTTGGTTACAATAATGTGAACTACCTGTACCACAGTAATTGCTATAAGCTTAGAGATATCAGTACAACGTATCATCCTCAGACAGATGGACAATTGAAACAAGTAATTCAGGTAAATTCGGAAACTCATTGAGTTCCTATAAATAATGAAATGAAATGATAATAATAATCAGTAAAATGTGACAAGTCCTCAAGAATATATCGAGAACTTGTGTCATTGAATCCGAGAGGAGATGGGACAGATACATCCCACTAACAGAATTTGTATACATTAATAAGTGTCAAGCTAGCATACGAGTGGCACCCTATGAAACATAGTAAGGGAACAGATAACTATGGATGTTGTGATGAGACTTCCGAGGACACAGAATAGTCATGATGCAGTATGGGTTATAGTTGATAGACTAACCAAGTCTGCTCACTTTTTGCCAGTCCGGATGGACTATAGCCTGGAAAGATTGGCCAGATTGTACATATATGAGATTGTAAAATTGCATGGAGTGCCAGTATCAATTGTATCTGACAGAGATCCTAGGTTCACTTCTAGATTCTGGGGTAGTCTTCAGAGAGCCCTAGGAACTAGATTGAACTTCAGCACAGCATTCCACCCACAGACAAATGGCCAGTCTGAAAGTGTTATTCAGACATTGGAGGATATGCTACGGGCTTGTGTGATTGAATTTGAAGGTAGTTGGGATACACACTTGCCTTTGATTGAGTTTGCTTATAACAACAGCTACCAATCAAGCATTGGGATACCTCCATATGAAGCTTTGTATGGCAGAAAGTGCAGAACTCCCTTATGTTGGGATGAAGTAGGTGAAAGGAAGATCATTGGGCCATAAATTGTTCAGCAGACAGAGGAAAAGATTAAAGGTTGAGAAGCAGCCATTAAAGGTTAGTGCATGTTTTCTCTTCCTTCCTTAGTTAAGTCTTGAATTGAGGTTGAAATGAGCGAGTATAGCATGAAATTGAAAGCAAATGGTAAGAAACTTTGGAACCCTCATTTCAACAGCCTTGATAAACATGGGAGTTTGATGCTTTCACGCATGTAAATAGTGATTAGTGATGTTGATCAATAAGTAGATGAAGTTGTATGTGTTAGAATTTGATTGCATCTGTATGTTGTGATTGATAAATTGGAGTTAAGGTTTTGACCTAACTATTGGAGACTTTGTGTAATTGCTGGAATTTAACTTTGTTAAGATGATTTGATGATGCTTAGAAGTGCCATGAATGTCAATTTATAGTTTGGGAGTTGGAGGAAATGAAATTTGGAAGTGTACATTTTACATGTAGGTTGAGACTTTGTAATCCAGTGAATGTTTTGAGTCATAACTGAATTTGTGTTGCTCCAATTGGTATGAGGCCAGCTGGAGATGAAGCTAGACTTAAAATGCTCCATTTCTCATGAAGAACCCATATCCAAATTCTGTCCATAACTTGACCAAATTGTTGTCCTAATCCAGATGACCATATAGTGAACCCAGAAAAATGACCAAATGAACAGTACACATTCATTTTGCCATAATTCCCTCTAGACAAGTCTAAATGACCTGAATTTTATACCATTGGAAAGCTTAGATAAAGGACTACAACTTTCATGAAGTCCAAAGAGCCCAGAAATGCCTTAAACCAAACCAAATTGTTAGCCCAAGTTAGGTTACAAAACTGTCCAGAACCATATTGCCCAGAAATTGCTAGACATAGGCTTATTTGACCAGTTTTGGAAAAAAAGCCAGAACTTAGTCTACAAAAACCCAAATGCAATGAAATTAGTGGCAAAATTTCCATAGGACATCAATCTACAATATTGGTATTTTGATTAAAACCCAGAAATTAAGGAAATTAGGTCAATTGGAAAGATCAATTTAGTATGCAAATTCTGGAAATTGCCTAAGTGACCTCTTAACCCTAGAATGGTCTTTTAGTCATATCTCCCACTAGGAAACTTCAATTGGGATGAGCCATATTGTTTTGGAAACCTAAGAAATTGAGCTCCAACTTTTTTTTAGACACTTTCCTTATGAATGTAAGAACACTAAAGGTTGAGTCAAAGTTACTGACCTGAACTGGAATCCTATTGGCACAGGATACTTGAGTCCAAGCCAGTGATTTGGCTATAAGTAATTCTAAAAAACTTGAAAATTTGCAATCCAAAATTCTGAGTGACCATATGACATAAGGAAACAAATTATATGAAGAATACTAAGCCTAAAAGTGACTACAACATGTCCAATTAAATTGGTAAAATGTAACTTCAAAATCTGCCTAGTTAAGGATCCAGAATTAGGAAATGAACCAGTTATGGTTATTTAACCATAACTTGAGTTTCAAAAATCAAAATGACATGATTCAAAAAAGGAAAAGAAGAAAAGACATAGAGGAAAAACTTCTATGAAGGAAATGTGGGCAAACAATGGCCACAAATTGATCAAATTGATAGGTAAAGTCAAGACATTAAAACTAAACCTAAAGAAAGGTTCATAAGACAAATAAATTTATAGTAGGGTTTTAACCCTAATATGTTACTAAACACTAAATTACATGAAATAAGTATGTGGGACCCACTTTCCCACTAGAAATGACATGAAATTTCTAATAAGTAATTGATAATGCTTAATTGCCCAAAGTAAACCTAGGCCTATGTATATAGTTTGGATCGATTGGTATGCCAATTAGGGACTACAGATAGCAGTACTACCTACATGAATAATCATTGATCGACAAAATATGTGTAATATGATTGTTCTACAGGCTATATGCCTGCCTATTGGCCATTGTGCTTGATTTCATTTCTAGCTTTAAAAGCCTGTCCGCTGGCCTTGTGCCTGACATTACAGTTGTATACAGGGTAGACATATGGAGGTCTAACCAGTATACTCCCGTGTATCCAGCCTTTATAGTCTGTTTTAGGTTGCTTGGGCTCTGATATGATTTTAAAAAGACTGAAAATAAAATAAATGCACAGATAAGATACTGTTAAATCTAATTGTTTCTAAACTACAGAAAATTCATAAATGACTTAGAATTTATGAAGTTTGCCTAGAATTATTATTTTATTTATTTAGTTACTTTTTTTTAAAGTTATGCACCACTAAGCAATTCGCTTAGCGCGTTGGTTTTCCATCATGTAGGTACTGGAGACCAGACATAGCCACAGCAGCAACCACAGTAGTAGTGCCCTGATGGAGATTGATCAGATCTAACAGTGTCTACTAGTCTCCTCAGCAGTATTTATTTTGGTAGGGCCCATGTTATTAGATTTTATATTTTGTTTATTGTACATAAGTAGATACAGTGTAACTCATTTTGAACATTGTAAATAAATTGTAATTATATTTTAGATTGTAAATAAAGTTGTGAACTTTTGTATATAAACTTTTATATGAATGAATGAATGAAAAATATATATATTTTTTGAAATCGTATGAGCAGAAATGATATGATATGACATATGGAATATGAGATAGAAATGAAATTGTTTTTAATAGGTGAGCATTGGAACCTGCCAGATGCTAATAAAACAAAGGAGGCTATGTCCGAGTTTCCACAGAAATAATTTGTGAAAAAAAAAAAAATTTTACTACAGGTTTTCTATGAAGTAAAAAAAATTAACAATGGACAGGACAAGATAAGATAGGGTGTTCTGGCATCAAATGTGGCACGCTTTACTCAGTTATACTGTAGACGGGTAAGGGGAGTCACATTTAGTGGTATCAGAGCAAAGGTTTAGGCGGTCCAAGACCTAGATCGATAGAAAGAAATATTTTGCATGACATGCATGGGCCTTTAAATAGAGTCAAGGTGACACTAATGCAGATATGTTCTTTGTTTGTTTTATAGGATTGATGGCATCTGATCCTTTAGAGCACGAGTCTCCTCTACCGATCGAGGAGGAGGTAGAGAGTCACGCACCTGCACCTGCTCCTAGTAGGGAGCGAAGCATTAGAGCCGAGTCATCGATTGGTGCTGCAGATAGAGCACAACAAGCCTTCCTGGAATAGATGACACAACTGCTTTGTTAGGTCACCGGAGCCATACCTCAGCCATAGCCACATCCACTTCCACAGCCTTAGCCATAGCCACCTCCACCTGTACAGCCACCACTACCCTTACAGCCGTAACCTATACACAGGTCCCCATTAAAGAGATTACAAAAATATGGGGCAGTTGACTTTAAGGGTAAGAAGGAGGATGATCCAGCTACCACAGAATATTGGCTGGAGAGGACAGAGAGGGTATTGCAGCAGCTACACTGCACCCCAGAGCAGCAGTTGGAGTGTGCTCTATCAATACTTTAGGAGGATGCATATCAGTGGTGGGTGATAGTATCGAGGGTAGTACAGCCTGCACAGATCACTTGGGATTTCTTCCTAGCAGAGTTCAGGAAGAAATATATCAACCATGTATACTTAGAGGCCAGAAGAAGAGAATTCCTGGCACTGAGACAGAGGCAGCTTATAGTCTCTGAAAATGAGCAGGAATTCATGAGACTTAGTGGATATGCATTGGAGATAATGCCCACAGTGGTTGATAAATGTAGGAGGTTTGAGGATGGATTAAATGACAACATCAGACTGATAGTCACATCTCACCACTTCACAGACTTCTCCCTATTAGTAGCATCAGCTCTGGATGTGGAGAGAGTCAGAAATGAGGAGCAGTCTAGGAGGGACAGGCAGCGTAAGAGGGGTTCTGGATCTGGTCAGTCTGGTTCAGCAGCCACTAGTAGTAAGAAGCCCAAGGAGTCTCAGGGTTAGACTCAGGGTCGAGGTAAGAGGCAGAGTCTCAGTTTGCTCCGAGGAGAGGAGGACAGTCTAGTGTATCAGTGGGTAGTTCTCCAGGTGCAGTTACACGGGGATCAACCCTAATATCAGCTTGTACACATTGCGGAAGGAGCCACCGAGGAGAGTGTAGATTATTAACTGGGGGATGCTTCAGATGTGGGTCTACGAATCACTTCTTGAAGGATTGTCCACAGAGGAGTGCTAGTGCTCCCACTACTCCACCCCAGATAGAGAGATCTACCCCAGCAACACAGAGGGGTAGAAGACCTGCAAGGCCTGATACAGCTGGTACATCACAGAGGCCTACTGCAGAGATAGTTCAGAGGCAGGAGGTCAAAGTAGCACCTCGTGCTTATGCTATGAGGGCTCGGGAGGAGCCAGATCCAACAGATATCATTAGAGGTACATTTTCTCTTTATAATATGTTAGTATGTGCACTGACTGATCTTGGCTCCACACATTCATACGTGTGTGTTACACCGCTAGTTGATAGAGGGGTACAGATAAAGGAGTTAGAGGAGGACATACAAGTTACTAACCCTTTAGGCCATAGTGTCATGGTGAAGAAGGTCTATAAGGGTTGTCCTCTGAGGATACAGGATTATGAGTTTCCAGCTGACTTAATTGAACTATCATTCCATGAGTTTGATGTGATACTGGGAATGGATTGGTTATCACGTCATCAGGAGATGGTAGATTGTTGGTTGAAGAGAATTTCATTACACATAGCAGATGGGGATGAGATTACAGATGTGGGTGAAGGAACGGGTTGTCTTTCTACCATTATATCAGCCACAGTAGCCAAAAGATTGATAAGGAAAGACTGTGAGGCTTTCTTAGTGCATGTGGTTGACACCAGGAAGACTAGCCCTAGTTTATAGGACATCCCCACTGTATGTGATTTTTCGGATGTATTTTCGAAAGATTTTCTTGGTTTTTGAGTACTGCACCGAAGAGAGGTGGAGTTTGCTATAGAGGTTATGCCGGGTACTGCACTGCTTTCCATTGCTCCATATAGGATGGCACCTACTGAACTGAGAGAATTGAAAGTTCAGTTGCAGGAACTACTAGATAAAGGCTTCATATGCCCAAGTGTGTCATCGTGGGGAGCACCAGTGTTATTTGTGAAAAAAAAGAACGGTACACTACGGCTTTGTATAGATTATAGGCAGCTGAATAAGGTGACTGTGAAAAACAAATATCCTTTATCGTAGATAGATGACTTGTTTGATCAAGTGAAGGGAGCCGACATATTCTCCAAGATAGATCTCAGATTAAGCTACCATCAGTTAAGGGTAAAGGAGACAGATGTGCCAAAAACTACTTTTAGGACCCAGTATGGACACTATGAGTTTCTAGTGATGCCATTTGGGCTGATAAATGCACCAGCAACTGTTATGGACCTCATGAATTATATCTTCCATTCCTACTTGGATAGGTTTGTGGTAGTCTTTATAGATTCTGGTGTATTTTAAGAACTGGGAGGAGCATGATGAACACCTATGAGTAGTACTATAGACACTGCGGAAAAAGCAGTTGTATGCTAAGTTGTCCAAGTGTGACTTCAGGTTAGATAAGATATCTTTCCTTGGGCACATTGTATTAGCAGATGGGATTAGCGTAGATCCAAAGAAGATTGAAGCAGTAGTTGAATGGAAGCCTCCTAGAAATATAATAAAGGTCAGAAGCTTCTTGGGGTTAGCTGGGTACTATTGGAGATTTGTGAAGGGGTTCTCCCTAATAGCAGCCCCACTGACTAAGTTACTACCTAAGAATGTCAAGTTTGACTGAAATGACAAATGCCAAGCTAAATTTGAAAAGCTAAAGGCTATGCTCACAGAAGCTCCAGTGTTGACACAGCTAGAGTTAGGGAAAGTGTAACACCCTTACTATAGCAATTCTGTACATTCTATTGTTTCGGTAACCGGTGTTAGTCCGGACAGCTAGAACGTCTGAAAAAATATTTAGACTAGAGTGAGGAGTCATAAATAATTCAAATAATGGTAAGAAAAATTTAGGAAAAATTTTAGAAATAAAATACAATCAAGTTAAATGAACCGGTGCCCTAGCGATGGGTAACCAAGTGGGAAGTTGCGGTCCTCATAGCTAGGAGCCCTAAACTTAGGGGAAAATTCCTAAAATAATTTTTGAGACTCCAGAGAAGAGTCATTGAGGTTTTGATGGCATTATAATGCCAAGAAAATGCTTAGAAAAATTTTTAGATCGGTAAAGACGATTTTGGCTCAATAAGCCAAACGGAGGGCATTTTGGTCATTTCGTCTTCAGAGATGATTTTTGGCCAATTTGTCCAGTTAAATAAATAATTTATATGACATAAAATATGAATGACTATTGCTAAAAATTGAATTGAAAATAGGTAGAAAAAAAAAAGAAAAGAAAATGCATGAAAACTTGAATTATGACATCATTATGATGTCATTAAAAAGGCTTCCACCAATGGCATTTCAACAAGCACTCTTAAACTAATTAAAAAGGAAAGAAAAGAGGTAAAAATGAAACAAAATTTCTATTCTTCTTCTTCCATAATTTGGCAGCCTCTCTCTCTTCTCTCTTAACTTCCATTAAAGCTCCCTTGTGAGCTTGATTTCCCCCTTCATCCCACCATAAAACCCTATAATCCCTTCATAAAAATTGGTCTTTACCATTAGAACAATACTAGGGCAGCAAAAATAAGAGAAAATAAAGGAGTTTGTCAAGCTTGGGTTGGCACACAACAAGGTTAGTGTCAATTAAACCTTTTAAATTTTGTGTAGGCATCATTAGGAGTGTAAATTGAGTATGAATTGAGAGAAATTAAACAAATTGTGCACGTTTGAAATCGTTAAAATTTCGGCAGCCTTGAGATACCATAAGATTTCAACGATTCAAGTGAATTATAATTGTGAATTGAGGCTATTGAACATGAATTTGATGATTAGAATACTTGATTGTGTGTTGTTTGAGCAAATTGGAATTGTGGAGTTAGGGTTTAGGGAAAACCTAGGGTTTTGCTCATGTGTTGGTGAATGAAAGTTCTAATGGTGAATTAGTGACTATTTGGCTATGTATGATGAAGAATTGACGCGAATTATGGCTTTGGATTTGAGGTTGGGTATGCTAACTCATAGGACCTGCAGGGCTGGATGTGAGTCTAGCAAGTTTGGGCAGCTATAACTTGAGTTGTGTAGATTCAATTGGTGCAAGGCTAATTAGACATGGAATTAGACACATAATGGCACAACTTTGATGAAGGAACTCTATCCAGAAAACAAACTTAGGATGTCATAAAAATTGACCAAATCTGGGTAATACACATTCTGCCTGGCAAAATGACAAAATAAACAGTGTTCATTCATTTGGCCATAACTCAGTGTAGAATGGTCCAATTGACCTAAAATTTATATCAATTAGAAGTTTAGACAATTTAGAATAACTTTCATGTAGAACACAAACTCAAATTCTGGACTTAACCAAATGAAATTGATAGCCAAATTTGAGCTACCAAATTTAGCAGAATGGGATTCTGCCAGAAATTCTGGGTAGATACCAATCCGGCCAGCCTTGTTTAAATTAGCATATCTTGATCTAAAAAACTCCAAATGGAGTGATTCAAAAAGAAAAATGTAGCTAGACACAATAACGAACAACTTTGATTAAGAACATTTTGTCAAATTCTCACTATAGAATTGCCCAATAGAATAGTGAACTCTAGCACTCAAAACTGAAATTTTTGATTTATTTCCTATTAGTTTGAAGTATTGATTGGCAACTAATTCCAACACTTTTGAGAACCAAAATGTGGTAATTTCATGTGATTAGAACTCATGTAATTATCATGTATGGGAAAGTTAATATTTTGACTTAAATGGTAAAATAAATAGTAACCTTACATGTTAAACACATAAATTTAATCAAGAACTTTGTAATATGCCCTAGTAGACCTAGTAAGATTGGGTTGGATAGGTTGGCATGCCAATAGGGTTCTAATAGCAATACTGCATATGGTATCACGCCATTCTGTGATTTATGGCTTAAGTGGCAATTTGGTGATTTTATGGCTTTTAGCCATTCTGATATTATTGTAATACTTGGCCTTGTACTCAATATTTATTATAGCTCATTAGCTGTTCTGTTGCACACCAGGAGACACATTATGATCGATGGTGTGACGGCCCGAGGTACTTGGTACCTAGTGCCAGTTTAACCATTTATCCAGTCTAGTCATCAAGTATAGGTTACTTGGGCCACCAAAAATAAGATTTATAAATTTTAATTAAATTATTGGGATAAAAAGTACCAAATGAATAATACTACAAATAAGTACCCAAAATTGTCCGTATGAAAAACATGCATACACTCTGCATGCTTACATCATGTTAGTTCTTTTTATTTTATTATTGGCACCACTAAGTAGTATTGCTTAGTGCGTTACTTTTGCCACGCGTAGGTTCTGGAGAGACTGATAGAGAGCCTGAAAAACCACAGACTGGGTGAGGCCACAGATCTTCATAGTATCAGAGTCACCTCTCAGGCTACAGTGCATTGGTTGTAACACCCCTATGTTCGGTAGTGCGTTCTCCTGTTCCGGTGACCAGTGTTGTCCGGATAGCTAGGATGCCTAGAACTACACTTCGTTATGAGTGACGAGACATAAAATAATGAAATACAAGAAAAGAAAATACAAGAAAAATAAAGGAAAAATAATAGCAAAGAAAGGTAACCAAGTTAAGCGAGCCGAGAACCCTAGCGATGGGTGACCGCACCGGGAAGTCATGGCGTGGACCGTTGACTAGCCCTGGACTGCGGGGAACCCTAGAAAATATTTTTAGGACTTAAAGAGACATCAATTAAAGTATAAATATCATTAGAAAGATCAAAGAAAAATTAATTAATTAGTACAAAGAAAAGTGAGAAATCAAAAAACGGACAAAATCCGGTGTTACCGAAAAATCGGGAATGTAACCCGAACAGGGGCATTATGGTCATGTGACATCCCGAATTGTCTTTTGACCTAAATTTCCATTAAAAATAAATAATATTACACTTGGAAAATATAATGAAAAATTAAATTGGTGGTACCTAAAGTAAATAGCAAAAATTATGGGTTTAATGTGGGATAAATGAAAGTTAAACTTATTATATGATTTAATTGAGTAAGTGGACCACTATAGAATAAATAAAGAACAAAATGGGCAGGTGTAAGTTCATTAAACATTCTGCAATTTCATCTTCTCCCATTTCCCTCAACCATGCCGAAATGAAGGAATGGAAATCCTCCATTGCCGTGTAGCTTAAAGCTTCATCCTCTCCTTTATTTCACTTCTAATCACCTAAGTGGCTTCATTAAGTTTTATCTCCACATCATAAGGAAGAGTTTGATACCAAAATCAAGAAGTTTAGTGAAGGTTTAGCAAGTCCCAACCATAGGTAAGTTTGTATTTTTGAATATTTCTTTGATAAAGTTTGTATACATGTTATGGGTGTTTGCTTTGTGAAGGAATTTTTAAGTTTTGAGGAGTTCTTGATATATCCAATTTTGGACAGCCATGGAGTTCTATATTTGATGAAGTATTCTTACATATATTTGATGTGGATTCATGTTGAGTAGGGTGATTAAATGTCCTAGTAAGTTAATCCCACATGTATATGGTGATTGTGCACTTGAAATGAAGTTGACGAAATTATGGACAATTTGGCATTGTGGAGCATTTCGACAGCTTTGGGACTCCTTAATGAATGTTTGAATTCATGGAGATATTGGATAAATTGTGATATTGAGGATTGATGAATATGTATGTAAATTGGTTGTGTAAAGTGTATGTAAGAATTAAAAATGTTTATGTGTATATGTGGTTGTATTTGGACTTTGTGAATTAGAGTTTCATTTGGTGTGTTGAGGATGTTTGTATTCTGCCCAAAATGATCTTAATGTGAAGTGGTAAATGGTTTTGGTAATGTACCAAAACAGAATGGGGTTGAGAGGTGGATTTGTAGCAAGGTAAATGTGTAATGAATAGATGTTTAAGCAATGTAATTAAGGGCAGTGTGCATTTTAGCCTATAACTCTAAAAATGTAACTCCAATTGGTATAAGACCAATTGGAGGTGAAACTAGGCACAAAATGTGCCAACTTTCATGAAGGAAACATACCAAAATTCTGCTTGCAAGGTAACTTGAAAAATGACCAAATCCGGATTAAGTACAATTGAGACCTGAAAATTGACCAATTGGGCAGCAGTTAGTGTTTAGGCCATAACTCACTCAAAACAGGTCCAATTGACCTGAAACTTTAACCATAAATTGTTAAGACCCATACCTACAAGTCTCATGAAGACACCAAAGCCCAGAAATGACCATAAGCAAGTCAAATAGCTTGCACAAATTCGGGTCCAAAAACTGGCCGAACCAAAGTTGACCAAATTTGACCTAAAATGACCTAATTTGATGCCATTTGACCAGCAATAGTAAAATGACCATAACTTGGTCTACATAACTCAAAATGATCTAAAATTTTTCCCCGCGTTCCATAAGACATAGATCTACAAGTTTGTAGTTTTGACCGAAACCCGAAAATCGAGGGAACTAGGTCGTCCGGCTAGGTCAAACTAGTATACCGAAATCCATCAAGGTGCAATAAAATGCACTAAACAAGGAAATGAAATTGGTAACATATACCAACCCTAAAAGACTATCGAATGTGACATATTAGTGACACTAAAACCTAATTTACCTAGAACGCATCGAGGGTCGGTATATTAGGTGATTAAGCAAATAATAGCTTTCAGTGAATTACTTATCGAACATTATCGTTAGAGACAATTTAATTTAGTACTGAAACACTTCAAATTGTGTTTCTCAGTTACCAAAGACTCAGGAAAAGGGAAGGAAACATTGAGTCCAGACCAAGAGACAGTTATCAGAGGTTTGTGCACAACAACTATTTCTTTGAATTTTTCCATTGAAATGAATTATGACTATTTGTACATTATTGTTTTAGATTGTGAAAATGTGTTTGAATGGATATTTATTGCTTGAAAAACATTGTAAATGATTTGAAACTGTGAGAAATTAATTGGAGTTGTGATAATTAGAGTTGTGATTTGAACAATTATTGGAAGTGTTTTCTATAGGTTCCGAAGAACTGTTTTCTCCATTTTTAGCCGGCACTCTACTGGATTTTCTGTAAAAATTTTTGGAATCACAAATTAATTTAAAATATCAATAATTGATCTAAATGAGATCAATTCATAAATTTCACTTAATAACTATAAATAAATAAATTAAGAACAGATAAATATCAATGGGATAAGTTATGGTGTTCCGGTACACTGCGTGGCATATCTTGCTCGGCTACACTATAGACAGGTAAGGGGTGTCATATTTAGTGGTATCAGAACACGGTTTAGTGCGTTTCTGGGTCTAGATAGAGTCCATTCCATGCATTGCATTTGTAAGAGTTGAGGTGACACTAATGCAGATCTGTTTGTTTTTCTTATTTTGATTTGGATATGGACCCTACATCATAGAGAGTAGTAGATGAGGAAGTGGAGAGTCATGTTCCACCTTCAGCTGAGAGTGGAGGCAGGGGAGAACCTGCTCCACCAGCACCAGAGGTGCCTACACAGCCTCTACCGGCTATGTTTCAACGCATGGCAGTTTTCTTCAGATAAATGACTAGGGTTATGCCACCACCACCACCTCCACAGCATAAATCTCACTTGGAAAAAATGAGAAAATTCGGAGCTGTGGACTTTTTGGGTATGCCACACCTTACCCCTCTGTAAGGCATAACATGATCCCGTAGAATACCTAATGAACTACCGAACTTCACCTACCGATAACTCATTAAGTACCCTACAAGGGATTTTAAAACAATTTTCTTACTTTTGTTAAGTGATGAGCATTTTCTAATAGGTACTAAAACATTTAATTAAAGTGGAAAACTAATTAAAATTTTTGGCCCATTTTATTTTTCTGCAAATTTTATAAAAATTTTGGCAGAGTTCTGTCTGTATTTTGAGAAAACAGTTCTTTAAATACCTGTAAAAAAGCACTTCCAATAAATTTTCTCAACCACTTCTTCAATTTCACAATCAATTTCAATCAATTTCAACTCATTTATCAACTTGCAAAAATCAAATCCACCATTTTCAATATCCGACAATCATCAAATTCCATTAATGAACTTCATTCAATTCAAAATGAAATACTACCATTCATGTTTCATTAATGATAAAATAATTTATATACATCACTGCAAAAATTTACATTGAGAGAAATTCAAACTAAAATTTATTACAAACTTAATATAAGCTTTGTACAAGTTGCTCAAGACCGAATTTAAATGTTCATACATTTATGTGCATCATAAACATCAAAATAAATATTTACAGTCAGGGTATAAATTATACCCAAATACTTCAAGCAGGTAGCTCCCCTGTCCTCATCAGCTCAATCTGCTGCTCCTCTAGTCTCTATATCTGCGATAGCAATAACAGCTATCGCTGAGTACTAGGACTCAGTGGTGCACAACATACTAAAATGATCTTTATGCAGAATTTAAATCACATTTATTCAAAAATTGGACCGAACATGAAACTTAAATACAAAATATGAATTATGAGATTTTAATCTAAACAAGTTCAATTCAAAGTGCCAAAACACATTTCATAAAACTCACAGTTATATCATGCCATTTGAAACAAATATAATTTCAATAGCCAGAGGCTAAGGAGAAGTCACATCACAAGACTAGCTAGCTCAAATATATGGATATCCATTCAAATTCCTCTTTTACTGGCACACCTCAACACTTCATCCAGAGAAGGAATCAAAATTCGAAACTGATTACCCCCACTAGTCATGCTAGTGAGGTGTTCAAATATATGGTCATGACATTGTGGTTTCAAAACTTATCTTAACAATTTGCTAAACATTGCCATTTCAAATATACATAATTAACTTTCAACAATTCAAATCAAAGCATCATAAATAATGTCACAATTCACTATTTCAAATTATTCAAAACAATATGCAGAAAATAATTTACAGAAATAATACGTTGTGCACAAACTTCAAGCGAGTCGCCTCTTGGCCTTGACTCGATTCCTCGGGTTTTTTCCCGGTGTTCTTTTCAACTGAAACACACAATTTCATAGTGTTTCAGTACCATAACTTAGCATAAATCTAAAAATAAATTTAACTTCACTTTTACCTGGCTCTAATGTGCTAAACTCGACGTTCCTTAAATTTTTGTGTTTCGGGTTACTATTCACTACACTATTCAAGTCAAATTGTTAACTTTCTAAGGCTTAATAGGTATGGAAATTCCAACTTCACCCACATACCACATTTTAATCACTAAATTTGTTGGTTTTGGTTGTTTATTCAAATTCTAAGTCTTTTAGGCAATTTTGCAAATTTTCATTTTTGGTGTCTAAGGTTGCACTGTTCCATTGGTCATTCTAATGTTGGAATTTGGCAAAAGTTTCTTCATAGAAATTGTTCCCTATTGTCTTAAATTTATTCTCCTTTTTGAATCACTCCAATTGGAGTTTTGTAACTCAAGTTATAGCCATTTGAACCATGGCTGCCGGATTAGACTTAACCCAGAATTCTGGGCAAATTTTGGTTCTGGCAGTTTTAGGTCACCAACTTTGGGTGGCCAAATGACTTGGTTAATGGCATAATTTGTATTTGTGTTCTCCATAAAGGTTTTAGGTCTATATCTCAACTATCCACTGGTAAAAGTTTAGGTCATCTAGACCTGCCTAGCTCAAGATATAGCCAAATAAACAAACACTGTTCATTTGGTCATTTTGTACAGGGCAGACTGAGATTTTCCAGATTTGGTCAATTTATTCACTAGGTTTTGGTCACTTTTTGGGCATGCTTCCTAAATGAAAATTGTGTCATTTAGTGTCTATTTTCATTCCCAATTGGTCTCATACCAATTGGACTTGTAAATTTTCATTTTTGGTCCCTCAAAGGGACCTTGGTCATGCTGCCAGCAGCATGACCACACTCAATCCGAATTTGATCTCAACTCCAACACTTCCAACACACTTCATTTGGTCACCATTGACCATTTCTCACTTCAAATTAGGTCAAAGACATTATTTACCAATTTTTCACATTTTTGTCTCTAAACCCTAAGTGTCCAAACCCTAACCACATTAAATTGTTGCATTTAGCTAATTCAAAGTCTTTAACCATAATCACTCAACTAATTGAGGTTCATATACCCATTCAATTCAATCAAACCATGCAATAATACCCCCATACACATGCTGGCCGAAATTCTGCTTGGTCCCTCAACAATTTATTTTATTTCATTTTAAGTTTATTTCTAAGTTTATCAAGCTATAAACACAACTAATAAACTAATTTTGCAACTTAATCACTAACCTCAATCTTTGATGTCCAATTCTTCAATTCTTTTCATTTTTCTTTTTCTTTGCTCTTTCAATCCTCTTCTTAGGTTGAGGTAACAAGCTTTGATGAAGTGTTTATGGAAAATCTTAAGGTTAAGTGAGGGAATTTGAGCTTGAGTACAAGCTTCAATGGAGGTTTAACAATGGAGAGGGAGAGAGAGAGTGAGGGCGGCACATGGATGAGCAAGAAGACCAAATGAATTTTTTTTTCTTTTCTTTTCTTTTATGTATTTTATTTTATGGAAGACCAAAAAATCAATTTAATTAATTATAGGATCATGATGTCACATCTCTTCACTTTTTCATTTTCTCATTTTTTTTATTTATTTTCCTATTAGTTTTTTAATTTAATTCTCGATTTCGAAATTTTCTTTTCTCCAATTTTATTTGACAGTCAGGTCAGGAGTCAGCTCTCGGGGTCAATTGACCAAATTGCCCCTCGCCGGTTCAACCCGGTTTGCAAATAATTCAATATTTCTTCCAGCTCCCTGACCTAATTATTTGACTGACTTAACAATTCTTTTTCGTGATTTTCTCTTTTTCACTGTGTTTGTAATGGTCTTAAGGATGGCGGTGTCATATTTTACTGTTCGAAATTTGAGTTTAAATTGACTTCACAATCCTTCCCGAGAAGGTTACCCATCGCTGTGACTCTCGGCTTGTTTAACTTCTTATGTTCTGTTTTTCTTATTTATACTTAACTAATTGACAATTACTAATTATTTGTGTTTATAGGTTATCCAGTTGTCTTAAGTGTGGTTCTAATCCCCTTAATTGTCCGGACCGACACCGATCACCGGAACAGTGAAATATACCAGGCTATACAAATAGGGGTGTTACAGGGTAAGAGAGAAGAGGACTCAGTGGCAGCTGAAAATTGGTTAGACAGAGCCATCCAGGTGTTTAAGCAACTGTATTGCACCCCAGAGCAGAACTTGGAGGGTGTAGTGTCTCTACTACAAGATGATGCCTATCAGTGGTGGGACACGGTATCTAGTAAAGTCCAGCCAGAATTGGTAACTTGGGATTTCTTCCTTGCTGAGTTCAGGAAGAAGTATGTGGAAAGTGTGTATCTGAAAGACAGAATAAGAGAGTTTATCAGCTTGAGGTAGAGACAGCTTACTGTAGCAGAATATGAATGGGAATTTGTAAGACTGACTAGGTATGGGAGAAAGATAGTCCCCACAGAAGCAGAGAGGTGCAAAAGGTTTGAAAAGGGCTAAATGACAACATCAAAATAATGATCACTACCTTAGGGATTATAGACTTCACCAAATTAGTGGAAGCTGCTTTAAAGGTTGAGAAAGTCAGAATAAATGAGCAGAACAGAAGGGAGAGACAACAGAAGAGGGGTCTAGGTCAGTCCAGTTCATCCTCTGCACTTGGAAAGAAATTTAAAGGTCCACCTGCTCAGAGTTCGGGTCAGCCTCAAGGTTAGGGTCAGTCCTAGGGGCCTAGACCATAATTCACACCTAGGAGAGGCCAGTCCACACCATCAGTGGGCAGGTCTCCAGGGACGGTATTCAAGGGACCAGCCCTAGCATCTTATGCCTACCCACACTGCCTGAAGTGGCATAAAAGGGAGTGTTGGAGAGTGACGGGTGCCTGCCTAAGGTGTGGGTCTACAGAGCATCTGTTAAGAAACTGTCCATGCTGAACTACTACAGCAGATAGACCTACCCCTGCACCTCAAAGGGGTAGAAAGTCTGATAAATATGAGGCAGCTAGTCCTGAGACAGTCAAGAGCCTAGAGGCCAGAGCACCTACCAGAGCTCATGCCATGAGAGCTCAGGAGGAGCAAGATGCCCCAAATGTCATTAGGGTTATGTTTTCCCTCTGTAATATCTTTGTACATGCATTGGTAGATCCAAGATCTACCCATTCATATATCTGCATCAAGCTACCTGTAGAAAGGGGGATACTAATAGAGGAGAGTGACAAAGAATCACTAATCTATTAGGCTACAGTGTGGTGGTGAATAAGGTGTACAAAGGTTGCTCGTTAAGGATTCAGGGGTATGAATTCTCGACAGACCTGATTGAATTGCCTTTCCACGAGTTTGACATGATTTTGGGAATGGACTGGTTTTCACGTCATCAGGAAATGGTTGACTATAAATTGAAAAGGATTTCTTTGAGAACTCCTAAGGGAAATGAGATCACAGTTGTGGGGGAAAGGACAGATTTCTTGTCCAATGTCATCTCAGCTACTACTGTAAGAAAATTGATGAGAAAGGGCTGTGAAGCCTACCTAGCACACGTAGTTAATACTAGGCCGGCTAAGCTAAACCTGTGTGATATACCTACAGTAAGAGACTTCCTAGATGTGTTTCCTGAAGAATTGCCTGGTTTACCACCAGAAAGGGAAGTCAAATTTACTATTGAGGTACTGCCTGGTACAACACCAAATTCTATTGCTCCTTATAGGATGGCACCCATAGAATTGAAGGAGTTGAAAATCCAATTGCAGGAGTTACTGGACAAGGGGTTTATACGCCATAGTGTGTCACCATGGGGAGCTCCAGTGCTGTTTGTAAAGAAGAAGGATGGGACTTTAAGGCTATGCATTGATTACCGGCAGTTAAATAAAGTGACTGTGAAGAATAAGTATCCGTTGCCTAGAATTGATGATCTGTTTGATCAATTGAAGGGAGTAGGAGTATTTTCCAAAATTGATCTCAGATCAGGGTATCATCAGCTGAGGGTAAAGGATGCATATGTGCCAAAGACTGCATTCAAGATCCGGTATGGGCATTATGAGTTTCTAGTGATGCCCTTTGGCCTAACAAATGCACCAGCAGCATTCATGGACCTTATGAATTGTATCTTCCATCCATATCTAGATCGGTTTATAGTGGTCTTTATTGATGACATTCTTGTGTATTCCAAGACCAGGGCAGAACATGAAGAGCATTTGAGGATTGTTCTACAAACCCTGAGAGAAAAGAAGCTATATGCTAAGCTGTCCAAGTGTGACTTCTGGTTGGGTGAAATTGCATTCCTTAGACACATAGTATCAGCTGATGGGATTAGAGTGGATCCCAAGAAGATAGAAGCAGTGATGGAGTGGAAGCCTCCCAGAAATACAACTGAAGTCAGAAGTTTCTTGGGGCTAGCTGGATATTACAGAAGATTTGTGAAGAGGTTCTCTTTTATAGCTGCTCCAATGACCAAGTTGTTACACAAGAATGTCAGATTTGACTGGAAGGATAAATGTCAGGCCAGTTTTGAGAAGCTGAAAGCTATGTTGACAGAGGCACCAGTGTTAACACAGCCAGTGTCAGGAAAGGACTTTGTGGTCTACAGTGATGCCTCACATAATGGGTTAGGGTGTGTATTGATGCAAGAGGGAAAGGTGTTCGCCTATGCTTCCAGGCAACTAAGGCCACATGAACAGAACTACCCTACCCATGATCTGGAACTTGCGGCAATTATAGTAATGAAGATATGGAGGCACTACTTGTATGGTCAAAAGTGTTATATATACACAGACCACAAAAGTCTAAAATACTTGCTAACCTAGAAAGAGCTCAACCTTAGAGAGAGGAGATGGATTGAGTTCCTAAAAGACTATGACTGTGTGATTGACTACCATCCTGGGAAGGCAAATGTAGTTGCTAATGCTTTGAGCATAAAATCCATTATAGCCTTGAGATCTTTGAATGCCCGTCTATCCTTGGCTCGAGATGGAGCTATTTTGGCTGAGTTGCAAGTGAAGCCAAACCTGCTACAGCAGATTCTAGATGGGCAGAAGGTAGATGAGAAGCTAATGGTTATTATGGGCAAAATCCCAGAAGGGAAGGAAACTGACATGTGATAAAAGTAGATGGGTGCTTATACTACAAAGGAAGAGTATGTGCACCAGATGATGGGGAATTGAAAGCTATTATTCTGAAAGAGGCACACACTAGTGTTTATGCTATGCACCTAGGAAGCACAAAAATGTATCATGACTTGAAGCTTCATTATTGGTGGCTTGGTATGAAGAAGGACATAGCTGATTATATGACTAAATGCCTGACTTGTCAGTAAGTTAAGGCAAAACATCAAGTTCCATTGGGTTTGCTATAGCCTATAAGCATAGCTAAATGGAAATGGGACTGGGTCACTATGGATTTTGTAAGTGGTCTACCTTTCACCCAGAAAAAACATGATGTAGTATGGGTGATAGTGGATAGATTAATGAAGTCAGCACACTTTCTGCCAGTTAGGACTAACTACTTACTGGAGAAGCTAGCAGAATTGTACATCAGTGAGATAGTTAGACTGCATGGAATTCCACTTTCCATCATATCTGATTGAGACCCAAGATTTACATCGTGATTTTGGAAAAAGTTACAAGAATCCTTGGGCACACAACTCCACTTTAGTACAGCTTTCCATCCTCAGACGGATGGGCAATCAGAAAGAGTAATCTGGGTAAACATTGAAACTTATTGAATTAGTACAAATATTAAACTGAAATGATAATAATAACATAAAACATATGATAGGTCCTTGAGGATATGCTGAGGAGTTGTGTCATTGAGTTTGAGGGAAGTTGGGATAGATACCTCTCACTGGCAGAATTTGCATACAACAATAACTATCAAGCTAGCATCCAAATGGTCCTCTATAAAGCACTGTATGGAAGGAAATGTAGAACTCCAGTATGTTGGACTGAATTAGGCAAAGCTAACTTGGTAGGGCCAGACCTGGTGAAACAGACTGAGGAGAAAGTAAAGTTAATTAAAGCCAATTTGAAGGTTGCCTCAGACAGACAAAAATCCTATACCGATTTGAAGAGAAAAGAGATAGAATATGTAGTTGGCAATAAAGTATTCCTCAAGGAGTCACCGTGGAATAAGGTACTGAGGCTTGGTAGAAAGGGTAAGTTGAGCCCTAGGTTCATTGGCCCATATGAAGTCACTGAGTGTGTGGGTCCAGTGGCCTACAAGCTAGCTTTACCACCAGAGCTGGACAAGATCCACAATGTGTTTCACGTATCTATGCTGAGAAGATACCGCTCAGAACCTTCACATGTCATCTCCATGGAAGAGATTGAAATTCAACCGGACTTGACATATGAAGAAGAACCCATACGGATCCTGGCTCAGAAAGTGAAGGAATTGAGGAACAAACAAATTCCGCTGGTGAAAGTGCTTTGGAGGCACCACAACACCGAGGAGGCAACCTGGGAAAGTGAAGAGACAATGAGGCAACAATTCCCTCAACTATTTACATTAGGTAAATTTTGAGGACGAAATTTAAATTAGAGGGGAAGAGTTATAACACCCTCACTGTAGCGATTCCGTACATTCTACTGTTCTGGTGACTAGTGTCAGTCTGGACAGCTAGAATGTCTGGAAAAATATTTAGACTAGAGTGAGGAGTTATAAATAACTCAAATAATGGTAAGAAAAATTTAGGAAAAATTTTAGAAATAAAATACAACCAAGTTAAATGAACCGGTGCCCTAGCGATGGGTAATCCAGTGGGAAGTTGCGGTCCTCGCAGCTAGGAGCCCTAATCCCAGGAGAAAATTCCTGAAATAATTTTTGAGACTCCAGAGAAGAGTCATTGAGGTTTTGATGGCATTAGAATGCCAAGAAAATGCTTAGAAAAATTTTTAGATCGGTACAGACGATTTTGGCTCAAAAAGGCAAACGGAGGGCATTTTAGTCATTTCATCTTCAGCGATAATTTTTGGCCAACTTATCCAGTTAAATAAAAAATTTATATGACATAAAATATGAATAAATATTGCTAAAAATTGAATTGAAAATGGGTAGAAAAGAAAAGAAAAGAAAATGCATGAAAACTTGAATTATGACATCATTATGATGTCATTAAAAAGGCTTTCACCAATGGCATTTCAACAAGCACTCTTAAACTAATTAAAAAGGAAAGAAAAGAGGTAAAAATGAAACAAAATTTCTGTTCTTCTTCTTCCATAATTCAGCAGCCTCTCTCTCTTCTCTCTTAACCTCTATTAAAGCTCCCTTGTGAGCTTGATTTTTCCCCTTCATCCCACTATAAAACCCTATCATCCCTTCACAAAAATTGGTTTTCACCTTTAGAGCAATACTTGGGTAGCAAAAAAAAGTGAAAAAAAAAGAGTTTGTCAAGCTTGGGTTGGCACACAACAAGGTTAGTGTCAATTAAACCTTTTAAATTTTGTGTAGGCATCATTAGGAGGGTAAATTAAGTATGAATTTGAGAGAAATTAAACAAATTGTGCATGTTTGAAATTGTAACATCCTCACTTTAGCTAGTCCGTACAGTCTACTGTTCCGGTGACCAATGTTGGTCCGGACAGCTAGAACGTCCAAAAAAATATTTAAACAAAAGTGAGGAACCATAATTAACTCAAATATTAATAAGAAAAATTTAGGAAAAATTTTAGAAATAAAATACAACCAAGTTAAATGAGCCGGTGCCCTAGCGATGGGTAACCTAGTAAGAAGTTGCAGTTCTCGCAACTAGGAGCCCTAGACCCAGGGGAAAATTATAAAATAATTATTGGGACTCCAGATAAGGGTTATTGAGGTTCTTATGGCATTAGAATGCCAAGAAAATGCTTAGAAAAATTTTCCAATCAGAACAGACAATTTTGGCTCGTTAAGCTAAACGGAGGGCATTTTGGTCATTTCGTCTTCAGAGATAAATTTTGGCCAACTTGTCCAGTTAAATAAATAATTTATATAACATAAAATATGACTAAATGTTGTTAAAAATTTAATTGAAATTAATTAGATAAGAAATGGAGAGAAAATGAAAGAAAATGGCATTATGACATCATAATGATGTCATTGAAGTTCTCCCAACCTATCTAATATGGACACATGGCATAACTTTATTTAAAAGAGATAATATGGGATGGAATATAAAACAAAAATCAGACCTTTCTCCTTCATCCTCTTCTTGCCGTGACCTCTCCTTCCCTAACCACCATTTTCAAGCTTTCAAAGCTTGATTTTCCCTAGCTCTCTCCCCACTAACCCTTATACTCCCAACACAAAAAAATGTTCTTATACCTTGGTGATTCTTTTGGGAGCAAAAAGAAAGGAAAAGGAAGAGCTTTAGCAAGTGGGAAAATCTCACTCCATAGAGGTTAGTGACCTAACCATGAATTTTACTTTAAATTCATGTTAAGGACTTTGAATGAGTGTATATTTCAAAGAAAAATTGTTGAATACCATTTGTATGTAAACCCTAAATTTTGGCAGCCTTGGTTAGGGTAATATGGTGATGAATTTTGTGAGCTAAAATGCTAGTGTGGCTGCCCACAATATGTATCTACTAAGTAGATTGATGAAATGAAATGAAAATGCATGGGTTGTAATGTTTGAGTTAGGGTTTGGGGTGGAAAAATGGGACTTTGACCATGTGATGATGAAAATAGGTTTTAATGGTCAATTAGTGACCATTTGGTTCTATTTAAATAAAAAATGAAGTGTGTTGAGTAGTGGGATTTGGGTTTGGTGTGGCTGCCCTTGGTGACCTGCAGAATTGGACATGAGTCCAGCAGGTTTGGGTAGTAATAACTTGAATTGTAGAGGTCCAATTGGTGCAAGGCCAATTGGACATGAAACTAGACACATAATGGCACAACTTTGGTGGGGAAATCATGCCCAGAAAACCAAACCAAGTAGACCAAAAGTTTGCCCTAATCCGGTGACTGCACAGGCAAAATGATCAAATGAACAGTGTTTGGTCATTTGGCCATAACTCAGTGTAGAAAGGTCCAATTGACCTGAAATTTTACCAGCAACAAGCTGAGATATAGACCAAAAACTTTCATTAATACCTAACCCAAATTATGACCAGAACATATTCAAAAAGTGAGTTGCAGTCACTGTTCCTAACACTGTAGATTTGGTCAGTCCATAAATTCTGGAAAAATTTCAGTCCGGCCAGTTGTAGTTTTTGGGCCATAATTTGACCTACAAAACTCCAAATGGAGTGATTCAAAAAAGGAAATGTAACTAGACAAAATAAGGAACAACTTTCATGTTGATCATTTTGCCAAATTCCCACTGCATAAATGACTAATGGAACAGTAAACACAGAGCTTGAAAACTGAAAATTTTGTCCAATTAACATTAAGCTTAGAAATAGTATTGGCAATCAATACCAACAATTTTTGAATGCAAAATGTGGTATGTTGGGAGTATTAAAAGCAATGTACCTATTGTCCATGTAAAAGTCAACCTTTTGGTTGACTAATGAATTGAATAGTAATACCAAAACTTGAATTTCAAGAATTGTGAAATTTAAATGTGTAATATGCCCTAGTATACCTAACAAGATTGGTTTGGATAGGTTGGCATGCCAATAGGGTTCTGTTAGCAGTACTGCATATGGCTTTATGCCATTCTGTGTTTCATGGCTTCCCATGCCATTTTGTGACGTAATAGCCTTTGGCTATGTTATTTGAGTTGATATACTTGGATTGTAACCCTGATGATTATTATAGCTTATTAGCTGTTCTGTTGCACACCGAGAGACACAATGTGACCGATGGTGTGATGGTCTGAGGTACTTAGTACCCAATGCTAGTTTACCCGTTTATCCAATCCAGTCGACTAATATAGGTTACTCGGGCAATGATAATAAATCTTACCAAATTTTATTTGAATAACACTGCAAATAATATCAGAAATTAAGTCTACCAAAAAAATGTAAATATACATTCTGCATACTTATTTTTATTATATTTTATTTTATTTTATATTGTCACCACTAAGCAGAATTGCTTAACGCGTTGCTTTTGCCACACGCAGGTACTGGAGACTTAGCTGGGGAGCCCAGCAGACATCAGACAGGGTGAGCCTTTAGAGCTGCATCCGGAGTCCAGAGTCACCTCACCTCTGCAGTGCATATGGTAGGACATTAGGATTTTGGGTAGCATTTTGTATTTTGTATTTTGTATTAGTTTTGGGATTGTAACTATAAACTCTTAAAATTATTTGATGATGTAAATATATGAAATTTCATATTATCAAAACTTTCTGTATATTATGTTGAGAAATATTTATGAATGTGCTTCCAGTAATGAAGTGAAAAGAAAAAAATTCTAAAAATAATGTTGTGATTTGAGATTGAGATTTTGAGATTGATTTGAAATGTGTATAATAGAGTTTGGATTTGGAAATTATATTGGAAGTGTTTTTAAACAGGTTCACAAGAACTGTTTTTCCAATTTACAGCCGGCACTCTGCCGGATTTTCTATAAAAATTTTGGAAAAATTCATATTTATCAAAAATTGTAAATAAATGAATTAAAAAGGATAAATTGTATTTGAAACATGAATTAGTGCTCCGGCACACTGAGTGGCATATCTTGCTCAGCTACACTGTAGACAGGTAAGGGGTGTCACATTTAGTGGTATCAGAGCCTCGGTTTAGGCATTTCTAGGCCTAGATAGAGTGCATACCATTGCATTGCATTTGTAAGTGTTGAGGTGACACTGATGCAGATCAGTTTGTTTTCTTATTTTGAATAGGATATGGATCCTACTTCGCAAAGAGCAGTTGATGAAGAGGTGGAGAGTCGTGCTCCACCTGTATCGAACTGGGGTAGGGAGAATCGCTTCACCAAAGAAATGAGGCACCTGCCCAACCTCAGTTTGCTCTATTTCAGCAAATGACCGAATTCTATCAGCAAATGATGGGGGCAATTCCACCACCACAACCACAGCCACAACCTCCACCAACACAACAGAAGTCCCATTTAGAGAAACTACGAAAGCATGGGGCTGTGGACTTCTTTGTGAAGAGGGAGGATAATCCCATGACCGCAGAAAACTGGTTGGATGGAACCATCAGGGTGTTGAAACAGCTAAATTGCACCCCCGAGCAGAACCTGTTGGGTGTTGTGTCCCTACTTCAGGATGATGCATATCAGTGGTGGGACACAGTAACCAGTGAGGTGCAACTAGAATGGATCACTTGGGAATTCTTTCTCACAGAGTTCAGGAAGAAATATGTTAGCAAGGTGTATTTAGAAGAGCGAAGAAGAGAATTTATCAGTCTGAGACAGAGACAGTTGTCAGTGGTGGAATATGAATGTGAGTTTGTCAGATTGAGCCGGTATGGGAGGGAGATAGTCCCTACAGAGGCAGAGAGGTGCAGACGGTTTGAAGAAGGGATCAATAAAAATATCAAAGTCATGATCACAGCATTGGAGATCACAAATTTTGCTAAACCGGTAGATGCTGCATCAAAAGTGGAAAGAGTCCGAATCAATGAATAAAATAAAAGGGAAAGACAGCAGAAGAGGGGTCCGAGTTAGTCCAGTACATTTTCTGCTCCCAGTAAGAAGAGTAAGGGTCCTCCTGCTCAGAGTTCAGGACCGCCACAGGGTCAGGGTCAGTCTCAGGGGCCCAAACCACAGTTCACACTTAGGAGAGGCCAGTCCACACCATTAGTGGGCAGCTCTCCAAGGACCGTGTTTAGGGGACCAGCCCTAGCATCTTCTGCCTGTCAGTACTGTCAGAAGTGGCGTAAGGGGGATTGTTGGCGAGTGACAAGTGCATGCTTATGGTGTGGATCGACAGAACATCAGATCAAGAATTGTCTGAAGAGGACAACTACAGTTGCTCCAACACAAGCTGACAGACCTGCTCCTGCACCATAAAGGGGTAGGAAGCCCGGTAAATCTGAGGCAGCTGTTTCATCACTGAGGCCTGCATCTGAGTTAGCTGAGAGGCCAGACACTAGAGTACCTGCCAGGGCCTATGCCATCAAAGCTCAGGAGGAGCAAGATACCCCGGATGTCATCAGGGGTATGTTTTCCCTCTACAACACTTCTGTGCATGCATTAGTGGATCCCAAAAAGATAGAAGCAGTGATGGAGTGGAAGCCTCCCAGAAATACAACTGAGGTCAGAAGTTTCTTGGGGATAGCTGGGTATTACAGAAGATTTGTGAAGGGGTTCTCTCTTATAGCTGCTCCAATGACCAAGTTATTGCACAAGAATGTGAAATTTAGCTGGAACGACAAGTACCAAGCTAGTTTTGAGAGGCTGAAGGCTATTTTGATAGAAGCACTACTGTTAACACAGCCAGTGTCGAGAAAAGACTTTGTGGTCTATAGTGATGCCTCGCATAATGGGCTAGGGTGTGTATTGATGCAAGAGGAGAAAGTGGTTGCCTATGCTTCCAGGCAGTTAAGGCCACATGAATAGAACTACCCTACTCATAACCTGGAGTTAGCAGCAATTATCTTCGCACTGAAGATATGGAGGCATTATTTATATGGTGAAAAATGCTACATCTATACAGACCACAAGAGTCTAAAATATTTGCCAACCCAGAAGGAGCTCAATCTTAGACAGAGGCGATGGATTGAGTTCCTAAAGGACTATAATTGTGTGATAGATTATCATCCTGGGAAGGCAAATGTAGTTGCTGATGCTTTAAGCAGGAAGTCCATCATAGCTTTAAGATCACTCAATGCCTGTCTGTCCTTAGCTCAAGATGGAGCTATCTTGGCTGAGTTGCAAGTGAGGCCAACCCTGCTACAGCAGATACAAGATGGGCAGAGGGTAGATGAAAAATTAATGGCCATTATGGGTAAAATTCCAGAGGGAAAAGAAATTGATTATGAGGTGAAAGCAAATGGGTGTCTGTACTACAGGGGAAGAGTTTGTGTACCAGATGATGGGGAACTGAAGACTAGTATTCTGAAAGAAGCACACACTAATGTTTATGCTATGCACCCGGGGAGCACAAAAATGTATAATGATTTAAAGCCTCATTATTGGTGGCTTGGTATGAAGAGGGATATAGCTGACTATGTGATTAAGTATTTAACATGTCAGCAAGTTAAAGCGGAACATCAAGTTCCATCAGGATTGCTACAGCCTATAAGCATACCTGAATGGAAATGGGACTGGGTCACTATGGATTTTATTAGTGATCTACCTCTCACCCAGAAGAAGCATGATGCAGTATGGGTGATAGTGGATAGATTAACGAAGTCAACACATTTTCTGCTAGTTAGGACTGACTACTCACTGGAGAAGCTAGCAGAATTGTATATCAGTGAGATAGTTAGACTGCATGGAATCCCACTTTCCATCATATCTGACCAAGGCCCAAGGTTTACATCGAGATTCTGGAAAAAGTTGCAAGAAGCCTTGGGCACACAACTCCGCTTTAGCACGGCTTTTCATCCCCAGACGGATGGACAGTCAGAACGAGTAATCCAGGTAAACCTAAGAACTAATTGAATTTTCGTAATTAATAAATTGAAATGATAGTAACAATATGAATTATGTGATAGATCCTGGAGGATATGCTAAGGAGTTGTGTCATTGAGTTTGAGGGGAGTTGGGATAGATACCTCCCACTGGCAGAATTCGCATATAACAATAGCTACCAAGCTAGCATTCAAATGGCTCCGTATGAAGCACTGTATGGGAGGAAATGTAGAATCCCAGTGTGTTGGACTAAATTGGGCGAAGATAAGCTGGTAGGACCAGACCTGGTGAAATAGACTGAGGATAAAGTGAAGATAATCAAAGCTAACTTGAAGGTTGCCTCAGATAGACAGAAATCATATGCTGACTTGAAGAGAAAAGAGATAGAGTACGCAGTTGGCGATAAAGTGTTTCTCAAAGTCTCACCGTGGAAGAAAGTACTGAGGTTTGGAAGGAAGGGTAAGTTAAGCCCTAGGTTCATTGGCCCATATGAAGTCATTGAACGTGTGGGACCAGTGGCCTATCGGCTAGCTTTACCACCAGAACTGGATAAAATTCATAATGTATTCCATGTTTCTATGCTGAGAAGATATCGCTCTGACCCTTCACATGTCATTTCCATAGAAGAGATTGAAATCCAACCGGACTTGATATATACAGAAGAATCTATACAGATCCTAGCTCGGGAAGTGAAGGAACTGAGAAATAAACAAATTCCACTGGTGAAAGTGCTTTGGAGGCACCACAACACTGAAGAAGCAACTTGGGAAAGTGAAGAGACGATGAGGCAACAATTTCCTCAACTGTTTGCATCAGGTAAATTTCGAGGACGAAATTTTTATTAGAGGGGAAGAGTTGTAACATCCTCACTTTAGTTAGTCCGTACAGTCTACTGTTCCGATGACCAATGTTGGTCCGGACAGCTAGAACATCTAGAAAAATATTTAAACTAAAGTCAGGAACCATAATTAACTCAAATATTAATAAGAAAAATTTAGGAAAAATTTTAGAAATAAAATACAACCAAGTTAAATGAGCCGGTGTCCTAGCGATGGGTATCCTAGTGAGAAGTTGTGGTTCTCACAACTAGGAGCCCTAGACCTTGGGGAAAAATTATAAAATAATTATTGGGACTCCAGAGAAGGGTTATTGAGGTTCTTATGGCATTAGAAAGCCAAGAAAATGCTTAGAAAAACTTTCCAATCGGTACAGACAATTTTGGCTCGTTAAGCCAAACGGAGAGCATTTTGGTCATTTCGTCTTCAAAAGATGATTTTTGGCCAACTTGTCCAGTTAAATAAATAATTTATATAATATAAAATATGACTAAATGTTGTTAAAAATTTAATTGAAATTAATTAGACAAGAAATGGAGAGAAAATGAAAGAAAATGGCATTATGACATCATAATGATGTCATTGAAGTTCTCCCAACCTATCTAATATGGACACATGGCTTAACTTTATTTAAAAGAGATAATATGGGCTGGAAAATGAAACAAACATCAGACCTTTCTCCTTCATCCTCTTCTTGCCGTGACCTCTCCTTCCCTAACCACCATTTTCAAGCTTTCAAAGCTTGATTTTCCCTAGCTCTCTCCCCACTAACCCTTATACTCCCAACACAAAAAAATGTTCTTATACCTTGGTGATTCTTTTGGGAGCAAAAAGAAAGGAAAAGGAAGAGCTTTAGCAAGTGGGAAAATCTCACTCCATAGAGGTTAGTGACCTAACCTTGAATTTCATTTTAAATTCATGTTAAGGACCTTGAATAAGTGTAAATTTCAAAGAAAAATTGTTGAATACCATTTGTATGTAAACCCTAAATTTCGGCAACCTTGGTTAGGGTAATATGGTGATGATTTTTGTGAGCTAAAATGCTAGTGTGGCTGCCCACAATATGTATCCACTAAGTGGATTGATGAAATAAAATGAAAATGCATGAGTTGTAATGTTTGAGTTAGGGTTTGGGGTGAAAAAATGGGACATTGACCACGTGATGATGAAAATAGGTTTTAATGGTCAATTAGTGACCATTTGGTTCTGTTTAAATAAAAATTAAAGTATGTTGAGTAGTGGGATTTGGGTTTGGTGTGGCTGCCCTTGGTGACCTGCAGAATTAGACATAGTCCAGCAGGTTTGGGCAGCAATAACTTGAATTGTAGAGGTCTAATTGGTGTAAGGCCAATTGGACATGAAATCAGACACATAATGGCACAACTTTGGTGAAGAAACCATGCCCAGAAAACCAAACCAAGTAGACTAAAAGTTTACCCTAATCTGGGTGACCTGCAGTCTACCTGGGCAAAATGACTAAATGAAAAGTATTTGATTATTTGGCCATAACTCAGTGTAGAAAGGTTCAATTGGCCTGAAATTTTACCAGTAATAAGCTGAGATATAGACCAACAACTTTCATGAAGAAACCTAACCCAAATTATGACCAGAACATATTCAAAAAGTGAGTTGCAATCACTGTTCCTAACACTGTAGATTTGGTCAGTCCAGAAATTCTGGAAAAATTTTAGTTCGGCCAATTGTGGTTTTTGGGCCATAACTTGACCTAAAAAACTCCAAATGGAGTGATTCAAAAAAGGAAATGCAACTAGACAAAATAAGGAACAACTTTCATGTTGATCATTTTGCCAAATTCTCACTGCAAAAATGACTAATGGAATAGTAAACAGAAAGCTTGAAAACTGAAAATTCTGTCCAATTAACATTAAGCTTAGAAATGGTATTGGCAACCAATACCAACAATTTTTGAATGCAAAATGTGGTATGTTGGGAGTATTAAAACCAATGTACCTATTGTCCATGTAAAAGTCAACCTTTTGGTTGGCTAATGAATTGAATAGTAATACCAAAACTTGAATTTCAAGAATTGAGAAATTTAAATGTGTAATATGCCCTAGTATACCTAACAAGATTGGTTTGGATAGGTTGGCATGCCAATAGGGTTCTGTTATGGCTTCATGCCATTTTGTGTTTCATGGCTTCCCATGCCATTCTGTGACATACTAGCCTTTGGCTATGTTATTTGAGTTGATATACTTGGGTTGTAATCCTGATGATTATTACAGCTTATTAGCTGTTCTGTTGCACACCGGGAGACACAATGTGATCGATGATGTGATGGTCTGAGATACTTAGTACCCAGTGCTAGTTTACCCATTTATCCAGTCCAGTCGACTAATATAGGTTACTTGGGCAATGATAATAAATCTTACCAAATTTTATTTGAATAACACTGCAAATAATATCATAAATTAAGTCTACCAAAAAAATGTAAACATACATTCTGCATACTTACTTTTATTATATTTTATTTATTTTATATTGTCACCACTAAGCAGAATTGCTTAGCACGTCGCTTTTGCCACGCGCAGGTACTAGTGACCTAGCTGGGGAGCCCAGCAGACATCAGACAGGGTGAGCCTTCAGAGCTGCATCTGGAGTCCAGAGTCACCTCACCTCTGCAGTGCATATGGTAGGACATTAGGATTTTGGGTAGCATTTTGTATTTTGTATTTTGTATTAGTTTTGGGATTGTAACTATAAACTCTTGAAATTATTTGATGATGTAAATATATGAAATTTCATATTGTTGAAACTTTCTGTATATTATGTTGAGAAATATTTATGAATGTGCTTCCAGTAATGAAGTGAAAAGAAAAAAAGTTTTGAAAATAATATTGTGACTTGAGATTGAGATTTTGAGATTGATTTGAAATGTGTATAATGGATTTTGGATTTGGAAATTATATTGGAAGTGTTTTTAAACAGGTTCAGAAGAACTGTTTTTCCAATTTACAGCCGGCACTCTGTCGGATTTTCTATAAAAATTTTGGAAAAATTCAGATTTAGCAAAAATTGTAAATAAATGAATTAAAAGGGATAAATTGTATTTGAAACATGAATTGGTGCTCTGGCACACTGAGTGACATATCTTGCTCGGCTACACTGTAGACGGGTAAGGGGTGTCACAGAAATCCTTTAAATTTCAGCAGCCTTGAGATAGCATAGGGTTTCAACGATTCAAGTGAATTATAATTGTGAATTGATGCCATTGAACATGAATTTGATGATTAGAATACTTGATTGTATGTTGTTTGAGCAAATTGGAATTGTGGAGTTAAGGTTTAGGGAAAACCTAGGGTTTTGCTCATGTGTTGGTGAATGAAAGTTCTAATGGTCAATTAGTGACCATTTGGCTATGTATGATGAGGAATTGAAGTGAATTATGGCTTTGGACTTGAGGTTGGGTATGTTGCCTCATAGGACCTATAGGGCTGGATGTGAGTCCAGCAAGTTTGGGCAGCTATAACTTGAGTTGTGTAGGTTCAATTGGTGTAAGGGCAATTGGACATGGAATTAGACACATAATGGTATAACTTTAATGAAGGAACCCTATCTAGAAAACAAACTTAGGATGTCTTAAAAATTGACCAAATCTGGGTAACACACATTCTGCCTGGGCAAAATGACCAAATGAACAATGTTCATTTATTTAGTCATAAATCAGTGTAGAATGGTCCAATTGACCTGCAATTTATATCAATGAAAAGCTTAGACAATTTAGAACAACTTTTATGTAGAACACAAACTTAAATTCTGGACTTAACCAATGAATTTGGTAGCCAAATTTGAGCTACCAAATCTAGCAGAATGGGATTCTGCTCAGAAATTCTGGGCAAATACCAATCCGGCCAGCCTTGTTTAAATTATCATATCTTGAGCTAGAAAACTCCAAATGGAGCAATTTAAAAAGGGAAATGTAGCTAGACACAATAAGGAACAACTTTGATTGAGAACATTTGGCCAAATTCTCACTGTAGAATTGCCTAATAGAATAGTGAACTCTAGTACCCAAAAATGAAAATTTTGATTTATTTCCTATTAGTTTGAAGTATTGATTGGAAACTAATGCCAACACTTTTGAGAACCAAAATGTGGTAATTTCATGTGATTAGAACTCATGTAACTATCATGTATGGGAAAGTTAATATTTTGACTTAAATGCTAAAATGAATAGTAACCTTATATGTTAAACACATAAATTTAATCAAGAACTTTGTAATATGCCCTAGTAGACCTAGTAAGATTGGGTTGGATAGGTTGGCATGCCAATAGGGTTGTGATAGCAGTACTGCATATGACATCATGCCATTCTGTGATTTATGGCTTAAGTGGCCATTCGGTGATTTTATAGCTTTTAGCCATTCTGATATTATTGTAATACTTGGCCTTGTGCTTAATATTTATTACAACTCATTAGCTGTTCTATTAAACACCGGGAGACACATTGTGATCGATGGTGTGATGGCTCATGGTACTTAGTACCCAGTGCCAGTTTACCCGTTTATCCAGTCTAATCATCGAGTATACGTTACTTGGGAAACCAAAAATAAGATTTATAAATTTTAATTAAATTATTAGGATAAAAAGTACCAAATGAATAAAACTACAAATAAGTACCAGAAATTGTCCGTATGGAAAACATGCATACACTCTGCATGCTTACATTATTTTAGTTCGTTTTATTTTATTATTGGCACCACTAAGCAGTATTGCTTAGCGTGTTGCTTTTGCCACGCGTAGGTTCTGGAGAGACTGATAGAGAGCCCGACAGATCACAGACTGGGTGAGACCACAGATCTGCATAGTGTGAGAGTCACCTCTCAGGCTACATTGCATTGGTAGGACATTAAGTCTCATTTTGTATTTTGTGATTTTTGTAACTTTTGTAATTAAACTCTTATTTTATAATGGATATTTCAAACCTATGTAATATAATTTTTTATTAATGTAAGTATTTGTAACCTTGTGTTTATAAATAACATATGAGTATTTATTTATGATTTGAGCATGATGATGATGTGAAATGAATGAATGACAAATGAAGGAATTATTGAGAAATTATTGAAAATTGATGTGATAATTGAAGTTGTGATTTGAACAATTATTGAAAGTATTTTCTACAGGTTCCGAAGAACTGCTTTCTCAATTTTTAGCTGGTACTTTGCCGGATTTTCTATAAAATTTTCGGAACCACAAATTAATTTAAAATCTCAATTGATCTAAATGAGATCAATTTCATAAATTTCACTTAATAACTATAAATAAATAAATTAAGAATGGATAAATATCAATGGGATAAGTTATGGTGCTCGGTACACTGTGTGGCATATTTTGCTCGGCTACACTGTAGACGGGTAAGGGGTGTCACAGAAAGACTATGTAATCTACAGCGATGCCTCTCATAACGGGCTTGGGTGTGTTTTGATGCAAGAAGGGAAAGTAGTTGCCTATGCTTCCAGAAAGCTAAGGCTATAATACTCTCACTGTAACCATTCCGTATATTCTACTATTTCGGAGACTAGTGTCGGTCCGGACAACTAGAACGTCTAGAAAAAAATATTTAAACTAAAGTGAGGAACTATAATTAACTCAAATATTAACAAGAAAAATGTAGAAAAAATTTTAGAAATAAAATACAACCAAGTTAAATGAGCCGGTGCCCTAGCGATGGGAAACCCAGTAGAAAGTTGCGGTTCTCACAATTAGGAGCCCTAGACCTAAGAGAAAATTCATAAAATAATTTTTAGGACTCCAGAGAAGAGTCATTAAGGTTTCTATGGCATTAAAATACCAAGAAAAGGCTTAGAAAAATTTTTTAATTAGTACAGACAATTTTAGTATGTTAACCCAAACGAAGGGCATTTTGGTCATTTCGCCTTCAGAGGTGATTTTTGGCTGACTTGTCCAGTTAAGTAAATAATTATTATGACATAAAATGTTAATAAATATTGTTAAAAATTGAATTAAAAATGAGTAGAAAAGAAAAGAAAAAGAAAATGAATTAAATGGGAATTATGACATCACATGATGTTATTAAGAAGGCCTCCACCAATCACAACTCAACAAGCCAATTAAAAAGAGATAAAATGGGAAAAAAATGAAAACAAATTCTGCCATTCATTTTCTTCTTCAGCCGTTTCTCCCTTTTCTCTCCTTTCATCATTGTTATTCCAAACTTCTCACTAGAAATTCTCTTGAAAAATCACCATAAAACCTCATACTCTTTTCACAAAAAATTTCCCTTACCACTAGAGCAAGCCTTGGACAGCAATTTGGAGAGGAAAAAGAAAGGTTTTGGCAAGCTTGGGAGTAGCTCCAACAAGGTTAGTGACCAATCTCCTTCCATTCTTGTTTAATTCATATTTATTAACATGAGATAAATGGAAATTGTAAGAAAAACAAAATAAAACTTATGTATATTCACCCCTACAATTTTGGCAGCTTGGGAGTGGTTAGGTTTTGATGAATTTACTTGAAGTAAAGTGTTTATGAGCTCCCATAGCATGAGATGAGTGCTTGAACATGATTGTGTAAGTGAAATGCAAGTATAGTGCATGAATGAACTTAAGAACTTAGACATTTGAATAACATTAGGGTTTACTCATGTAATGATATGTTAACCTTGTAATGGTCAATTAGTGACCATTTGAATGTGTGTGAGGAGGAATTAAAGTGAGTAATGATGTTGGAGTGGAACTTAGGCATGCTGCCCTTGGTGACTTGTAGGACTAGGTGTGAGTCTAGCAGGTTTGGGCAGCTATAAATGTAGTTTTAGAGGTTCAATTGGTGCAAGGCCAATTGGACATGAAACTAGACACATAATGGCATAACGTTGGTGAAGAAACCTTGGCCAGAAAACTAAACCACGTTGACCAAAAAATTACCCTAATTCGGGTGACTTGCATTCTACCTAGGCAAAATAACCAAATGAACAGTGCTTATTCATTTAGTCAATACTCAGTGTAGAAAGGTCTAATTGACCTGAAATTTTATCAGCAAATAGCTGAGACATAGACCTACAACTTTTATGAAGAAACCAAACCCAAACTTTGAACATAACATGTTCAAAAACTGACATGCAGTCAGTGTACCAAAAAGGGCAGAATTGGTTCTGCCCAGAAAATCTGGAAAATTTGTAATCCGGCCAGTTATGGCATTTAGGTCATAACTTGAGCTAAAAAACTCCAAATGGAGTGATTAAAAAAAAAATGTAACTAGACACAATAAGGAACAACTTTCATGAAGACGATTTTGCCAAATTCCTACTGTACAAATGACTAATGGAACAGTAAACTTAATGCTTAAAATCTGAAAATTGTGAATAACTAACACTAAGCTTTAAAATAAAATTGGCAACCAATGCCAACAACTTTAGAATGCAAAATGTGGTATGTTGGTGATATTTGAACCAATATACCTATTATCTATGAAAAAGTCAATATTTTAGTTGACTAATGAAATGAATAGTAACCCTACATGTAAAGTACAAATATTCAAGAAATGATTTTGTAATATGCCCTAGTAGGCCTAATGTGATTGGTTTGGATAGGTTGGCATGCCAATAGGGTCCTGATAGCAGTACTACATATGTTGTATGGCTTCATTGCCATTTTGTGATGATAGCCTATGGCTATACAGATTATGATGTTATACTTGGCTTTATGCCTTATTGCTTTTATGGCTTATTAGCCATTCTATTTGCACACCGGAAGACACATTGTGACCGATGGTATGACGGCCTGAGGTACCTAGTAACCAGTGCTAGTTTACCCATTTATCCAGTCTGGTCAATTTGTATAGGTTACTTGGGCATGGAAAAGTATAATTGTATTTGAATTGATTATTAAAGAAATTAAGGAATTTAAAAATCAAGATAGAGATCAAGAATGATTACAATAAAATGAAGAAGCTCAAAATCATCAAGAAAACAATTAACAAAAATGCATGAAGAAGTTAATATCATAAAATGTAATTAGCCTGCGACTAAAAAATAAGTTAGTAATTATTCATTTTTTTTTATGAACATAATAACCAGGAAATTATTATTTTTATTTGCATATTATATTTTCTTATATTATTGGCACCATTAAGCTTTATGCTTAGCGCGTCGATTTTGTAACGCGTAGGTACTGAAGATTTAGACAGAGAGCCCAGTAGACCATAGACTGGGTAAGGCCGTTCACAGTTTTGCATAGTATTCATGTCACCTCACAGGCTACAGTGCATTGGTAGGACACTAGGTCTCATTTTGTATTTTGTGATTTTTGTAAGTTTTGTAATTAAACTCTTATTTTATCATGTATATTTGAAACCTATGTAATATAATTTTGCATTAATGTAAGTATTTGTAACTTTGTGTTTATAAATAACACATGAAAATTCATTTATGATTTGAGCCTGATGATGATGTGAAATGAATGAATGACAAATGGAGGAATTGTTAAGAAATTGTTGTAAATTGATGTGATACAAATGGAGTTTGAGAATGATTGGAAATTATTGGAAGTGTTTTCTACAGGTTTCGAAGAACTATTTTCTCCATTTTTAGTCGGCACTCTACCGGATTTTCTATAAAATTTTCGAAGCCGCAAATTAATTTATAATTTCAATAAATGATCTAAATGAGATCAATTTCATAAATTTCACTTAATAACTATAATAAATAAATTAAGAACTGATATATATCAATGAAATAAGTTATGGTGTTCTGGCACACTGTGTGGCATATCTTGCTCGGCTATACTGTAGACGAGTAAGGGGTATCATATTTAGTGGTATCAGAGCATGGTTTAGGCCTTTCTAGGTCTAGATAGAGTCCATACCATGCATTGCATTTGTAAGAGTCGAGGTGATACTAATGCAGATCTGTTTGTCTTTGTTATTTTGATTAGGATATGAACCCCACGTCACAGAGAGCAGTAGATGGGGAAGTGGAGAGTCGTGCTCCACCTGCAGCTGAGATTGGGGGCTAGGGAGAACCTGCTCCACCGGCACCAGCAGTGCCTGCACAGCCTCTGCTGGCTATGTTTCAGCAAATGGCTGAATTCTTTAGACAGATGGCTGGGGTTATGCCGCCACCACCACCACCTCCATAGTAGAGAACCCATCTGGAAAAACTGAGAAAATTTGGGGCTGTGGATTTCATTGGTAAGAAAGAAGATGACTCGGTGGCGACTGAGAATTGGCTAGACCGTACCATAAGGGTATTGAAACAACTTCATTGCACCCCAGAGCAGAACTTGGAGGGTGCTGTGTCCCTACTTCAAGATGATGCCTATCAGTGGTGGGACACTATATCTAGTGAGGTCCGGCTAGAGTTGATAACTTGGGATTTCTTCCTCACTGAATTTAAGAAGAAGTATGTGGGAAGTATGTACCTGGAAGACAAAAAAATAGAGTTTATTAGTCTGAGGCAGAGGCAGCTATCAGTAGCGGAGTATGAGAAGGAGTTTGTCAGACTAAGCCACTATGGAAGAGAGATAGTCCCCACAGAAGCAGAGAGGTGCAGAAGGTTTGAAGAGGGGCTAAATGACAACATTAAAATAATGATCACTGCCTTGGGGATTATGAACTTCACGAAATTAGTTGAAGCCGCACTGAAAGTGAAAAAGGTCAGAGTAATTGAATAAAATAGGAAAGATAGGCAGTGTAAGAGGGAATTTGGATCAGGGAAGTCAAGTATACCGACTGATAGTAAGAAGCTTAAGGTTTCTGGTTCACAAGATCAGACAAAGGGCCAGAGAGGCCAGACTGGGATATCTATAGTTAGCTCCCGAGCACGGAACAAGGATCAGCCCTAGTGCTGAATGTATGCCTTGTGGTAGGAGATACGAGGAGAGTGTCATTCGTTAATCGGAGAGTGTTTCAAGTGTGGGGCTACAGATCATTTCATAAGAGATTGCCCTCAGAGGAGTGGTTCAGTAGCTCCAGTACAAGTTGATAGACCTGCCCCTACAGTTCAAAGGGGTAAAAGATCAGGCAGAGCAGAGACGGCTGACATTTCACAGAAGATTATTTCTGAGATAGTTGAAAGGCCCGAAGTCAGGGTGGCACCACAAGTATATGCTATGGAAACTCAGGAAGAGCTAAACCCAGACACTGATGAGGCGATACAAGGAAGTGAAGAAACAAGGAGGTAGCAACTCCATGATTACTTGTGTCAGGTAAATTTCGAGGACGAAATTTAAATTAGAGGGGAAGAGTTGTAACACCCTCACTGTAACCATTCCATACATTCTACTATTTCGGTGACTGGTGTCCATCTGGACAGCTAGAACGTCTAGAAAAAAATATTTAATCTAAAGTGAGGAACTATAATTAAGTCAAATATTAACAAGAAAAATGTAGGAAAAATTTTAGAAATAAAATACAATCAAGTTAAATGAGCCGGTGTCCTAGCGATGTGAAACCTAGTGGAAAGTTGCAGTTCTCACAACTAGGAGCCCTAGACCCAAGAGAAAATTCATAAAATAATTTATGGGACTCTAGAGAAGAGTCATTGAGGTTTCTATGGTATTAGAATGCCAAGAAAAAGCTTAGAAAAAAATTTTCAATCGGTACAGACAATTTTAGTCTGTTAACCCAAACGAAGGGCATTTTGGTCATTTCGCATTCAGAGGTGATTTTTGGCTGACTTGTACAGTTAAGTAAATAATTATTATGACATAAAATTTGAATAAATATTGTTAAAAATTAAATTGAAAATAAGTAGAAAAGAAAGAAAAAGAAAATAAATTAAATGGGAAATATGACATCACATGATGTCATTAAGAAGGCCTCCACCAATCACAACTCAACAAGCCAATTAAAAAGAGATAAAATGGGAAAAAAATGAAAAAAAATTCTGCTATTCATCTTCTTCTTCAACCGTTTCTCCCTTTTCTCTCCTTTCACCATTGTTATTCCAAACTTCTCACTAGAAATTCTCTTGAAAAATCACCATAAAACCTTACACTCTCTTCACAAAAAATTTCCCTTACCACTAGAGCAAGCCTTGAAGAGCAATTTGAAGAGGAAAAAGAAAGGTTTTAGGAAGCTTGGGAGTAGCTCCAACAAGGTTAGTGACCAATCTCCTTCCATTCTTGTTTAATTCATGTTTATTAACATGAGATAAATGGAAATTGTAAGAAAAACAAAATAAAACTTATGTATATTCACCCCTACAATTTTGGCAGCTTAGGGGTGGTTAGGGTTTGATGAATTTATTTGAAGTAAAGTGTTTATGAGCTGCCTATAGCATGAGATGAGTGCTTGAATATGATTGTGTAAGTGAAATGCAAGCATAGTGCATGAATGAACTTGAGAACTTGGACATTTGAATAACATTAGGGTTTTCTCATGTAATGATATGTTAACTTGTAATGGTCAATTAGTGACCATTTGAATGTGTGTAAGGAGGAATTGAAGTGAGTAATGATGTTGGAGTGGAACTTAGGCATGCTGCCCTTGGTGACCTGCAGGACTGGGTGTGAGTCCAGCAGGTTTGGGCAGCTATAAATGGAGTTGTAGAGGTTCAATTGGTGCAAGGATAATTGGACATGAAACTAGACACATAATGACACAACTTTGGTGAAGAAACCCTACCTAGAAAACCAAACCAAGTTGACCAAAAAATTGCCCTAATCTGGGTGTCTTGCATTCTGCCTGGGCAAAATGACTAAATGAACAGTGTTTATTCATTTGTTCATAACTCAGTGTAGAAAGGTTCAATTGACCTGAAATTTTATCAGCAGATAGCAGAGACATAGAACTACAACTTTCATGAAGAAACCAAACCCAAATTTTGATCATAACATGTTCAAAAATGGACATGCAGTTGGTGTACCAAAAAGGGCAGAATTGGTTCTGCCCAGAAAATCAAGAAAATTTGCAATCCGGCCAGTTATGGTATTTAGGTCATAACTTGAGCTACAAAATTCCAAATGGAGTGATTCAAAAAAGGAAATGTAACTAGACACAATAAGAAACAACTTTCATGAAGACAATTTTGCCAAATTCCTACTGTACAAATGACCAATGGAACAGTAAACTTAATGCCTGAAATCTGAAAATTGTGAATAACTAACACTAAGCTTTGAAATGAAATTGGCAACCAATGCCAACAACTTTAGAATGCAAAATGTGGTATATTGGTGATATTTGAACCAATATACCTATTATCTATGAAAAAGTCAATATTTTAGTTGACTAATGAAATGAATAGTAACCCTACATGTAAAGTACAAATATTCAAGAAATGACTTTGTAATATGCCCTAGTAGGCCTAATGTGATTAGTTTGGATAGGTTGGCATGCCAATAGGGTTCTGATAGCAGTACTGCGTATGATGTATGGCTTCATTGCCATTCTGTGATGATAGCCTATGGCTATACTGATTATGATGTTATACTTGGCTTTATGCCTTATTGCTTTTATGGCTTATTAGGCATTCTGTTTGCACACTGGGAGACACATTGTGACCGATGGTGTGACAGCCCAAGGTACCTGGTGCCCAATGCTAGTTTACCCGTTTATCCAGTCCGGTTAATTTGTATAGATTACTTGGGCATGAAAAAGTATAATTGCAATTGAATTGATTATTAAAGAAATTAAGGAATTTAAAAATCAAGATAGAGATCAAGAATGATTACAATAAAATAAAGAAGCTTAAAATCATCAAGAAAACAATTAACAAAATGCATGAAGAAGTTAATATCATAAAATGTAATTAGCCTTCGACTAAATAATAAGTTAGTAATTATTCATTTTTTTATGAACATAATAACCAGAAAATTATTATTTTTATTTGTATATTATATTTTCTTATATTATTGGCACCACTAAGCTTTATGCTTAGCGTGTTGCTTTTGTAACGCATAGGTACTGAAGATTTGGACAGAGAGCCCAGTAAACCACAGACTGGGTAAGGCCGTTCATAGTTCTGCATAGTGTTCGTGTCACCTCATAGGCTACAGTGCTTTGGTAGGACACTAGGTCCCATTTTGTATTTTGTGATTTTTGTAAGTTTTGTAATTAAACTCTTATTTTATCATGTATATTTGAAACCTATGTAATATAATTTTGTATTAATGTAAGTATTTGTAACTTTGAGTTTATAAATAACACATGAGAATTTATTTATGATTTGAGCCTGATGATGATGTGAAATGAATGAATGAAATGGAGGAATTGTTAAGAAATTGTTGTAAATTGATATGATACAAATGGAGTTTGAGAATGATTGGAAATTATTGGAAGTGTTTTCTACAGGTTCTGAAGAACTATTTTCTCTATTTTTAGCCAGCACTCTGTCGGATTTTCTATAAAATTTTCGAAGCCGCAAATTAATTTATAATTTCAATAAATGATCTAAATGAGATCAATTTCATAAATTTCACTTAATAACTATAATAAATAAATTAAGAATTGATATATATCAATGAGATAAGTTATGGTGTTTCGGTACACTGTGTGGCATATCTTGCTCGGTTATACTGTAGACGAGTAAGGGGTGTCACAAAGGCCACATGAAAGGAACTACCTAACACATGACTTGGAATTGGCGGCAATAATATTTGTATTGAAGATATGGAAGTATTACCTATATGGTGAGAAGTGTTACATCTATACTGATCACAAGAGTCAAAAGTACTTGCCAACCTAGAAGGAACTTAATCTGAGATAGAGGAGATGGATTGAATTCCTTAAGGATTATGACTGTGTGATTGACTATCACTTTGGAAAGGTAAATGTAGTGGCTGACGCACTGAGCAGGAAGTCCATGATGGCTTTGAGAGCACTAAATGTTCACTTGTCCTTGGTTCCAAATGGGACTATTTTGGCTAAGCTACGAGTAAAGCCAAGCTTGCTACAGCAGATATAGTAAGTACAAAAGTAGGATGAAAAGTTAATATCTATTATGGGCAGAGTTAAAGAGGGGAAGGAGACTGATTATGAACTGAAAAAAGATGGGTGCCTATACTATAAAGGCAGAATCTGTGTACCAGGAGATGAGAAACTAAAGAAGAATATCCTGAAAGAGGTGCATAGTAGTTTCCATTCTATGCACCCAGAAAGTACCAAAATGTATTCTGACCTAAAGACACAGTATTGGTGGCCTGGAATGAAGAAGGAGATTGGTGATTTTGTGACCAGATGTCTGACATGCCAACAGGTTAAGGCTGAGCATCAGGTTCCATCAGGGTTATTACAACCTATATCTATAATAGAATGGAAATGGGACCACAACACTATGGATTTTGTAACTGGGCTACCTTTGACACAGAAGAAGCATGATACCATCTGGGTGATTGTGGACAGATTAACAAAATCAGCACACTTCCTACCAATCAGAACTGACTAGTCACTGGAGAAATTAATAGAAATCTACATAGCTGAGATAGTATGGTTACATGGAGTGCTAACATCGATTATATCTGATCGAGACTCGAGGTTTACTTTGAGGTTTTGGAAGAAGTTACAGGAGTCGTTAGGCACTTAACTACACTTCAGTACGGCTTATCATCCTCAGACGGATGGACAGTCCAAAAGGGATATTTAGGTGCTGGAAGATATGCTTCGGAGCTGCATTATTGACTTTGAAGGAAGTTGGGAGAAGTACCTTCTTTTGGTAGAGTTTGCTTATAATAACAGTTACCAAGCCAGCATAAAAATGGCTCCATATGAAGCATTATATGGGAGGAGATGTAGAACTCCCTTATGTTGGACATAAATGGATGAAGAGAAAATAGTGGGCCTAGACTTGGTGAGACAGACAGAGGAAAAAGTGAAGCTAATCAGAGACAACTTGAAAGTCGCCTTAGATAGATAGAAATCCTATGCTGACCTGAAGAGAAAAGATAGAGTATGAGGTTGGAGATAAGGTGTTTCTCAAGGCATTGCCTTGGAAGAAAGTGTTAAGATTCGACAAGAAGGGTAAGTTAAGACCTAGGTTTATTGGTCCATACGATGTCATTGAACGTGTGGGTCCAGTAGCCTACAGGCTAGCTTTACCACTTGAGCTGAACAAGATTCATAATGTGTTCCATGTGTCGATGCTTAGGAGATACAGATCAGATCAGATCCTTCACATGTTATTTCAGAAGAAGAGATAATTGTGCAACTTGATTTGACATATAAAGAAGAACCAATCAGAATCTTAGCATGGGAAGTAAAGGAGCTCAGAAACAAGAGAATTCCACTAGTGAAAGTCTTATGGAGACACCATGTGACACCCCTTACCCGTGTACAGTATACCCGAGTAAGCAATGTCACACGGTGTACCGGCACACTCTAATATGCCTTATTTAATTTTTATCATGCTTTTGAATATAATTTGTGAAATATAATTTATTTAAGCCATTTATCGAAATTTTCATTTATTTGAGGTTCCGAAAATTTTAAAGAAAATCCGGCAGAGTACCGGCTAAAAAATGGAGAAAACAGTTCTTCGGAACCTGTTAAAAACACTTCCAATATTTGTATTCAATCATCTCAAACTCCAATATCCAAAATCTCAACAATTTTCAATTTCGGTTCTCAACAACCTTTTCATTTCTCAAACATCCATTTCTCATAATGCTCATATACAATAATAAATAAATGCTCAAATTTTGCATTCATAACCATAACTTTCATTATTTACACGAACATCAAAATACATTACATAAGTTCAAATACATATGAGGAAGTAAAAATTAGCTACAAAATATCAAAATGACGCCTAGTGTCCTACCAATGCACTGCGCAGGTTGAGGTGACACGGACATCGTGCAGAATCGCAGATGGACTCACCCAATCAGCGGTCTACTGGGCTCACGATCTGTATCTCCAGAACCTACGCGTGGCAAAAGCAACGCGCTAAACAATAATGCTTAGTGGTGCAATAATAAAATAAAGGAAATAGCAAGAAATAAATATGTAATGAATATATATGTTATATTTGTTTGGTATTTGTGTATCATTTACTTTGTCCACTTTTATTCATTTGGTTGCCCCAAGTAACCTACACTAGACGACTGGACTGGATAACGGGTAAACTGGCACTGGGTATCAAGTACCTCGGGCCGTCACACCATCGGTCACATATGCATCTCGGTGTATGAGCAGCTAACAAGCTGTAAACAATATCAGGCACAAGGCCAAGTCTCAATGTAAGGTCAGAATGGCTAAAAGCCATAAAATCACGGAATGGCATATTGCCATGTGCGATCGCTAATCGAACCCTATTGGCATGCCAAACTATCCAAACCCATCTTGTTAGGTATACTAGGGCATTTGAAACTTTTAAATTCTTCAATTTGTGAATTTCATGTTTTGGTGTTACTATTCACCTCATTGGTCAACAAAAATGTTGAATTTTGGATAGAAAATATGTACATTGACTTTGGCACTCCCAACATACCACATTTCATGTTTAAAACTTGTTAGAATTGGTCACCATTACTATTTCTAACTTAAAACCAAGAGGGCAGAAAATTTCAGTTTTTGTAGCATAAATTTGCTGTTCTATTAAGCACTGTTGCAGTGGGAATTTGAAGAAATGACAAACATGAAAGTTGTTCCTTATTTTGTCTAGTTGAATTTATTTTTTTGAATCACTCCATTTGGAGTTTTGTAGCTCCAGATATGGCTTAAAAACCACAGCTGGCCGGATTGCCAATCTGCAGAATTGACCATATCTACAGTATCATGAACAGTGACTGTGATTGCATTTTTGAATTGGTTCTGGCCATAATTTGGGATAGGTTTCTTCATGAAAGTTGTTTTTCTATGTCTTAACTTGTTGCTGTAAACATTTCAGGTCAATTGACCAAATCTACAGTGAGTTATGGCCAAATGAACAGTTATTGTTCATTTGGTCATTCTGCAGAATCAGTTGCAGGGTGTCCGAATTGGGGCCAGCTTTTGGTCCTCTTGCTTTGGTCTTTTGGGCATGGTTTCTTCATAAAAAATGTGCCATTATAAGCCTAGTTTCATGTCCAATTGGCCAAACACCAATTGGACCAACACAGCCCAAGTTATGGCAGTCCAAGTAGACTGAAATTTCAGTCACCCTGCTGCTGTCCTAGGGCAGCCTACACATTCACTTTGCCATACTATTTTTCAGTCCAAATTGTGTTCAACTTACCTAAAATGGTCACTAATTGACCATTAAAATGTTCTCTAACAATTTCCTAAGCCAAGTCAATTTTTCACTTCTCAAAACCCTAATTCCCATATGAGTTTTCACAAATTCCTTATTCAACTCTTTCATTCTTTGTATATGTATATGTATACACTTTAAACATAAGCTCTAGTTCACTCTAAGTCCATCAAAACAATCAAAATAATTCCTTCACAAGGGCTGCCGAAAATTCATAGTATGTATACACATAATTCTTGTTCATTTTAGTTACAATTCTTACTCAATTCAAGTTACAAATCATAAAAATAAAGAGTTTTAAGTATCTAATGCACTAACCTTGAATAGGGCAGATTTTTCCCAACTCAAACTTCACTTTCTTTCCTCTTCTTGGCTGCCAAAAGCTTCCCCTAGAGATATGGTCAAGTTTTAATGAAAGGAGTTAGGGTTTAGTGGTGTAACAAAGGAAGGAATTAAGCTTGCTTGATTGAACATCAATGGAGGGAGGAAAGGAAGAGGTTTCGGCTGGTTGGGGTCCAAAGGAAGAAGATGACACTTTTCTTTTATTTTCAGCCTCTTTAGTTTGTTTTAAGTGTCTTTGTTATATGGTGATTGGTGGACCATTTTTAAATGACATAATTATGATGTCACAATTCCCATTTACTTACTTTTCTTTTTACTTTTGTTTTCTTATTTTCATTTCTCATTTTTAATAAATTTTTCATCAATATTAATTCATATTTTATGTCACAATATTTATTTACTCAATTGGACAAGTCGGCCAAAAATCACCTCTAAAGGCGAATGACCAAAATGCCCTCCGTTTGGCTTAACGAGTCAAAATTGTCTGTACCGATTGAAAAATTTTTCTAGGTATTTTCTTGGCATTCTAATGCCATAGGAACCTCAGTAATCCTACTCTGGAGTCCCAAAAATTATTTTATAATTTTTCCCTGTGTCTAGGGCTCCTCGTTATAGGACCGCAACTTCCTCTCGTTACCCATCGCTTGGGCACCTACTGCTTAACTTCGGTTGTATTTTATTTCTAAAATTTTTACCAAATTTTTCTTATTAATATTTGAGTTAATTATGGTCCCTCACTGTAGTTTAAATATTTTTCCGGACGTTCTAGCAGTCCGGACCGACACCGGTCACCGGAACAGCAGGATGTACGGAGTTGCTACCGGGAGGGTGTTACACACCACAACACAGAAGAGGCGATTTGGGAGAGTGAGAAGACGATGAGGCAGCAGTTCTCTCAGCTTTTCACATCAGGTAAATTTCGAGGATAAAATTTTTATTTAGAGGGTAAGAATTATAATGCCCTCACTGTAGGTAGTCTATACGTTTTACTATTCCGATGACTAACGTCTATTTGGACAGTCAGAATGTCTGAAACTACACTTAAACTAGAGTGAGGAGACATAAATTGATGAAATAAAGACCAAGAAAAATTAAGAGAAAATAAAAGAAATGAAATGTAACTAGGTTAAAGGAGCCGGAACCACAGTGATGGGTGACCGTACCGGGAAGTCATTGCGTAGACAGTTGACGACCCCAGACCCGTGAGAAACCCTAGGAAATAATTTTCGAGACTTAATTAAAGGTTTAATGAGACACAAATGACATTAAAAATATCAAAGAAAATTTAGTTAATCGGTACAGATGAAAATAAAAATAAAATAGACAGTATAAAAATTAAAAGAACTGTCGGGTTAGGAATTTAATCGGTGTTACCGAAAAAGTTTAACTATAATCCGAAGAGAGTCATTTTGGTCATTTGGCACCAAGAGTTGACTTTTAACCTAAATATCCATTAAAATGAGTGATATTAAAATTTTGAAAACCCTATTAAAACATGAAACTATATGTAATGTAATTAAAGGAAACATTAGGGGAATTATTAGAATTATTAACACTTTAATTATTATAATGAATAAACAAATTCTTAGTGGCGTATAAATAGCATAAGCTGACAAAATTAATCCACTTCACTTCATCTTCTTCCTCATTTCATCACCATAGCTGAACCTAGTTCCCCATTCCTCCTCCATGATTTCTCTCATTCAAGCTTCAAATTCCTTCCATTCTCACCATAATCCTCACAAGTTCCTTCACAAAAATTAGTCCCCACACCTTGGGAAGTCTATAGGCAGCAAGAGAAAAGAGAAATCTTGATGTTTTCACAAGGTTGAGAAGCAGCCATTAAAGATTAGTGCATGTTTTCTCTTCCTTCCTTAGTTAAGTCTTGAATTAAGGTTGAAAGAAGTGAGTATAACATGAAATTGAAAGAAAATGGTAAGAAAATTTAGAACCTTCATTTCGGCAGCCTTGATAAACATGGGAGTTTGATGCTTTCATGCATGTAAATGGTGATTAGTGATGTTAATGAATAAGTAGATGAAGTTGTATGTGTTAGAATTTGATTGCATGTGTATATTGTGATTGATAAATTAGAGTTAGAGTTTTAACCTAACTATTGGAGACTTTGTGTAATTGCTGGAATTTAACTTTGTTGAGATGATTTGATGATGTTTATAAGTGCCATGAATATCAATTTGTAGTTTGGGAGTTAGAGGAATTGAAATTTGGAAGTGTACATTTTACATGAAGGTTGAGTATTTGTAATCTAGTGAATGTTTTGAGTCATAACTAAATTTGTGTTCCTCCAATTAGTATGAGGCCAATTGGAGATAAAACTAGGCCTAAAATTATCCATTGTTTATGGAGAAATAATGCCCAAATTCTATCCATAACTTGACCAAATTATTGTCCTAATCCGGATGACCATATAGCGAACCCAGAAAAATGGCCAAATGAACAGTACACATTCATTTGGCCATAACTCCCTCTAAATAAGTCCAAATGACTTGAATTTTATACCATTGGAAAGCTTAGATATAGGACTACAACTTTCATAAAGACCACAGAGCCCAAAAATGCCTTAAACCAAACCAAATTGTTAACCCAAATTAGGTCACAAAATTGTCCAAAACCATATTGCCCAGAAATTGCTAGACATAGGCTTATTTGACCAATTTTGGCAAAAAGGCCATAACTTGGTCTACAGAAACCCAAATACACTGAAATCAGTGGCACAATTTCCAGAAGACATCAATCTACAATATTGGTGTTTTGACCAAAACCCAAAAATTAAGGAAATTAGGTCAATTGGTAAGATCAATTTAGTATGCAAATTTTAGAAATTGCCTAAGTGACCACTTGACCCCAGAATGGTCTTTTAGTTATATCTCCCACTAGGAAACTTCAATTAGGATGAGCCATGTTGTTCTGGAAACCTAAGAAGTAGGGCTCCAACTTTGTTTTAGACACTTTTCTCAAATTATGAATGTAAGAACACTAAAGGTTGAGTCAAACTCACTGACTTGAACTGGAATCCTGTTGGCACAGGGTACTTGAGTCTAGGCCAATTATTTGGCTATAAGTAATTCTACAAAACTTGAAAAATTGCAATCCAAAATTTTGAGTGACCATACGACATAGGGCAATAAATTATATGAAGAACACTAAGCCTAAATGTCACACCCTACCCCTCTGTAAGGCGTGACATGATCCCGTAGTATATCTAATGAATTACCAACTCCGTCTACTGATAACCCATTAAATACACTACAAGGGATTTAAAAACTTTTCTTACTTCTTTTACAGTGGTGAGCACTATTTACAGGTGTTAAAAACCTTTTTGGACTGAAGTGATAGAACTAACACATTTGAATTAATTGGAATTTTTGCAAAAATTTTGGCAGAGTGCCATCTGTATTTTGGATAAAACAGTTCTTCAGAAAATCTGTAAAAAGCACTTCAATATATATTTTCAAATCTCAACTCCAACATGTTTCTCAACACAACATATCTCTCAACTCAAATCCATAGTAATTTTTCAAAGACTGAGATAAAAGAAATATAATACAAATTTTACAAGTCAAAATATCTCATAATTTACTTTACAACTTCAATGCACAATTTTAATTTACAACTACTCAAAACCAAAAACAATATGTACATACAGTGAATATACATTACAGTACAAAATGCAAAATGTGGTATACTCGTTATACTCGAAAATCTCTCACTGGATGTACTAGCAGCCTAGTTTGCTACCCTGTCTGTCTGTCTACCTGCGACAGCAATAAAAAGCTATCGCTGAGACAATGTCTCAGTGGTGCACAACATTAACCAAATACAACTTTAAATCACAATTCACAAGTTATATAAATAGTGGATACTTAAAACCATAGTTAAATTCAAGACAGTAAATGTCAACAAGAATTTAAACTCCATTTCTCAATATCACAATAATTTCAATAAATCAAATCATGATTAAATTCAAAAGACAGTGAATGTCAATAAGAATTTAACTCCATTTCACAATATCATAATACAAATCAATAAATCACACATAGCTTAATCATGTTCCAAAGTTCAATTCGTCCCAAAAGTCGATGACTAATGAGGAATAACATAGCTAGCTAGCAAAAATATGAGTATTCATTCGATTCGTCCTCAGCAGGCACACACCTCAACACTTCAGCCAGAGAGGGAATTCAATTCGTCCCACTAGACATGCTAGCGAGGAATACAATCAATATACATGATAGCTGTGGTTTCAAATCATTTCCAATGCTTTTCAATCAATAAGTATCCATCAATATCATTCAAACAATTTTTCACAGTTTCACAATTCAAAACAATAGTATACAAATAGTCATAATTTATTTCAATTGAAAATAATTCAAAAGAAATAGCTGTTGTGCACAAACCTCTGATAACTGTAAATATTTCAACATTTACATATACTAAGTATACATTACCCAAATAATTTCCTACACAATATATATTTAATCAATCATTTAATTCACCATTTACAAGCAAATTAAACTGCCTTCAAGGTGCTTCCATGGCTGCCAAAAGTGCACATTCCCATTCAACATCAAAACTAAAAAATTTCTCCATAAATCAAACACCCATAATATCCTTACAAACTTTAACAAAGCAATAATCAAAAACTCAAACTTACCTATTGTTGGGACTTGTTAAATCTTCACCAAATTTCTTCCTTTTTGTTCCCTATAATCTGCCCAAGAGGTGTGGACCAAGTTTAATGAAGAGAATTTATGGTTTTATGTTGAAAATGGGAGAGAATTAAGCTTTGCATGGAAAATTTTCCATGGAGAATTGGGAGTGACAATCGGCCATTGTTGGAAGCTTGAAGAAAATGAATTAGTTAGTGGAGAAATCTACCCATTTAATGGTTATTATAATCCTTAGTGCTCTACTCACCAATTATAAACTATATTATATGTTTAAATGTGTTAATTAGTCAATTTACCCTCCATTTTTACTATTTACATTAGGTAGCCCTAAATTAATTTTTCATTATATTTTCCAAGTGTAATATTATTTATTTTTAATGGACATTTAGGTCAAAAGACAACTCGGGATGTCAAATGACCACAATGCCCCTGTTCGGGTTGTATTCCCGATTTTTCGGTAACACCGGGTTTTGTCCGTTTTTCGATTTCTCACTTTTCTTTGTACTAATTATTTAATTTTCATTTAATATTTCTAATGATATTTATACTTCAATAAATATTTATTTGAGTCCTAAAAATATTTTCCAGGGTTCCCCGCATCCGTATTAGTCAACGGTCCACGCCGTGACTTCCCTATATGTCACCCATCGCTAGGGTTCTCGCCGCTTAACTTGGTTGCATTTCTTTACTATTATTTTTCCTTTTTTTCTTGTATTTTCTTTTCTTGTATTTCATTATTTTATGTCTCCTCACTCATCTCAAGTGTAGTTCTAGGCATTCTAGCTGTCCGACAACACGGTCACCGAACAAAGAGTACGCACTACCGAACATAGAGTTGTTACAATTCTCCCCTTAAATAAATTTCGTCTCAAATTTTAGCTGCATTAGTCTCGAACACTGTGGTGCCGTCTCCTCATATCCTCTTCACGTTCCCAAGTAGCTTCCTGGCCCGAATGATGGTTCCACAAGATTTTAACCAGTGTATCTGCTTATTCCTCACCGCTTCACCTCATAAGCCAGAATTTTTATGGGTTCTTCTTCATATGAGAGATCTGGATTTACCTCAATCTCTTCAACTGACAGTACATGAGATGGGTCTGATCTGTACCTCCTTAACATGGACACATGGAAGACACTGTGTATCCTTGCTAACTCTGGAGGTAATGCCAACCGATATGCCAAAGGACCCACTCTTTCCAGAACTTCATATGGTTCGATGAAACGAGGACTCAGTTTCCCCTTTCTGCCAAATCTCATAATCCTCTTCCAAGGAGAAACTTTGAGGAATACTTTATCACCCACTGCATACTCAATATCTCTTCTCTTCAGATCAATATAGGACTTCTGACGGTCTGATGCAGCCTTAAGTCTATCTCTGATCAATCTGATCTTTTCCTCTGTCTGCTGAACAATCTCTGGCCCAATCATCTTCCTTTCACCTACTTCATCCCAACATAAGGGAGTTCTGCACTTTCTGCCATACAAAGCTTCATATGGAGGCATCCCAATGCTTTATTGGTAGCTGTTGTTATAAGCAAACTCAATCAAAGGCAAGTGTGTATCCCAACTATCTTCAAACTCAATCACACAAGCCCGTAGCATATCCTCCAATATCTGAATAACCCTCTCGTGGCCATCCATGCATGGGTGGAATCTTTGTCTTGAAGTTCAATCTAGTTCCTAGGGCTCTCTGAAGACTACCCTAGAATCTAGAAGTGAACCTAGGATCTCTGTTAGACACAATTGATACTGGCACTCCATGCAGTTTTACAATCTCATATATGTACAATCTGGCTAATCTTTCCAGGCTATAGTCCATCTGAACTGGCAAAAGTGAGCAGACTTGGTCAATCTGTCAACTATAACCCATACTACATCATGACCATTCTGTGTCCTTGGAAGTCCTGTAACAAAATCCATAGTTATTCGTTACCATTTCCACTGCATCGACAAAGGATGTAACAAACCACCGAACTTGATGTTCGCCTTTACTTGACAAGTTAGGCATTTGGAAACAAATTCAGCTATATCTCTCTTCATACCCATCCACCAAGAATGCTCTTTCACCCTCAGACATTTTAGTTCCACCAGTGGTGCATAGCAAATGGAGACTCATGTGCTTCCTTCATAATGATTTGTCTCAATTCCACATCACTAGGAATGCACATTCGCTCGATGTAGCAATAAACCATCATCTCTCACACAGAAAATTTAGGTTTCTTGCTGCCTGGACTTCTTCAAGAGCTTCCGATATTTTCATCACTCTAAGCACCATTCGATCTGATTAATCAACACTGGCCGTACATGCCATGCAACTACCGTCATCCCTCATCATCAATCTCTAAACCGCATGTCAGTGCTTTCAATTCATATACCATGGACAAAGGAGAAACTTTGAGACTTGCCATAGTCTTGCGACTTAAGGCGTCAGCCACCACATTTGCTTTCCCTGGCTGATAGTCTATTAAGCAATCATAGTCTTTAATGAGTTCTAACCATCTCCTCTGCCTCAAATTCAATTCTTTCTGGGTGCCTAAGTACTTCAAGCTCTTGTGATCTGTGTAAATGTAGCATTTCTCCCCATACAAATAGTGTCTCCAGATCTTCAGAGCAAAAACAATAGCTGCTAGCTCCAGATCATGTGTTGGGTAGTTCCTTTCATGCGGTTTCAGCTGGCGTGATGCATAAGCAATGACATTCCGATCTTGCATCAGTACACAGCCTAATCCATTGTGAGAAGCATCACTATAAACTGTATATTCTTTACCCGGAGTAGGTAAAGTGAGAACTAGAGCTTCAGTCAAACACCTCTTCAACTCATCAAAACTTTTCTGGCATTTATCAGTCCACTGAAATTTTACATCTTTCCGAAGCAGTTTGGTCAGTGGAGAAGATAACGTAGAAAACCCCTTCACAAACTGACGGTAATATCCAGCTAAACCTAGAAAACTGTGAACTTCTGTGATATTCCTGGGTGGCTTCCAATTAAGGATAGCTTCTACCTTGCTGGAATCTACCTTGATCCCTTCAGCTGACACAACATGTCCCAAAAAGGAGATTTCTTTAAGCCAAAATTCACACTTTGACAATTTGGCGTATAGTCGCTTTCTCCTTAAAGTCTGCGCATAATCCGCAGATATCCGTCATGCTCCTCTGCATTCCTCGAGTATATCAAAATGTCATCAATAAACACCACCACAAATTGGTCGAGATATGGTCCAAGATAGTGTTCATCGATCCATAAAAGTACATTGGAGCATTTGTTAACCCAAATGGCATTACTAGAAACTCATAGTGGCCATACCGAGTTCTGAAAGCAGTTTTTGGAATATTTTGCTCTTGTACCTTCAACTGATAATAACCAGATCGTAAATCAATTTTGGAGAATACAACTGCACCCTTCAACTGGTCAAATAGATCATCAATGCGAGGCAATGGATATCTGTTCTTTATTGTCACCTTATTCAATTGCCAGTAATCTATACATAAGCGGAGAGTACCATCCTTCTTCTTAACAATCAACACTGGTGCTCCCCAAGGTGACACACTAGGGCGGATGAAGCCCTTTTCAAGTAATTCTTGCAACTGTATCTTCAACTCCTTTAACTCTGCTGGTGCCATTCTGTATGGCGTTATGGAGATTGGATCCACACCAGGCATAACATTAATTTCAAACTGCACTTCTCTTTCCGAAGGTAATCCTGGCAATTCATCAGGAAACACATCTGGAAAGTCATGTACTGTAGGGATGTCCTTCAATGCTGGACTCCCCACTTGGGTGTCTACCACATGTGCCAAGTATGCTTCACACCCCTTTCTGATCATTTTTCTGGCTAGTGCAGTCGAAATGATGTTTGATGGCAATAACTGCCTCTCCCCATGTATTACCACATCACTGTACTGAGGGAGGCCAAAAGTGACTGTCTTCAGCCTACAGTCAATCATGGCATGATGCCTAGCTAACCAATCCATGCCCAAGATGATATCATAATCTCTGAAGGGCATTTCAATGAAATCAGACAGAAAAGTGTGTCCTTGGATCACCAAAGGACAATCTCTATACATTCTATTAACCCTGACTTCCTGTCCTAGTGGACTTGTTACTAGCACCTCAAAGTCCATTTTTGTACATGGAACAGCAATGCAATCAATGATGCTAGCACTCACATAAGAATGGGTAGAACCCGGATCAAATAACACAAACACATCTTGATTAAAAGTTGAGAAGGTACCAGCCACAACATCAGATGTCTCTGCCTCTTCCCTCTGTCTCATTGCATAGACTCTGACCAGAGCACTGTCTTGCTCTGAATGTTTCATTGTGCCTTGGCTGCCTGCTGGGCTACCTCTACCCCTGCCTCTACCTCTGCTGGGTGGTTGTGAACTTCTGGTGACAGGGCTCTGAACTGACCCTTCTATAGTAGTAGGAGGTGGTCCAACTCTGTGACTACTGGTGCAGTCCTTGGCAAAGTGTCCTGTGCCTCCACAGTTATAACAGGCTCTAATAGCATTGTAGCATATCCCACCATGATTTCTTCCACAAGTTTCACATTGGCGGGGAGGGTAGGAACCTCTGGTACTCTGTGACCGGATAGGGAGGCTTCATCACGAATATCTTCCCCTACCGCACTTCTTGCCACCTCTGCTGTGTCCCCATGATTCTTCCTCTTTCCGGTAGGACCACTGGAACTCGTTCTCTGATTTTCCCTCTTTCTCTGTCTTCTCTGATTTCTTTTTCTCAGGAGCAGCTTCAAACTCAATTCTTTCCAACTCTGGGGCTTGAGAAACAAGTTCAGAGAAGTTAGTGTGTTTGAAGCCGACCACTTGTAATCTGATACTGGGCTTCAAGCCAGTTTCAAACCTCTTGCATCTCTCCCTACTGGTAGCAAGTAAACTTACTGCATAATGGCTCAGGCGGGAAAATTCTCTTTCATACTCAGCCACTGATCTGCTCCCCTATTTCAGACTTAGGAATTCTTGTAGCTTCTGGTCTACATAAGCATCAGGGACATATTTTTGTTTGAATTCCCTGAGAAAGTCATTCCATGTTAGCACTGTAGGTTCTACTAGACTGTGGGGAATGGTTTTCCACCAGTCATAAGCATCCCCCTGTAGCAAAGATACTGAGTATTCAAATTTGAGCTCCTCTGTGCAGTGCAATTTCTTGAATACCCTATCCATCCTCTCTAACCATTGTTCAGCTTCTAGAGGATCTACTGTCCCCTTAAACTCTGTAGCCCCATACTTCATCAATTTGTCATACTGCCTAGTAGGAGACTGTGGTTGTACCACTGGTGTCTGTATTGGGACTTGAGTAGGCACATTACCAGCCATTTGTTGGAACATTGCAGCCATCTGAGCGAATCGAGCAGAAATCATGCAGTGCAGTGGTCTTTCTTGAACCACTGACATTATGTAGGGTTGGGGCATCCCCTTGCACCTCAGCCTCAATAGATTGATCGACTGAACGATCACCCTCTTTCATGGTCAATGCGAGGATCTTAGACCTCCTGAACAATTAACACAAGGAGATTTACTCCCGTTAGTGCATATTTATAATGTAATGTACTGTATGTATTAAACAATGATATTGAGCAGTTGTACTATGAAGAAAGAATATTCAAGTAACAGGTGAAAACAGAATTTAAAAACTTTGCTCTGATACCACTAAAACATGTCACACCCTACCCCTCTGTAAGGCGTGACATGATCCCGTAGTATACCTAATGAATTACCAACTCCGTTTACTGATAACCCATTAAATACACTACATGGGATTTTAAAAACTTTTCTTACTTCTTTTACAGTGGTGAGCACTATTTACAGGTGTTAAAAACCTTTTTGAACTGAAGTGATAGAACTAACACATTTGAATTAATTGGAATTTTTGTAAAAATTTTGGTAGAGTGCCATCTGTATTTTGGATAAAACAGTTCTTCAGAAAACCTGTAAAAAGCACTTCAATATATATTTCCAAATATCAACTCCAACATGTTTCTCAACACAACATATCTCTCAACTTAAATCTATAGTAATTTTTCAAAGACTGAGATAAAAGAAATATAATACAAATTTTATAAGTCAAAATATCTCATAATTTACTTTAAAACTTCAATGCACAATTTTAATTTATAACTGCTCAAAACCAAAAACAATATGTACATGCAGTGAATATACATTACAGTACAAAATGCAAAATGTGGTATACTCGTTATACCCGAAAATCTCTCGCTGGATGTACTAGCAGCCTAGTCTGCTGCCATGTCTGTCTGTCTACCTGCGACAGCAATAAAAAGCTATCGCTGAGACAATGTCTCAGTGGTGCACAATATTAACCAAATACAACTTTAAATCACAATTCACAAGTCATATAAATAGTAGATACTTAAAACCATAGTTAAATTCAAGACAGTAAATGTCAACAAGAATTTAAACTCCATTTCTCAATATCACAATAATTTCAATAAATCAAATCATGATTAAATTCAAAAGACAGTGAATGTCAATAAGAATTTAACTCCATTTCACAATCTCATAATATAAATCAATAAATCATACATAGCTTAATCATGTTCCAAAGTTCAATTCGTCCCAAAAGTCGATGACTAATGAGGAATAACATAGCTAGCTAGCAAAAATATGAGTACTCATTCGATTCGTCCTCAACAAGCACACACCTCAACACTTCAACCAGAGAGGGAATTCAATTCGTCCCACTAGACAAGCTAGCGAGGAATACAATCAATATACATGATAGCTGTGGTTTCAAATCATTTCCAATGCTTTTTAATCAATAAGTATCCATCAATATCATTCAAACAATTTTTCACAGTTTCACAATTCAAAACAACAATATACAAATAGTCATAATTTATTTCAATTGAAAATAATTCAAAAGAAATAGCTGTTCTGCACAAACCTCTGATAACTGTCTCCTGGTCTTGACTCAGTGTTTCCTTCCCTTTTTCTGAGTCTTTGCTAACTGAGAAACACAATTTGAAGTGTTTCAGAACTTAATTAAACCGTCTCTAACGATAATGTTTGATAAGTAATTCACTGAATGCTATTATTTGCTTAATCAACCTAATATATTGACCCTCGGTGCATTCTAGGTAAATTAGGTTTTAATGTTACTAACATGTCACATTCTCTTTTAGGGTTGGTACATATTACCAAGTTCATTTTCCGTGTATACTGCATTTTCTTGCAATTTGCTGGATTCCGGGATACTAGTTTGACCTAGCCGGACGACCTAGTTTCCTCGGTTTTCGGGTTTCGGTCTAAACTACAAACTTGTAGATCTATGTCTTATGGAACGCGGGGCAAAATTTTAGGTCATTCTGAGTTATGTAGACCAAGTTATGGTCATTTTACTATTGCTGGTCAAATTGCACCAAAATTGGTCACTTTAGGTCATTTTAGGTCATTTTAAGTTCGGCTAGTTTTTGGACCCGAACTTGTGCAAGCTGTTTGACCTGCTTATGGTCATTTCTGGGCTTTGGTGTCTTGATAAGACTTGTAGATATGGGTCTCAACTATTCATGTTCAAAATTTCAGGTCAATTAGACTTGTTTTGAGTGAGTTATGGCCTAAAAACTAACTGCTGCCCAAATGGTCAATTTTGAGGCCTCAATTGCACTTAATCCGGATTTGGTCATTTTTCAAGTTACCTTACAAGTAGAATTCTGGTAAGCTTTCTTCATTAAAGTTGGCACATTTTGTGCCTTGTTTCACCTCCAATTGGTCTCATACCAATTGAAGCCACACAATTAAAGTTATAGGCCTAAAACTCAAACTGCCTTATTGCATTTCTTGCATACACATCAAGCATCACTTTTTACACTCACCAAACTTAACATTCAAACCAATTCTGGTTGTACCACAACCTAAACATACTTTACAACATTTTATAGGTCATTTTGGCAGCTTACAATTACATTCAATGTGCACCAACAAGTGCAGAATTTGTCCAACCCAATTTACAACAATTCAATCACCAATTCATGCTCATTTACATGTCCAACTTCACACCATCATTCATGCACTCAAACTGCCATAACAACCAACACATTTTAACATCATTATTCCATAAACCAAGCATGAATTCCAGCATTCCTCAAGAGTTATCAAACTGCCACAATGGTACACTTACATTCCATTACTTTCCAAGCTTTAAATTTCATTTTACATTTACATATACTAAGTATACATTACCCAAACAATTTCCTACACAATATACATTTAATCAATCATTTAATTCACCATTTACAAGCACAATTAAACTGCCTTCAAGGTGCTTCCATGGCTGCCAAAAGTGCACATTCCCATTCAACATCAAAACTAAAAAATTTCTCCATAAATCAAACACCCATAATATCCTTACAAACTTTAACAAAGCAATAATCAAAAACTCAAACTTACCTATTGTTGGGACTTGTTAAATCTTCACCAAATTTCTTCCTTCTTGTTCCCTATAATCTGCCCAAGAGGTGTGGACCAAGTTTAATGAAGAGAATTTATGGTTTTATGTTGAAAATGGGAGAGAATTAAGCTTTGCATGGAAAATTTTCCATGGAGAATTAGGAGTGACAATCGGCCATTGTTGGAAGCTTGAAGAAAATGAATTAGTTAGTGGAGAAATCTGCCCATTTAATGGTTATTATAATCCTTAGTGCTCCACTCACCAATTATAAACTATATTATATGTTTAAATGTGTTAATTAGTCAATTTACCCTCCATTTTTACTATTTACATTAGGTACCCCTAAATTAATTTTTCATTATATTTTCCAAGTGTAATATTATTTATTTTTAATGGAAATTTAGGTCAAAAGACAACTCGGGATGTCAAATGGCCACAATGCCCTGTTCGGGTTGTATTCCCGATTTTTCGGTAACACCGGGTTTTGTCCGTTTTTCGATTTCTCACTTTTCTTTGTACTAATTATTTAATTTTCATTTAATATTTATAATGATATTTATACTTCAATAAATATTTATTTGAGAGCTAAAAATATTTTTCGGGGTTCCCCGTAGTCCACGGCTAGTCAACGGTCCACGCCGTGACTTCCCGGTGCGGTCACCCATCGCTAGGGTTCTCGGCTCGCTTAACTTGGTTGCATTTCTTTACTATTATTTTTCCTTTGTTTTTCTTGTATTTTCTTTTCTTGTATTTCATTATTTTATGTCTCCTCACTCATCTCGAAGTGTAGTTCTTGGCATTCTAGCTGTCTGGACAACACTGGTCACCGGAACAGTAGTACACACTACCGAACATAGGGGTGTTACACTAAAAGTGACTGTAACATATCCAATTAAGTTGGTAAAATGTAACTTCAAAATCTACCTAGTTAAGGATCCAGAATTAATAAATGAACCAATTATGGTTATTTGACAATAACTTGAGTTTCAGAAATCCAAATGACATGATTCAAAAAATAAAAATAAGACAAGACATAGAGGAATAACTTCCATGAAGGAAGTATGGCCAAATAGTGGCCATAAATTGATCAAATTGATAGGTAAAGTCAAGATATTAAAATTGAACCTAAAGAAAGGTTCATAAGACAAATAAATTTATAGCAGGGTTTTAACCCTAATATGTTACTAAACAGTAAATTACATGAAATAGGTATGTGGGACCCACTTTCTCACTACAAATGACATGAAATTTCTAATGAGTAATTGATAATGCTTAATTGCCCAAAGTAAACCTAGGCTTATGTATATAGTTTGGATTGATTGGTGTACCAATTAGGGACTACAGATAGTAGAACTGCCTACGTGAATAATCATTGATAAAAAAAATATGTCTGATATGATTGTTCTATATGCTATATGCCTACGCATTGGCCATTGTGCCTGATTTCATTTCTGGCTTTAAAAGCCTGCCCACTGGCCTTATGCCTGACATAACAGTTGTATATAGGGTAGACATATAGAGGTCTAACCAGTATACTCCCATGTATCTAGCCTTTATAGTCTGTTATAGGTTACTTGAGCACTGATATGATTTTGAAAAGACTGAAAATGAAATAAATGCATAGATAAGATACTGTTAAGTCTAATTGTTTCCAAAGTGCAGAAAATTCATAAATGACTTAGAATTTATGAAATTTACCTAGAATTATTATTTTATTTATTTAGTTACTTTTCTTTAAAGTTATGCACCACTAAGCAATTTGCTTAGTGCATTTGTTTTCCATCGCGTAGGTACTGGAGACTAGACACAGCCACAGCAGTAGCTGTAGCAGTAGTGCCCTGACAGAGATTGATCAGATTTGATAGTGTCTGCTTGTCACCTTAGCAGTATTTATTTTGGTAGGGCCTATGTTATTAGATTTTGTATTTTGTTTATTGTACATAAGTAGATACAGTGTAACTCATTTTGAACATTATAAATAAATTGTAATTATATTTTGGATTGTAACTAAAGTTGTGAACTTTTGTATATAAACTTTCATGTGAATGAATGAATGAAATATATATATATTTTTTGAAGTTGTATGAGCAGAAATGATATGATATGACATATGGAATATGAGATAGATATGAAATTATTTTTAACAGGAAAACATTAGAACCTGCCAAATGCTAATAAAACAGAGGAGGCTCTGTCCGGGTTTCCACAGAAATAATTTGTGACAAAAAAAAAAATTACTACAGGTTTTCTATGAAGTATAAAAATTAACAATGGACAGGACAAGATAAGATAGGGCACTCCAGTACCGAATGTGGCACGCTTTACTCGGCTACACTGTAGACAGGTAAGGGGCTTCACAATAAATGTGATTGAAGTTTGGGAGTTAGGTGGAATTGAGAAATTGGGATTATTGTTTTCATGCAGGAATTCTGGACCTTGAGTCCAATGTACTTTTATGGCCATAAGTAGAGTTATGTTGCTCTAATTGGTGTGAGGCCAATTGGACATGAAACCTAGAACAATTTGCTACATTTTTCATGCAGAGATGTTATCCAACAACTAAATCTAACATGACCTAAAATTGGCTTGAATCCGGATAACCACATACTTGACTTGGAAAAATGACCATATGAACAGTAAATGTTCAAATGGCCATAACTCACTCTAGGAAGGTCAGAATGACCTGATTCTTAAACCATTGGAAAGGTTAGATATAGGAGCGCATTTTTCATAAAGAACACAGAGCCCAATTCTTCCTTTAACCCAACCAATTTGCTAGAATAAATTAGGTTAACAATTCTGACTAGAACTAAAACTGACCTGAAATTCTGGATTTAGACCTACCCGACCAGTTTTGGTAAAAATGCCATAACTTGGTCCAAAAAATTGAAAATGTGGTGAAACTAAAACCAAAAATTCTATAAGACCTAGAACTACACTTTTCGTGTTTTGACCAAAACTCAAAACCTAATAGAACTTGGTCAATTTGCTAGGATAATTCAGCATGCCAAAACTTGAAATTGAACCAAATAATCACTTGACCCTAGAACAGTATTTATACCATATCTCTCACTAGGAAACTCCAAATGAGATGAGCCAAACTGTTCTATAAACCTAAGAAATAGGGCTCCAACTTTGATTTAGGAATCTTCCTCAAATTTTGAGTGTAGGAACCCTAAAATTGGAATAAAAAACACTGACCTGAACTTGAAATCCTGAAGGCACAAGGTTCAAGAGTCTAGGTCAGTTGATTGGATATAACTCACTCTACATAACCTAAAAAATTGTGATCCTTGAACCTGAGTGACCCTAAGACATAGGGTAACAACTCATATGAAAAACATTAGGCCTAAAAATGACTGTAGCATGCCCAAATGAATAGACAATGTTTGACTCCAGAATCTGCCTGGTTTTGGAACCATAAAGGGTCAGTGAACCAGTTTTGGTAATTTGACCATACCTTGAGTTCTAAAACTCCAAATGACATGATTTGAAAAGGAAAACAAAGATAAGACATAGAGGGACAACTTCTATGAAGGAAGTACGGCCAAATAGTGGCTACATCTTACCAATTTGCTAGGTGAAGTTAAGACATCAAATCTGGACCTTGAGAAAGGTTCATAAAATGACTTGTCATATGATATGGAATTAACTAAAATGATTTGCTAAATACAAAAGTGATATGAATATGCATGTGAGACTTATGTTTCTCATCATAAGTAACTTGAAAATGCTATGAATTACAAATAATACATAACATGAAATAATGAAACTAATAAGTACTTAATAATACTACTTTGCCCAAAGTATTCCTAAACTTATGTATATAGCATGGATTAATTGGTATACTAATTAGGGACTACAGATTGCACTACTGCCCACAGGAACAATCATTGATAGACAATATATGTCTCATACGGTTGTTCTACAAGCTTTATGCTTGCCCGTTGGCCTTTGTGCCTATTATGATTTCTGGCTTTGTGCCTATTATGATTTATGGCTTTATGCTTATCATTTGGCTTTGTGCTTGACATGACAGATGTATACATAATAGACATATGAATGTCTAACTAGTATGCTGTAACGCCTTCACTTTAGGTAATCCGTACATTCTACTGTTCCGATGATTAACGTCTATTCAGACAGCCAGGATGTTTGGAGCTACACTTAAACTAGAGTGAGGAGACATAAATTGATGGGATAAAGATCAAGTAAAATTAAGAAAAAATTAAAGAAGCGAAGTGTAACTCGGTTAAATGAGCCGGAGCTCTCGGCGATGGGTAACCCTAATGGGAAGCGAATGTGAGGATAGTTGCCAACCCCAGACCCATGGGAAAATCCTGTAAGATAAATATTAGGACTTAATTGGAGGATTTATGAAGTTTAAATGATAATAAAAATGTCAAAGAAAATCTAAGAAAATTTAGCCAATCGGTAGAGACAAATAACTCGATAAGTCCAAAGAATGACATTTTGGTCATTTTACCCTCAGTGTTGAATTTTGACCTAAATGTCAACCAAAAAGAGAGAGAATGAAACCTTACAAATAAATGAAAAATATTGAATTATGTAATGAAAAAGGGAAAGAAAAAGGAAAAGAAAGAATTAGAAATATAAATGTAATTATGACCTAAGCATGATGTCATGGTTACCTAGAAAAAAATTAATTTAATTAACTTTTGGATAAATACATAAAAAGGAAACAAAAATCACAAAAAGCCAAAATAAGTAATCTTCCTCTTCCCACCCAAGTTGGCCGAATTCTTCTCTATAACCACCTTTCCACCATTTTCAATCTTTTAAGCTTAATTTCCATGCGTTTCTCTTTATAATTCCCCTAACCACCAACATTAAACCTTGATGTTACACCTTGGTAAGAAGATTGGAAGTTAAAGGAAGCAAGGAAATTGAAGAATTGGAGGGTTAGAAATTTTATAAATAAGGTTAGTGCAAGATTCCCACCTCCTCTCTTTTTTAATTGTTGTAAGCATGTTGAAATGAGTTTGTATGACATGAAATTGAAAGAAAATGATAAGTAATTGAAAGATCAAATTCTTTGTACCCATGAGAAGAGTTGGGATTTGATGATTTTTTATTGAATTAAATTGTTTATTAGAGTTGTTGATGAGCATATGTGATAGATAAGTTGATTTGGTGTGTGTTTGCATGAAAGATGAGTATGAAAGTTAGGGTTTTTGACCTAATTTGGGAACTTTGAGTTGTGGCTTAAAATTAATGTTATTGAGGCTGTTTGTTGACTATTTGAAGTACCATGAATGTGAATTAAAGTTTGAAAGTTGGGTGGAATTGATATTGGGAGTGCTGATTTTTTATGTAGGAATTTGGACCTTGAGTCCAGTGTGGTTTTTAGGCCATAAGTAGAGTTGTGTTACTCCAACTGGTGTGAGGCCAATTGGAGATAAAACCTATGATAATTTTCCACATTTTTCATGAAGAGACTCTGCCTCAAAAACCAACACAAAGTGAATTAAATTTAGCTTAAATTCGAATAACCAAATGCTGGGCCTGGAAAAATGACCATAAGAATAGTAAATGTTCAAACGACCATAACTCACTTTAGAAAGATCAGAATGGCCTGATACTAGAACCATTGGAAAGCTTAGACATAGTATAACATTTTTCATGAAGAACACAAACCCTAATTCTGACCATAACCTAATCAAATTGCTAACCAAAATTAGCTCATTAAAACTGCCAGAACCAAAATTACCCAGAAAATCTTGGACATTGACCAATCCGACCAGTTATGGCAAAAATGCCATAACTTGGTCTAAAAAACTGAAAATGCAGTGAAACTAAAGCCAAAATTTCTATAACACCTAGAACTACAAATTTGGTATTTTGACCAAAACCTAGAACCTAATGCAACTTGGAAAAATTTCTAGGATAAGTCAGCCATCCAAATCCTGAAATTGAACCAAATAGACACTTGACCTCATAACAGTATTTGGATAATATCTCCCACTAGAAAACTCCAATTGAGATGAGCCTAACTGTTATGGAAACCTAAGAAATAGGGCATCAACTTTGATTTCGGAACCTTCCTTAAATTATGAGTGCAAGTATCCTAAAATGGGAACCAAAGATGCTGACCTGACCTTGAAATCCTGAAGGTATAGGGTTTAGTAGTCCAGGTCAGTTCATTGGCTATAAATTACTCTCTATAACTACAAAAATTATGATTCTTGAACCTGAGTGATCCTAAGACATAGGATAACAACTCATATGAGGGATATTAGACCTAAAAATGACTGTAGCATGCCCAAATTATTAGACAAAGTTAGATTCCAGAATCTGCCTGGTTCTAGAACCAGAAAAAATAATGAACCAATTTTGGTAATTTAACCATAACTTTCTCTAGAAAAATTCAATTGACATGATTAAAAATGATATGAAAAGCTAAGATGAAGGAATAAATCTTTATTTTAGGGATCTGGACTGTAATACCCCTATTTGTATAGCCTGGTATATTTCACTGTTCCGGTGACCGATGACGGTCCGGACAATTAAGGGGATTAGAACCATACTTAAGACAACTAGAGAAGCCATAAATACAAATAATTAGTAATGTTCAATTAGTTAAGTATAAATAAGAAAAACAGAACATAAGAAGTTAAACGAGCCGAGAGTCACAGCGATGGGTGACCTCCTCAGGAACAACTGCGAAGTCGTTTTAAACTCAAATTTCGAACCGTAAAAAGTGATGCTGCGGTCCTTAGGACCCTTATGAACACAGTGGAAAAGAGAAAATCATGAAAAAGAACTGTTAAGTCAGTCAAATAATTAGGTCAGGGAGCCGGAAGAAATATTGGATTATTTACAAACCGGGATGAACCGGCGAGGGGCAATTTGGTCAATTGACCCCGTGAGCTGACTCCTGACCTAACTGTCAAATAAAATCAGAGAAAAGAAAACTTCAGGATCGAGAATTAAATTAAAGAACTAATAGAAAAAAATAAATAGAAAAAAAAAAGAAAAGAAGAAGATGGAAAAGTCAAAGGTGATGACATCATGAATGATGTCATAAAGAAATTAATTAAGTTACTTATTAATTTGGAATTTTTGGTCTTCTTTAAGCCAACATTAGATAAAAGAAAATAAAGAAAAAAAAAATTCATTTTAGTCTTCTCCCTACCCAACTTGCCGCCCCACTTTCTTCCCTAAATCCCCCATGGAAGCTCTTTCTTTAAGCTTACACTAAGCTTAATTTCTCCTTACTCAACCTTAATAACCCTCATAAAAACTTCACTAGAGCTTCTTATTGCAACTTAGGAAGAAGAATTACAAGAAGAAAGAAGAGTTAAAGTTAGGGTTTGGAGGATTTAAGAAAGGTTAGTGTGCTAACTTTCAATTTTACTTCTTTAATTGCATAATTAGTTGTGAAAGTGAGCTTAGAACTTGATTAAATGAAACAAATATGGGGGAAGGACAAACTGAATTTTCGGCCAGCTTGAAGGGAGTATGAATTGCATGAATTTAATGGGTTTGAATGAGTTTAGAAACCTTCCTTAGTTGAATGATTAGCATTAAAACCATTAAGTGTGATTGATTGCAACAAAGTAGTGAGATTAGGGTTTGAATGTTAGGGTTTGTGAACCAAATTTTGGAGAAATGCATAAATGATATCTTTGACCAATTGTGGACTGAAAAATGGTCAATAATGACCAAAGGAAATTTGTGGGAATTATTAGAATGGGAGTCAAATTCGTAGGTCAAATAGTCATGCTGCTAGCAGCATGACCAAACCTACTTTGAAGGACCAAAACAGGAATTTTACAAGACCAATTGATATGCCACCAATTAGGGATGAAAATAGACATAAAAGGGCACAATTTTCATTAAGGAACCATGCCCAAAAACTGACTAAAACTTGGTGAACCAATTGACCAAAGTGAAATGAGAGAAGGCTGCCACTGCACCAAACTGACCAAATGAACATTAATTCATTTAGTCATAATTCGAGCTAGACAGGTCAAATTGACCTGAAATTTTACCAGAAATTAGATAAGACATAGATCCAAAACTTTCATGAAGAATACCACCCCAAATTATGCCATTAACCTAGTCAAATTATTGAGCAAAGTTGAGTTATTAAACCTGCAATTCTGCAGAATTGCCATTGAGCAGTAAAGTTCCAATGGCTATAACTCTCTCTAGAAAACTCCGATTTAGGTGATTCTTAAACCGATGGAAACCTAAGACATAGTAGAACATTTCATATGAAGAAAGTTAGACCAAATTATGAACTTAACTTGATCAAATTACTGAACAAAATTGGATCAAAAACCTGCCAGAACCATAGTTGCAGTATGAATAGTGCACGTGAACAGTAACTGTATTTTGGCTATAACTTGAGCTACAAAACTCCGATTGGGGTGATCCAAAAATGAGAATACACTTAAGACAATAAGGAACATTTTTTATGAAGGAAGTTTTGCCAAATTCCAATAGTAGATTGACCAATGGAACAGTGCAACTTCGGAGCACCAAAACCGAAAATTGGCAATTTTGCCAAAATGACCTAAGCTTTGAGAAAATGACCAAAACCAACAAGTTTAGTGATCAAAATATGGTATGTGGGTGAAGTTGGAATTCCCATACCTATTAAGCCTTAGAAAGTCAACTATTTGACTTGAATAGTATAGTGAATAGTAACCCGAAATACAAAATTCAAAGAACGTCGAATTTAACACGTTAGAGCTAGGTAATTGTGAAGTTAAATTTATTTTGGATTTATGTTAAGTTCTAGTACTGAAACATTATAAAATTGTGTGTTTCAGTTGAAAAGAATATCGGGAAGGAACCCGAGGAACCGAGTCGAGGCTAAGGGACGACTCGCTTGAGGTTTGTGCATAATAAACCCTATTTAAGCATTTGATCTTTGAAAAATTGATTTAGTACGCATTATGAATTTATGAACTTTTGTGTTGCCACCTTGTGATCAAATTGTAACTTTGGAAATTGATTTGATTTTTGTATGCAATATTTGAATGAAATATTTGAAATGGATTTTTGATTCACACTTAGCATGACAGTTACTTATTATTCCTCCTCCATTTATGGGGTTGAGATCGTTTATTTTCCTCCCTCTCTGGCTTGCCAGTTGAGGTTGTAGATCGAATGAGTACTCATTAGCTAGCTAGCCACCTCCCTCATTGATTTTCATTAATGGGGTTGAGATTGCTTTGTCGTGGTGTACAACGCCGCATTGATCGGAAATTTTGTGTCATTGCTTAAGTTGTGTATAACTTTGGCAACACTGTGTTTATGAAATTGTTTGACTAAACTGAGTTTAATAGATTATTTGACAAAATGATGTTATTATGAACTTTAATATTTGTGAAATGTAATTGAGAAACATTTAAATTGTGTTTGGCAATGAATGATTTATTTATTACATTTTAAATTTTTATTGTGCACCACTGAGTATTTTTATACTCAGCGATAACTTATTTTGCTGTCGCAGATAAGAGCAAGGAGAAAGCAGAGTGAGTCATTGTTAAATCGAGGACTACTCGATCATTTTATGCAGGTATTATTTTATACCCTTGTAGATAATCTTGATGTAAATATAGAAATGTTATTTGTATCAATGTAAGTTGAGCAGTTGTAAATAAATTGTAATGATATTATTTTGGACTTTCTTCTGTAAATTTAATATTTGTACATATAAAATTCCTACTTTATGCTTTGTGAATGGAATTATTAACTATTTTGAGTTGATAAATTTGATTTGGATTGTGGAACTGTTTTGAAATGAATTGCTTGGAGTTGAATTGTGATTTATTGGAGGTTGGAAATTGTGAAATATTTTTGGAAGTGCTTTCTACAGGTCTTTGACGAGCTGGTTTCTCAAAATACAGAGGGAACTCTGTCAAAATTTTTATAAAATTTGCGGCAAAATTAAAATAGACAAAAATTTTTATTAGTATTTAAACTTGAATAAATGATTTTAAATTCTTATCAAAATTCTCACCACTTCCAAAATGTAAGAAAATTATTTTAAAATCCCTTGTAGGGTACTTAATGAGTTATCGGTTGGTGAAGTTCGGTAGTTCATTAAGTATTCTACGGGATCATGTTATGCCTTATAGAGGGGTAAGGTGTGACATGTTTTAGTGGTATCAGAGCATGGTTTTTCAATAAATTTTGATTATGTGTATGAACATTTTATTGATAAGTACAACTGCTTAAGTGTCTTTTATTGATACATACGACGTATTTACATCATGAATATGCACTAACGGAGGTCAACCTCCTTGTGTTTGATCTCAGGAAGTAGAAAAATTGGAAAAACGGAATGGAAGGAGGAGATCATTCCGAAGAACAATATGTTGAGGCTGAGGTTCAAGAGGAAGCCCCAGCACTCTAGAACATGAGTGGGTCAGCCACTCCAGCTTCTGCTCCAGCACCGCAGTTTCCTGCTCAATTTGTACAGCAGATGGCTGCGTTCTTCTAACAAATGGCGGGTAATGTGCCACCCCAAGCTCAAATGCCAGTACCTGTAGCACAACCACAGCCCTCAGCTCGGCAGTATGAAAAACTGATGAAATTTGGGGCCACCGAGTTTAAAGGCACTGTGGATCCACTGGAGGCAGAATAGTGGTTGGAAAGAATGGAACGAGTTTACAGAAAACTGCAGTGTACGGAAGAGATGAAGTTTGAGTATTCAGTATCTCTTCTTCAAGGGGATGCATATGGATGGTGGAAGACCATCCCCCATAGCCTGGTTGAGCCCCCTGTGCTGACATGGATAGACTTCCTGAGGGAATTCAGGCAGAAATGGGTTCCTGATGCATATGTAGATAAGAAATTGCAAGAATTCCTGAGTTTGAAGCAAGGGGACCGAACCATAGCAGAGTATGAGAGAGACTTCTCAAGGCTAAGCCACTATGCTGGAAGCTTAGTCTCCACCCCCAGAGACAAATGTAAGAGGTTTGAGTCCGGGCTAAGGCGATGCGAGAATGCAAGTTGTGGGTTTGGACATCGAATTTTCTTTGAATTGATCTCACAAGCCTTGGAATTAGAAAGGATAGAATCAAGGGGCGGTGAAGAAGGGTTCACAAGAGAAAGAGAAGGCTGAAAAGACTCTTTGGACAAGCATCCAAAGTGGTTGGCAAGAGGAAAGCAGTTTGGGGATCTAGCTCCGTAGAGGCAGAGGCGATTTTACGGCCAAAGACCACCACTGCAGTCGGTAGGCCCAACAAGCTTCCCGAGGATCTTTATCAGTCCAGCAGTGTGAAACTTGTGGGAAAACTCATGGCGGGGTTTGTTTCAAAGCTACTGGCGCATGTTTTAACTATGGAGGAAGCGGACATTTCGCGAAGGATTGCACTAGTCCGCGTCGGCCTGGATCTTTTGCTACATCAGAAGGATCAGCCCAAGTCTCTACACTTAGAGGGTCACCATCAGCTGCTAGAGGTAGAGGTAGAGGTAGGGGTCCTGGTAGCACTCCTGGAAGTCAGAGCAATTAACGGCCCGATTATCCGATGGCGCACCGTCGAGTGTATACTATGCGTCAGAGGGAAGAAGCTGAAACATCAGACGTTGTAGCTGGTAATTTCTCCATCCTTGACCAAGATGTGTATGTGTTATTTGATCCTGGCTCCACACATTCATATGTTAGTGCTAGTGTGATGTGCTCTATTGCTATTTAGTGTGTACCGATGAACTATGATGTGCTAGTAACTAGTCCATTAGGCCAGGAGGTCAGGGTAAATAGGCTATATAGGGATTGTCCTTTGGTGATCCAATGGCACACTTTTCTATCTGATTTAATTGAAATGCCCTTCAGAGATTATGACATTATCTTGGGCATGGATTGGTTAGCCAGGCATCACGCCATGATTGACTGTAGACTGAAGACAGTCACTTTTGGTCTCCCTCAGTATGGTGATGTAGTAATACATGGGGAGAGGCAGTTATTGCCTTCAAACATCATTTCATTTGCCCGCGGAAAAATGATTAGAAAAGGGGGTGAGGCGTACTTAGCACATGTGATAGACACCCAAGTGGGGAGTCTAGCACTGAGGGACATTCCTACTGTATGTGACTTTCCGGATGTGTTTCCTGATGAATTGCCAGGATTACCTCCAGAAAGAGAAGTGCAGTTTGAAATTGATGTTATGCCTGGTGTGGACCCAATCTCCATAACACCATACAGAATGGCACCAGTAGAACTAAAAGAATTGAAAGTGCGATTGCAAGAGTCGCTTGATAAGGGCTTCATTCGCCCTAGTGTGTCACCTTGGGGAGCGCCGGTGTTATTTGTAAAGAAGAAGGATGACACTCTCCGGTTATGCATTGACTATCGGCAGTTGAATAAGGTGACGATAAAGAACAGATACCCATTGCCCTGTATTGATGATTTGTTTAATCGCGGTTAAAGTGCGGTATGTTCTCAAAATTGACTGAGATCGAGTTATTATCATTTGAAAGTTCAAGAGCGAGTATTTCAAAAGCGCCTTGAGAACCCGCTATGGCCATTATGAGTTCTTGGTCATGCCATTCGGGTTAACTAATGCTCATTTGCTTTTATGGATCGATGAACACTATCTTGGACCATACCTCGACCAGTTTGTTGTGGTATTTATTGATGATATATTGGTCTATTCGAGGAATGCGAGAAGAGCATGATAGACATTTGTGGATTATCTTTGAGACTTTGAGAGAGAAAGCACTATATGCCAAAGCCGAAATGTGAATTTTGGCTGAAGGAGATATCCTTTTTGGGGCACATAGTATCGTGAGAGGGTATTAAGGTAGATCCTAGCAAGATTGAAGCTGTCCTTAATTGGAAGCCACCCAGAAATGTCACAGAGATTCACAGTTTTCTGGGTTTAGCCGGATACTACCGTCGATTTGTGAAGGGATTCTCCATGTTGGCATCTCTATTGACCAAGTTGCTTAGAAAGGATGTGAAATTTCAGTGGACAGACAAATGCCAGCAAAGTTTTGATGAATTGAAAAGATGTTTGTGAGGCTCGATTCGACTTTACCCACCTTTGGGTAAAGAATATACTGATTCTGATGCTTCTCACAATGGGTTAGGTTGTGTGTTGATGCAAGATCGAAATGTTATTGCCTATGCATCACGCCAGCTGAAACCGCATGAGAGGAATTATCCAACACATGATTTGGAGCTTGCAGCCATTGTGTTTGCTCTTAAGATCTGGAGGCATTATTTGTACGAGGAGAAGTGTTACATTTACACAGATCATAAGAGTTTGAAGTATTTGGGCACCCAGAAAGAGTTGAATTTGAGACAGAGGAGGTGGTTAGAGTTGATAAAAGACTACGATTGCCTGATAGACTATCAGCCAGGGAAAGCTAATGTTGTGGTTGACGCCTTAAGTCGTAAGACTATGGCAAGTTTACAGGTTACTCCTTTGTCTTTGGTACATGAGTTGAGATCATTACATGCCAGTTTAGAGATTAATGATGAGGGGCAGACAGCAGTTGCATGGCATGTACAGCCTGTGTTAATTGATCAGATCAGAATGGCTGCTCAGAATGATGAAAAGTATCAGAAGCTGTTGGAGGAGGTTTGACAGAGCAAGAAACCAGAGTTCTCAATCAGAGATGATGGTTTACTGCTACGCCAGGGCATAATGTGTGTTCCTAATGATGTTAATTTGAGGCAGATCATTTTGAAGGAAGCATATGAGTCTCCTTTTGCTATGCACCCTGGTGGTACAAAAATGTATAGAGGGCTAAAGAAGCATTACTGGTGGATGGGTTTAAAAAGAGACGTGGCAGAGTTTGTATCCAAATGCCTAACTTGTCAGCAAGTAAAGGCAGAGCATCAAGTACCAACTGGGTTATTACATCCACTGTCAGTGCCAGAATGGAAATGGGAAAGAATAACAATGGATTTTATAATGGGACTTCCGAGGACACAGAAGAGTCACGATGCAGTGTGGGTCATTGTTGACAGACTGACTAAGTCTGCTCATTTTCTGCTAGTTCGAATGGACTACAGTTTGGACAGATTGGCCAGCTTGTACATTGACGAGATTGTGAGACTGCATGGAGTGCCAGTATCCATTGTATCAGACAGAGATCCTAGGTTCACTTCTAGATTCTGGGGTAGTCTTCAGAGAGCCCTAGGAACTAGATTGAACTTCGATCTTGCATTCCACCCACGCAGACGGATGGCGATGCGAGAGGGTAATTCAGATCTTGGAGGACATGCTACGGGCTTGTGTGATTGAGTTTGAGGGTAGTTAGGATACACACTTGCCTTTGATTGAGTTTGCTTACAACAACAGCTACCAATCAAGCATTGGGATGCCTCCATATGAAGCTTTGTATGGCAGAAAATGTAGAACCCCGTTGTGTTGAGATGACGTGGGTGAAAGAAAAATGATTGGACCCGAAATTGTTTAACAGACTGAAGAGAAAATCAGGGTCATCAAAAGTCAACTTAATGCTGCATCAGACCGTCAGAAGTCATATATTGATTTAAAAAGAAGGGATATTCAGTATGTAGTGGGTGAAAAAGTTTTCCTCAAAGTTTCTCCTTGGAAGAGAATTATGAGATTCGGCAGAAAGGGGAAACTAAGTCCTCGTTTTATTGGGCCATATGAGGTTCTGGAAAGAGTGGGTCCTTTGGCATATCGGTTGGCACTACCTCCAGAGTTGGAAAAGATACATAATGTCTTCCATGTGTCTATGTTGAGGAGGTATCGATCAGACCCATCTCTTGTACTACCAGTAGAAGAAATTGAAGTGAATCCAGGCCTCACATATGAAGAAGAACCCATAAAGATTCTAGCTTATGAGGTGAAGCAGCTACGGAACAAGCAGATACCGTTGGTGAAAGTGCTGTGGAACCATCATTCGGGCCAAGAGGCTACTTGGGAACGAGAGGAGGACATGAGGAGACAGCACCCACAGCTGTTCTGAGATTGATACCAGGTAAAATTTCGAGACGAAATTTATTTTAAGGGGGGAAGAATTGTAACACCCCTATTTGTATAGCCTGGTATATTTCACTGTTCCAGTGACCGATGTCCGTCCGGAAAATTAAGGGGATTAGAACCATACTTAAGACAACTAGAGAAGCCATAAATATAAATAATTAGTAATGTTCAATTAGTTAAGTATAAATAAGAAAAACAGAACATAAGAAGTTAAGCAGCCGAGTCACAAAGATGGGTGACCTCCTCGAACGCATGAAGTCATTTTAAACTCAAATTTTGAACCGTAAAAAGTGACGCTGATGTCCTTAGGACCCTTATGAACACAGTGGAAAAGAGAAAATCACGAAAAAGAACTGTTAAGTCAGTCAAATAATTAGGTTAGGGAGCTAGAAGAAATATTGGATTATTTGCAAACGGGATGAGCCGGCGAGGGCAATTTGGTCAATTGACCCAGAGTGACTCTGACCTAATCACAAATAAAATCAGAGAAAAGAAAACTTCGAGATAGAGAATTAAATTAAAGAACTAATAGAAAAAAATAAATAGAAAAAAAAAGAAAAGAAGAAGATGGAAAAGTCAAAGGTGATGACATCATGAATGATGTCATAAAGAAATTAATTAAGTTACTTATTAATTTGGAATTTTTGGTCTTCTTTAAGCCAACATTAGATAAAAGAAAATAAAGAAAAAAAAAATTCATTTTAGTCTTCTTCCTACCCAACTTGCCACCCCACTTCCTTCCCTAAATCTCCCATGGAAGCTCTTTCTTTAAGCTTACACTAAGCTTAATTTCTCCTTACTCAACCTTAATAACCCTCATAAAAACTTCACTAGAGCTTCTTATTGCAACTTAGGAAGAAGAATTACAAGAAGAAAGAAGAGTTAAAGTTAGGGTTTGGAGGATTTAAGAAAGGTTAGTGTGCTAACTTTCAATTTTACTTCTTTAATTGCATAATTAGTTGTGAAAGTGAGCTTAGAACTTGATTAAATGAAACAAATATGGGGGAAGGACAAACTGAATTTTTGGCCAGCTTGAAGGGAGTATGAATTGCATGAATTTAATGGGTTTGAATGAGTTTAGAAACCTTCCTTAGTTGAATGATTAGCATTAAAACCATTAAGTGTGATTGATTGCAACAAAGTAGTGAGATTAGGGTTTGAATGTTAGGGTTTGTGAACCAAATTTTGGAGAAATGCAAAAATGATATCTTTGACCAATTGTGGACTGAAAAATGGTCAATAATGACCAAAGGAAATGTGTGGGAATTATTAGAATGGGAGTCAAATTCGAAGGTCAAATAGTCATGCTGCTAGCAGCATGACCAAACCTACTTTGAAGGACCAAAACAGGAATTTTACAAGCCCAATTGATATGCCACCAATTAGGGATGAAAATAGACATAAAAGGGCACAATTTCCATTAAGGAACCATGCCCAAAAACTGACTAAAACTTGGTGAACCAATTGACCAAAGTGAAATGAGAGCAGGCTGCCACTGCACCAAACTGACCAAATGAACAGTAACACTGTTCATTTAGTCATAATTCGAGCTAGACAGGTCAAATTGACCTGAAATTTTACCAGCAATTAGATAAGACATAGATCTAAAACTTTCATGAAGAACACCACCCCAAATTATGCCATTAACCTAGTCAAATTATTGAGCAAAGTTGAGTTATTAAACCTGTAACTCTGCAGAATTGCCATTGAGCAGTAAAGTTCCAATGGCTATAACTCTCTCTAGAAAACTCCGATTTAGGTGATTCTTAAACCGATGGAAACCTAAGACATAGTAGAACATTTCATATGAAGAAAGTTAGACCAAATTATGAACTTAACTTGATCAAATTACTGAACAAAATTGGATCAAAAACCTGCCAGAACCATAGTTGCAGTATGAGCGATTGCACGTGAAGCGATCTGTATTTTGGCTATAACTTGAGCTACAAAACTCCAATTGGGGTGATCCAAAAATGAGAATACACTTAAGACAATAAGGAACATTTTCTATGAAGGAAGTTTTGCCAAATTCCAACAGTAGATTGACCAATGGAACAGTGCAACTTCGGAGCACCAAAACTGAAAATTGGCAATTTTGCCAAAATGACCTAAGCTTTGAGAAAATGACCAAAACCAATAAGTTTAGTGACCAAAATGTGGTATGTTGGTGAAGTTGGAATTCCCATACCTATTAAGCCTTAGAAAGTCAACTATTTGATTTGAATAGTGCAGTGAATAGTAACCCGAAATACAAAATTCAAAGAACGTCGAATTTAGCACGTTAGAGCTAGGTAATTGTGAAGCTAAATTTATTTTGGATTTATATTAAGTTCTAGTACTGAAACATTGTAAAATTGTGTATTTCGGTTGAAAAGAATATCAGGAGGGAACCCGAGGAACCAAGTCGAGGCTAAGGGACGACTCGCTTGAGTTTGTGCACAATAAACCCTATTTAAGCATTTTATCTTTGAAAAATTGATTTAGTACGCATTATGAATTTATGAACTTTTGTGTTGCCACCTTGTGATCAAATTGTAACTTTGGAAATTGATTTGATTTTTGTATGCAATATTTGAATGAAATATTTGAAATGGATTTTTGATTCACACTTAGCATGACAGTTACTTATTATTCCTCCTCCATTTATGGGGTTGAGATCGTTTATTTTCCTCCCTCTCTGGCTTGCCAGTTGAGGTTGTAGATCCAATGAGTACTCATTAGCTAGCTAGCTACCTCCCTCATTGATTTTCATTAATGGGGTTGAGATTGCTTTGTCTTGGTGTACAACGCGGCATTGATCGGAAATTTTGTGTCATTGCTTAAGTTGTGTATAACTTTGGCAACACTGTGTTTATGAAATTGTTTGACTAAATTGAGTTTAATAGATTATTTGACAAAATGATGTTATTATGAACTTTAATATTTGTGAAATGTAATTGAGAAACATTTAAATTGTGTTTGGCAATGAATGATTTATTTATTTCATTTTAAACTTTTATTGTGCACCACTGAGTATTTTTATACTCAGCGATAGCTTATTTTTGTCATCATGAGATAAGAGCAAGGAGAAAGCAGCAGAGTGAGCTGCTGTTAAATCGAGGACTACTCTGATCATTTTGTATGGGTATTATTTTATACCCTTGTAGATAATCTTGATGTAAATATAGAAATGTTATTTGTATCAATGTAAGTTGAGCAGTTGTAAATAAATTGTAATGATATTATTTTGGACTTTCTTCTGTAAATTTAATATTTGTACATATGAAATTCCTACTTTATGCTTTGTGAATGGAATTATTAACTATTCTGAGTTGATAAATTTGATTTGGATTGTGGAACTGTTTTGAAATGAATTGCTTGGAGTTGAATTGTGATTTATTGGAGGTTGGAAATTGTGAAATATTTTTGGAAGTGCTTTCTACAGGTCTTTGAAGAACTGGTTTCTCAAAATACAGAGGGAACTCTGTCAAAATTTTTATAAAATTTGCGGCAAAATTAAAATGGACAAAATTTTTTATTAGTATTTAAACTTGAATAAATGATTTTAAATTCTTATCAAAATGTTCACCACTTCCAAAATGTAAAAAAATTGTTTTAAAATCCCTTGTAGGGTACTTAATGAGTTATCGGTAGGTGAAGTTCGGTAGTTCATTAAGTATTCTATGGGATCATGTTATGCCTTACAGAGGGGTAAGGTGTGACATGGACCCAATTCTAAGCCTAAGTGCTTAGGAATGTATGGCAAAAAAGATGGAAAATTTTGAAATTAATAGACTCACAGGATTTAGCATCCTGAGTAGTCCTTAGTATTTGAGTATAACTAGAGTTTTAAAACTCTAAATGGATTGATTCAAAAAGAAAACTAAAGTTAAAACATAGAGGAACAATTTCTATAAAGGAAGTATGGCCCAATGTATAACACCCTCACTGTAGCAATTCTATACATTCTACTGTTCCGGTGACTAGTGTCGGTCCGGATAGCTAGAATGTCTGGAAAAATATTTAAACTAAAGTGAGAAACCATAATTAACTCAAATATTAATAAGAAAAATTTAGGAAAAAATTTTAGAAATAAAATACAACCAAGTTAAATAAGCCGGTGCCCTAGCGATAGGTAATCTAGTGGGAAGTTGCGGTCCTTGCAACTGGGAGCCCTAGACTCGGGAGAAAATTTATAAAATAATTTTTGGGACTCTAGAGAAGAGTCATTGAGGTTTCTATGGCATCAAAATGCCTAGAAAATGCTTAGAAAAATTTTTCAATCGGTACGGATAATTTTAGTCTATTAAGCCAAACGGAGGGCATTTTAGTCATTTCGTCTTTAGAGATGATTTTTGGCCTTTAGTTAAGTAAATAATTATTATGACATAAAATGTAAATAAATATTACTAAAAATTAAATTGAAAATGAGCAGCGAAGAAAAAAAAAAGAAAATGAGATAAAATGTCAATTATGACATCACCATGAGGTCATTTAAAAAAATTCCACCAATCACAATTAATCACCACTTAATTAACTAATAAAAGAGGATAAATGACACAAAAAAATAAAAAGCAATCAGTTCTTCTTCCTTAACCAGCCAACTGCTCTCTCCCATTCTCCATTGAAGAAGTTTTCTTCCACCTCTTCCAAACCTTGATTTCTCTCCACCAAACCCTAAGTTCCCTTCAATAAAACTTCTCTATACCACTTGGCAAGGTGTTTGGCTGCCAAGAAAAGCCAAGAAAATAAAGATTTGTGAAGGGAGAAAATATCTCCAAAGAGGTTAGTGTCTAATCTTTTACTTTTTTTTTTTTACTTAAGCCATGTTTAATGCCTTGAAATAAGTGGAAAGTGTAAGAAAACAATAAAAAAATTTGTATGTGTGCATCCCTATAATTTTGGCAGCTTAGGGTTGGTTAGGGTTTGATGAATTTACTTGAAGTAAAGTGTTTATGAGCTGCCCATAGCATGAGATGAGTGATTGAACATGTAAGAGTAAGTGAAATGCAAGTGTGATGCATGAATGAACCTTGAAAATGTGGACACTTGAATAACATTAGGGTTTGCTCATGTAATGGTATGTTAACATTGTAATGGTCAATTAGTGACCATTTGAATGTGTGTGAGGAGAAATTGAAGTGAGTAAGAATGTTGGAGTTGAGCTTAGGCATGCTGCCCTTTGTGACCTGCAGGACTGGTTGTGAGTCCAGCAGGTTTGGGCAGCTATAAATGGAGTTGTATAGGTTCAATTGGTGCAAGGCCAATTGGATCTAAAACTAGACACATAATGGCACAACTTTGGTGAAGAAACCCTACCCAGAAAACCAAACCAAATTGACTTAGAAATTACCCTAATCCGGGTGACTTACATTCTGCCTGGGCAAAATGACCAAATGAATAGTATTCATTCATTTCGTCATAACTCAGTGTAGAAAGGTCCAATTAATCTAAAGTTTTATTAGCAGAAAGCTGAGATATAGCCATACAACTTTCATGAAGAAAATAAACTCAAATTTTGACCATAACATGTCCAAAAGCTAACCTGTAATTAGTGTAATTCTGCCCTGAAAAATCTGGAAAATTACAATCCGGCCAGTTATGGTGTTTAGGCCATAACTTGAGCTACAAAACTCTAAATGGAGTGATTCAAAAAAAAATGTAACTAGACACAATAAGAAACAACTTTCATGAAGACAATTTTTCCAAATTCCTACTGTACAAATGACCAATAGAATAGTAAACTTAGTGCTTGAAATCTGAAAATTGTGAATAACTAACACTAATCTTTGAAATGGTATTGGCAACCAATACTAACAACTTTAGAATGCAAAATGTGGTATGTTGGAGATATTAGAACTAATGTACTTATTGTCTATGAAAAAATCAACATTTTAGTTGACTAATGAAATGAATAGTAATAATGAAACTTCAATTTCAAGAATTGTAAAATTTAAAAGTTTAACATGCCCTAGTACACCTAGTAAGATTGGTTTGGATAGGTTGGCATGCCAATAGGGTTCAGTTAGCAGTACTGCACATGGCATTATGCCATTATGTGATTTTATAGCTTTTAGCCATTCTGCTATTATGATGATACTTGGCCTTGTGCCTAATGTTTATTACAGCTTATCAGCTATTCTGTTGCACACCGGGAGATACATATGTGATCGATGGTGTGACGGCCCGAGGTACTTAATACCCAGTGCCAGTTTACCCATTTATCCAGTCCAGTCATCCAATATAGGTTACTTGGACAACCAAAAATGAAAGTTTATAAATTTAATAAAATAATGAATATAACAAATACCAAATAAATAAGATTACAAATAATTACCAAAAATTTGTTTGCATGAGACATTAATACATTCACTGCATATTTATTTTCTTTTAGTTCTTTTTATATTATTATTGGCACCACTAAGCATTATTGCTTAGCGCGTTGCCTTTTGCTAAGCGTAGGTTCTGGAGAGACTGACAGAGAGCCCAGTAGACCACAGACTAGGTGAGGCCGTCCACAGTTCTACATAGTATCCGTGTCACCTCACAGACTTCAGTACATTGGTAGGACACTAGGTCTCATTTTGGTATTTTATAATTAAACTTTTATTTTCTCATGTATAATTGAGACTCATGTAATATATTTTGGTATTAATGTAAATAGTTGAAATTTGTGTTTATAAATGAAAAATTGAGTATTTATTTATGATTTCTATATGATAATCATGTGAAATGAATGAATGAGAAATAGAAGTATTGTTGAAAAATATTAAGACTTTGTTGATATAATGGAGTTTGGGAATGATTGAAAACGTATTGAAAGTGTTTTTTCACAGGTTCTGAAGAACTGTTTTCTTTATTTTTAGCCGATACTCTACTGGATTTTCTATAAAATTTGCGGTACCTCAAATAAATTTATAATTTCAATAAATGACTCAAATGAGGTAAATTTAACAAATTGCACTTTAAAACTACGAAGAAATAAATCAAGGAGGAATAAAAAATGATTGAAATAAAATATGATATTCTGGTACACTGTGTGACATATCTTACTCGGCTATACTGTAGACGAGTAAGGGGTGTCACACAATGGACCATGCATCTTAGTCAAATTGCTAGAGAAAATTAAGGTATAAAATCTGAAATCCATGAAATTTTCATGGACAACCTGAAATATGAATGGTACCCCACTTAGATGACTTAATTAACACTTAAATCATGTGAATAGGTAGTTAGAGCTTGTATTCCCATCACAAATAGAACTTATGAGACATTACCAACATAACTTGAAATATGAATTGTAATCACTATAAATGAATTATTGAATATGTAAATGTTGTAAAAATGTTATTTGGGACTTATGTTCCCATTATGAGTAAAAATGAAAATGCTTGAACCTAAGTGACATGTGAGATGGTGTGATAAATTAGATAAGAAATTGTAAATATTAAATAGATGATGGGACTGATAAATTATGATCCATATAAATGAAATTTATGAATACATGCATTAGGTGAAAATGAGTTTGGACATTGTATTTTCGCTAGGAATAGAAATAAAATGCCATAAAATATAAATAGAAAATATAATGAAATAATAAAACATATTAACACTTAATGGTACTAATGTGCCCATGTATTTCCTAGACACGTTTGTTAGATTGGATAGATTGGTATGCCAATAGGGGATTGATTGAGCAGTACTGCGTAAGACTTTATACTTGTTATTATGGCTTTATGCCCGCATTTATGGCTTGTATGCCCGATTATGTGTTACCATGACTTTTTAGCCATATTGATTGCATACGTGGTTGACGTTTTGCGTCCCATGGTATGACGGCCCAAGACACCACGGTGTCCAGTGCTAGTTTACCCGCTTATCCAATTTAGTTAGCCCGTCATAAGTTACTTGAGCAGTGAAATTTGTTAAGAATAATGAAAATTAGATATATGAGTGAAAAGGACTTGAAATGAGCTAGATTAACTCTAAAAATTTTATTTATTATGTAATGATCCAAAACACCTAGAAAGTATTGAGTGAAGTGATAAAAAGATTAGCAAAATAAATGTAACTTAAATAAATATTACAAATGCATCTTCTATAATAAGATGAATATAAATTTAATATTTTTATTAATTTTGTATATTGTAAATTATTAATGTAAATTTATGAACTAAGCGCTTCCAAAGAGGAACAAAAAGGATAAAAGATAGTTAATATTAGAAATTTCACATGAAATTAAAATAATTCTTGATTACACAAATTATGCTGTATTTTTATCTTTATTCGTATATTTTATTTCCTTATTATATTATTGCACCACTAAGCAGAAATGCTTAGCACGATGGATTGTTTCCCTCACGTAGGTACTGAAGATAAAGACTAGTAGACATTAGACTGGGATTTTAGAGTCCGGATCTGCAGAAGTGTTCAGGTTGTCACCTCCTAATCAATGCATGTAGATAGGGCCCATATAGGTCATATTAATGTATTTTGCATATTATAAATATTTATTATATTGTAATGTAAATTATAAAATTGCATTTAATATGCATATGATGTAAATTATGAACTTATGTAATTAAATTGTAAATCATGTAAATTAAAGAAATTTGAATATTTTTATATATGAATTGAGCATGAATGGATTTGTTTGGAAATGAATATGGAATTGAAATATATAATGATATTTGAAATGATGAGATGGTTGTGATAGATATGGATGAGATTATTATTGGCAAAATATATTGTTGAAATTTTTAAACAGGTGAATAGTGAAACACGCCAACTGGTAATAGAATGGGGGAAACTCCATTAGTTTCTTCTTTAGAAATATAATTTATTTTTAAAAACATAATGAGAACAAAATTATTAAAGGAATAAAGTAAGATAAGATAGAGTGCTCCGACACTGAGTGTGATATGCCTTGCTCGGCTACACTGTAGATGGGTGAGGGGTGTTACATATACTCCCGTGTATCTAGTCTTTATAGTCTGTTATATGTTAATTAGGCACAGATATGAGTAATATGCTTTAAAATCAAATAATTACATGAAGAAATCACTGATAAGAATTTAATAAGACTGAATATGGAATAAGTAAACAGGAAAGATTCTTATTAGCTTAATTGCTCCAAAAGTTCAATAAACATGTAAATGACTTCAAATTCATGAATTCTATATTTCTATATAAAGTTATACATAGACTAATTACCTTCAGTTATTTAGTTATATTTTACTTTACTTTATGCACCACTAAGCAATTTTCTTAGTGCATTGGTTTCACCACGGCAGCAGCAGCAATAGTGCCTACATAGGATTTTGGATCAGATATGCTATTGTGTGGTTGTCACCTCAACAGTCTAATTTTGGTAGGGCCCATGTATATTTAGCTTTTGTATTTTGATCATTGTACATAAATGGGATGTAATTCATTTTGGGATTGTAAATAAATTATAAATTGTTGTGTATGAATTTTATTATTGTATATGAATTTTATATGAATGGAATGAAGAATATTTACTTGAAATTTATATGAGCCATGATGATATGATATGATATGGAAAAGAATGAGATGGATAGTATGATATATGATATGAGATTTTTAATAGGTAAATAATGGAATCTGCCAGACGCTAATATAACAGAGGAGATTCTATCCGGGTCTCCACAAAAATAAGATGTGATAAAAAAATTTGAACATATGGGATAATATAAATACATGAAATTTAAATTAATACGGTATAAGACAAGATAAGATAGGGTGCTCTGGCATCGAATGTGGCACACCTTGCTCGGCTACATTGTAGACGGGTAAGGGGCATTACATTTCCATTAAAAATTTCTAGTTCAAGGATGGAAACATGCTTGGCAATTGATTTGACATAATATCTAGTTTTATCAAAGGCTTGATTTGGTGAATTGGTTACAGCTTGAGAATAATTGGAAGCAAATTTGGTTTGCGAGAGGAAGGCTCATTTGAAGAAAAGGCTATTGTTCTGGTTTGATAAGGAGATGAACTAGAAACTTAAGTAACATGAACAGGGAATGAAGAATCAGAATGAAGAACTTGGAATCTATTTTCAATTGACATAATAAATTGAGTATAATCACTGCTAAAAAAGTTATTTTTTTAAATGGGAGAGTCCATTAAGTTTTTCTTCTTGAAATTTTATGAGCTTCTTTCCCTATAAAAATTCACAAGGAAATCAAGTAAAGAGTAAAAGATTATTTAATATATTCAATATCAAAATCAAAAACTCATAATTAAGCTTGCCAATGTACGAAAATTTGTTTTCAAACTAAATTCTTAACATGTTTTTGTAAAATATCTTTAGTAGCTAAATAATAAATTCTTAATTAAAAAATTTTTCCCAATTAAATCATCTTCAAACTTTGTAATAAATAAGACAATAGATAAAACTTCCTCTTTTTTTTTATTGTTGAATAATTTCTTTGAGTTTGATTCCAAGCTCCAGAATGGAATCTAACTAGAGATTCTTTGGTTTGACCAGGTAAACACTATTTAAGAATTCCCCCATATCTTATATTAGAAGCATCAGTTTCTACAATAAAAAAAACATCAGGATGAGAAATAAATAAATAAGAAAGATAATGAATCTTTTGTTTTAGGAGCTTAACAATTTTTGTATATTCATCGGTCTATGGTGGAGGACTCTATCTAAGTCTATTGAACAAAGGTTGACAGAAGATTCTAATATCCTTAAAAAAGTCTGCTACATAATTGAGACATCCTAAAAATCTTTGTAATTGATTTTTATCCTTAATTTCATTAGGAAATTTTAAAGTATATTCTAAAATTCTTGATATTGGTGAAATATTATTTTCAAATATTTCATGACCAAGAAATCTTATCTTTGTTTGAAATAATTTCATTTTAGAAACAGAGACAACTAAACCATTTTGTTTAATAATATTTTAAAATTTTTGTAAATGAGAAAAATGTTGTTGGATTGAATTAGAGAATATTAACACACCATCAATGTAAACAATGGCAAATGAGTCATGGTTAGATAATATATCATTCATAACTCGTTACAATGTGGATAGAGCATTCTTAAGACCAAAGGGCATAACATTCCATTCATTATGGCCAAAAGGAACATTAAATTTTATTTATATCTATCTTCTTTAGCAATTTAAATTCGTCAAAATCCACTTTTCATATCAAATTTAGAAAATATTTTTATAGTTGTTTACACCACAATTTAATTTTAATATTTTTGGACCTCAGTTAATTAATGGATCTGAAATATTAAATTAAATTCCTAATTTAATGTGACTAAGCCTATAACTCAAATTGGCAGAAGACCAATAGTTAGTGGATATTAATTATGTAGAGCTAGACCAATTAAATAATTACCCATATAAGTGGGTGTTATGTATTGGATATTTACAAATATTCAATGTTTAAAAATATCTACTGAATGATGAGCATGGAAGTGGAGTAGTAGACAAGTGGATGAAGTGGTGTGAGTCGATAGTTGTGGGAGTTACGGATGGTTACAAGCGGCTATGGGAAGTTATGGAAGTGGAGCAGTGGTGAGAAGAATTTGGCTAGTGGTGGAGAAGGTGGTAACCACCAAACTTGGCCACCAAGTAGAATTTCTCTATAAATTGACGTACTGGGCAAAAGAAAAGGGATGAACAACTAATTAATCAATACCTGATAGACACAATATCTTAGCTCAAATTTTCTCTAGTTCATCAATCTCTTTACATTTTTAAATGATCTTCTACTTTTCAATTTAGCGTTCACCTGTTCATTTTCAATTCAAGCAAGCAATTTACATTTTCTCTGCACATATTTCAATTCCTATAAGAGATCAATTTTACTTTTTAATGCAATATACAACTTTCATGTCCATATTTCTTTTTAAGCAATCTATTCATTTAATTTTCAATGTACAATTTACTTTTCTAGCAATGATTTAATTTCTTGCAAAGCGATCATTTAACTTTTAATGCACAGATTTAATTTTCTGCAAAGCAATAAATTTACTTTTCCTTTAAAGTGATCAATTTACTTTTCCAATGAATATATTTAATTTCCTATAAAGTGCTTAATTTACTTTTCCAACGCAATCTTTACAATTTTCGCAATGATCAATTTATTTTTCAAGCACATTTTTTCTTTTCAATGCACAAGCCTCCTTTTAAGTTTTCTCAAGCGATTAAGTTCTCTTCCACTTTTACAAAAGCTGACCAAGTAGCGATCCTAATGAAGCGTTAGTGGAGTTACAAAACCCAGGGGAAAATTATGCCCTTTCTTTCCTGCCAATTGTTCTATTTTAGAAGTCAGACTAGTGCACATTTATTTTACATTGGGATCATATGTGTCCTTGACATGCTCGCAATCTAGTTCACACGTGAGGAAATGTCATGCATGTTTTTTACACGTGTAAATTGAGTAAAATCAATTTCATGAGGAAACAACAATTTGGCATGCCCAATGGGACCTCATCTCTCATCACCTTTCTTTCTACACCACAGTCTTAATTCTCATTTGCACATAAGAGTTTTAGTCATCATGCGCAAAAGAAGAAGTTTTTATGAAAAAGAAGCCACAAGGTCAAACCCTAAATGAGTAGCTAATGAAGTTGATATCAATCTCAATGAGAATGAACAATAAGATCCTGACAACGAGTTACCCCCAGCACAAGAAGTGACTCCAATCGTATTCAACATAGCTAGCATTGGCACTCAAATTACTCAATAAGTCACAGAACAAATTGGAGCCAATATCAAGGCTGCTTTTAAGCTAGTTTCATATTTTTCTCTATTCAACTGGAACGGGTTAGCAAAGGATCTAAGAGAAATTCACCTGAAGCTAGACCATCTGAGGGCAAACATCAACTTCAGTATGACAACTATTGGCTAACAAACCTGAGTCCAATAAGGTGCAAATAACTCCAACCCAGGAGGGACAACACTATCATCCACCTCATATGAGAGAAGCACCTCTAATGTTTACACCTACCCAAGTAGTAAGGTCATTCATTAGTCATCAAGGAGGTAATTTATCTACTAATACTAATCCTAACACTCACCCACATGTATATAATGCTACACATATGAGTACTATCGTGAATAATGTAGCTAATAATGTGGAGAATGTTAGGATTAATCATGTAGCACCACCACCAACTATGCATGTACCCATAATCCATCACCCAGAACCTCATGTTGACCATGAAGCCCTTAGGATTGTAGTCTAAGAGTTATATAGACTTGGCCTCTAACAGGTAGGCTGTCCCCTGTCCTACCTGGGTTGATAGGAATAATCCCTACCCTAGGGGTTAAAAGATACTTGAGTTCACTTTTTCTCAGGAGATAGAATATAGTATACATTAAAACATATTGGTAGGTTTACTGTTTAATATGGTGAGCTTGCCAATTAAAATTTTGATATATTTAAGTTAAGGCTATTTCCTAATTCTCTAACTATAGTGGCTTTTTCTTAGTGTGCCTTATTACCTAGAGAATGTGTGCACACTTAGCAAGATATCGAGTACTTATTTCACACACAGTTTTACAAAACTGAACATGAAGTGTCTAATGCTGAGTTGTCTAAGATTTACTAAAGGCTGAGAATCTATAGACTCATACATCACTAAGTTCAAGAATATGTGTAATATGTGCAAAATATTTTTACCTAAATGTGAGTTTGTCAAGTTGGCCCAAAGTGGTGTGGATATTAAACTCAAGAAAAAGTTTCAAGGAAAGGAATTTAAGAACTTCTTTGAGCTTACTGCGAAAGTAATAAGCTATGAAGAACTGCTTAGGGAAGAAAACTAGAAAAGGAAAACCTCTGTAACACCCCTTACCCAGGCTACAGTGTAGCCGAGCAAGACATTTCACACTTTGTGCTGGAGCACCTTATCTTATCTTCCTTTACTTCTTATTTATTTTAAAGATTTTTTTTTTATATCTAATTAATTAAGCAGAGAAACTGACGGAGTTTCCTCTATTTTATTAACATTTTGATGATTTCTCACCTGGTTAAAATCTCAACAATAATTTCAATAATATAAATTTTTCACAATCTTAAACTCCATCTCATATTTTTAATCAATAATTTTCTCTCCCTTCTCAATTCAATTCCATAATATCATCCAATCACATTTATTCATAAACAATTCATATATGAATTTTTAAATATTATTAATTTACATTATGTACAAAATTAATGTAAAAAGTTATGATTTACATTACATGTCCATAATTAATTACAATCTCCAAAAATAAAATACAAAGGTACTGGACCCTACTAAAATATGCAATGCAGAGAGGTGACACTCTAGACACTAAGTAGATCAAAATCTCCAACTCTCAGTCTAAGGTCTACTGGGCTCTTTTTCCTAGTCTCTAATACCTACATGTGACAAAAAGTAACGTGCTAAGCATAACACTTAGTGGTGCAATAATGGCATAAAAGTAACCTAAATAATGAAAAACAATAAAAGTTTATCATTATGCCACACAAGATGTATTTTTGTGATGATTGTTCAAAGTATCCTTAATTTATTTTCTTTTTCTGTTAGTTATTTGTTATTGAATTATTAAAACTTATTTTGATGCCCAAGTAACCTATACAGATTGACTAGACTAGATAAATGGGTAAACTGACACTGGGTATCAAGTACCTCGAGCCATCACACCATTGATCACATAGTATCTGCCAGGTGTGCAACAGAATGGCTAAAGAGCCATAACATTAATCAGCCATAAAGCCATGCGTATCAAAGAGTAATAGAAAGGTTAGAGGTCATAAGTCAGAAAAAGGCAATAAAAGCCATAAATCACAGAATGGCACGGAGCCATAAGCAGTACTGCAAGTCAAAACCTTATTGGCATGCCAACCTATCCAAACCAATCATAAACTAGGAATACATGGGCACATTAGCATATTAGGTATTGGTTCTTTACATTTTATCATTATGGTTACTATTCATAGCACTATTCATGCTAAATCTTGGTTATGCCATATATAATGGGAACACAAGTCTCAAATTCATGTTCATCCCACATTTTAGTTCATTAAGTTGTTGGCATTAATTGCCAATCATAATTCAAGTCATTCTAAGAGCATTTTAAAAATTTTAGAATTTAGAGCTCAAGTTCACTATTACATTAGGTTAATCTACAATAGAAATTTGACCAACCTTTCTTCTTCAAAGTTATTCCTTAATCTGTTAAATTTAATCCCCTTTTTGAATCACTAAATTTGGAGTTTTGTAGCTCAAGTTATGGCATTTTTACCACAACTGGTTGGGTTGGTCAATGTCCAGGATTTTCTAGGTTAGTTTTGGTCCTGGCAGTTTTATTGGGCTAAATTTGGTTAGTAATTTGATTAGGTTAAGGTCAGAAATAGGGTTCCTGATCTCCATGAAAAATGTTCTACTATGTCTAAACTTTACATGGGTTTAAGAATTAGCTCAATTGGAGCTTCCTACAATGAGTTATGCCCATTTGAACATTTACTGTTCATATAGTCATTTTTCTAGGTTCAGCATGCTAATTTTAGGTCATTTTGTTTTTAGTTTCTGGGCAGGGTCTCTTCATGAAAAATGTGGCATTATATCCTAAGTTTCATTTCCAATTGGCCTCATACCAATTGCAGCTACACAATTCAACTTATAACCACACAAACCTAAAGGACTCATAGGTCTAGCATTCCAGCAACAAGCAGCAATTCCCATTTTATTTATTCATTTTAACCAACACATCAATTCATCATCAATACACATAAATTGATCATTATTTGGCATCAATAATACCAATTGTGCATCATAGCACCAAAACCCCCAAATTCTCACAAGCCCTAATCACCACAATCACCATACCTACAACACACATTCAATTTCATTTATCAATCATGCCAATCATCATACCTAACCTAGAATTTATGTGTAACCTCAATTAAACACATCAACCCCCATGAAACCATTGCTGGCCAAAATTGACCTCTACCATAACCCATTAATATCTTCTAATTTTATGCAATTCTCAACTCATTCCAACATGCTATCAAGTATTAAAGAAGAAAGTTAAGTAGAACTTACACTAACCTTGCTTGACCCAAATTTGATCTTGTTTAAACTTCAATTTCTTTGCTTTTTTTGGCTGCCAAACACTTTCTCAAAGCCTAATAACTAATTTTTGTGTTGGGATCTTGGGAGTTTATGCTGAAATTGCATGGGAATTTTAGCTAGAAGAGAAGAGAAATTGTGGAGCTCATAAACATGGTGGTTCGACCAAGACTAGATGAGGAAGAAGATGAGACTAATTTTTGTTTTATTTAATTTCTTTTATCTTTTTTATAAGTGTTTGTCTCATTTTAATTGGTTAAAGATTTTAATTAAATCATCATGACATCATGCATATGTCATAATTAGAGTTAAATTTCATTTCTTTTTATTTTCTTTTCTTCTTTTCTCTACTCATTTTCATTTAAATTTTTATCAATATTTCTTCACATTTTATTACATAAATCTCACTTAATTAATTTGACATGGTTAAAATCAACTTTGAGGGTGAAATGATCAAAATGCCCTTTATTGTGTTCATGACATCACAATTGCTTTTACCGATTAGCATTAAAATTTCTTGCATTTCCTTGACCTTTTATTGTCATCTAAACCTCATAAATACTTCAATTAAGTCCCAAATATTTCTTACAGGGTTCCCCATGAGTCTGGAGTTGGCAACTGTATTCACGGTCGCTTCCCATTAGGGTTACCCATTGCCGGAGCCTCAGCTCCTTTAACCTATTTACATTTCATTTCCTTGATTTCTCCTTAATTTTTCTTAACCTTTATTTAGTTTATTTATGACTCCTCACTCTAGTTTAAGTATAGTTCTAGACATTCTGGCTGTCTAAACAAACATTAGTTATTGGAACAGTAGAATGTACGGACTACCTAAAGTGAGGGCGTTACAACCTTCATGGGCACATGTTTTAAGGAAACATTTCCTGATATGGATATTACTAATTTTGTTAATATGGAAAGTTGTGTTTGCCCTATTTTATCTAAATCAATAAAACATTCAGAACCATGGAGAAAAGCCTCTTTGAATCCTTTGCCACTCCAGTAACAGTAATTTTTTAACATAACAAGGGTGAAGGAGATTTTTTATTTTCTTTTATAAGAAAAGTTTTTGACTCTTCTACTAGGGCATAAGATGCCATCTCAAGAAGAAGTGAAGGGAAAAGATTACTGTAAATATCATGATGTTTAGACTCATCATGCTAACTACTGTTGGGCATTTAAAAATTTGGTCCAGGATAATATCAACAAAGGTGTTCTCAAATTCCTGGATAAAAGTGAAAACTCAATGTTGATAGACGAAGACCCATTTCTACCAACAGCAATGGTCAATATCAATAATATTGATTTGAAGGAACTTTTAGGGATTGGAAAACCCAAAAATCAGACACAGAAGGATTATGGACCAAAGCTGAAGCTGGCCTAGGTTTCTAAACAGCAGATTTGTAGGGTTCTAGATAGACAGTAGATGAGATTAATAAGGAAGGTTGCACCTATGAGGCAGACCAAGACACCTGGGCATCAGAAGCCAAATGCAACAGAAAAAAGTTCTAGTTTGTAAAACCGTCTAGGACACACCCATCGATAAATGGAATTTGGTTCATTATAAGAAGTTTCCTAAATAGCTAACCAGGACATAGAAAAGAAGGTTACAGCGACTGAAAGCCAAATAGCACCATAAGAGGGACTTTGGTACTAAGGATGGTACCACAAATTAGAATCAAGACAAAAAAGAGCCTCAGTTACCATTAGCTCAGGAGTGGGATTTGCTTGGTCAACTGTCAGATAAGTTTGACTTTTTTGTCAAATACTCCAAACCACCCTTAGCTGACATACCACTTAAATTAATCCAACCTATAGAATGGGGCAATGATGACGATTCATCTGATGCTTAGCCAGATTAGGAAATGCAACCACAGGATTGTTTCATGGTTGGTGTGATCTCAGTACCATTTGGTTATGCAGTTATGTCAATTATGTTGCCCACATCATTTCAAATACCCAAAAGGAGTTCAAAGACTCAAGGGTAGAAAATAAACAGGCAAAGTTGGCTGGAGAGACAGTTAAAGACAAGCTAGATAGGTGTATGAGCTCACTTATAGTTCAAAATATGAGAGGAGGCAATCCAAATAAAGTTATTTTAGAGAGGCTAGATGCACAGTTGGCCAAACATGTGAGGCCATTGTACATCAAGGCTCGTGTTAATGGCAAGCCAATTTTGAGAATTCTGGTGGGTAATAGTTTTGCAATAAATGTGATGCCATTGATAATGCTTTGGGCAATGGGCAAGTCAGAAGAAGACCTGGTGCACACAAAAGTTACAATATCTGGTTTCATAGGAAAGATAGCCAGGGTAATTGGAGTCATCCTAATAGAGGTCACAGTCAATAGTAAGACGAGCTTTGCTGCTTTCCTTATGGTGATTCTAAGGCAAAACATCATTTGTTGCTAGGGAGAAGCTAGATCCATTCAAATCTTTGTCTCATTTTTTCCTTACATCAAATGGTATTATTTTGGAATGGAGATGATGTGGAGATTGTCTGGGTAGACCATAAACCATTCACAATCTTTAGTAGCAATGTAGAAGCCATATATTATGACATAGATTTCGGCCCAATTTCGATTTTGAAATAGGCTAAGGGCTAAGAAAGGTCTAACAAAGACATTATACAGGACCAGCAGGAGTTCCTCAAGAAGAAGGCTACAGAACTCTTAAAAGCTAATGTTATCATGCCAAATAGGCTGATGAACCTTTCAATCATTAAAGAGATCTATGACTAAGCTTTCTAAGGGAAAAGGAGGCAGCGATTGCTACTACCATTGCCAAGTTCCAGTTGGAAGAAGTGTTTAACAAGCTGATATCAGAAGAGACGAACATTTTTGGTTCAGAACAAGAGTTGCAAGTAAAAGATCTTCAGGAAGCACCACCTAAGTTGGCTGATGTAAGGGCTGAGGTTCAGGTTCCTTTGGACGAAGTAAATCTAGGCACTATAGAGGACCCGAGGCCTGCCTACATTAGTGCATCTTTGGATGAAGTCCTAAAGAAGCAATTAATTACACTTTTAAAAGAGTTCGAAGATTACTTTACTTAAAGCTATGATGAGATGCCTGAACTAAGAAGGGAGGTCATCGAGCACAGGTTACCTATCAAAGAGGGGTATAAGTAGTCTCTATGGAAAATGTCTGCAAAGATTTAGCTTAAAGTCAAAGAGGAGAGAGAGAAGTTACTCAAAGTAAATGTTATCAGGCCTACTAGATATGCATAGTGACTTTCCAACATTTCCCTTATGATGAAAAAGAATGGGAAGCTGCATGTTTATATGGATTTTAGAGACATCAATGCCGCCATTCCAAAAAGATGTGTGTGTGATGCCGGTGGCTGAAATGCTAATTGATGGAACAGTTGGACATGAATTACTTTCATTTATGGACATATTCTTCGGCTATAACCAGATTTTGATAGCAAAAGAGGATGATTTAAAAATAGCATTCAGATGCCAAGGGGCGATTGGCACTTTTAAATGGTTGATAATGCCCTTTGGATTGAAGAATGCAAGAGTTACTTACTAATGGAAATGAATACCATCTTCCATGATATGATTGGTTGCTGGATAGAAGTGCACATTGATGATGTTACAGTCAAATCAAAGAAAGTGATAGATCATCTGGGCTACCTAAAGAGGGTCTTGGAAAGGATGAGACCTTTCGAGCTAAAAATGAATTCATGAAAATGTGCCTTTGAGGTGAAAGTAGGGAATTTTTTGGGATTTCTGGTGCACCAAAAGTGTGTGGAGGTGGATCATAATAAAGCCAAAGCAATCAATGAAGCCAAGTCACTAGCAAATAAGAAGGAGTTATAATAGTTCCTAGGATAGATGAACTATCTCAAAAGATTCATCTCAAACCTTGTAGGAAAGGTGAAGGAGTTTAGAGGCCTACTCAAGTTGAAGAAGGAGGGTGAGTTTGTCTGGTTAAATAAACATCAATCCGTTTTTAAGAGAATTAAGTAGTATCTCACTAAGCCTCTTATGCTTATGCCTCTAGTTGAGGCATACTGCTTAAGCTTTACATTTCAGTTGTATAAGAGTCAATTAGTTTTTTCCTAGCCTAAGACAATAGCTAAGGCTTTGAGTGAGCAGTCTACTACTTGAGTAGGGTTCTTTCAGTAACTAAGATAAGATATTCAACAATTGAGAAAAAGTGTCTACCTCTCTACTTTGCTTATACCAAGTTGAGGCATTACTTGATCAAGCACAAAGTATTTGTAATGTCCCAGATTAATTTGATCAAGTATATGTTATTAAGCCCACTCATCACAAGAAGAGTTAGGAAGTGGGCCTTAGCACTAATAGAATTCTCATCTTCAAAAAGCAGTTAATGGTCAGGCATTAGTGAATTTCTTTATAAACCACCCTTATTTGGATGTGATAGGGATTGAAGGTCATCTAGAGGTGAATGAGATGGAGATTAAACTGTGGGTTCTAAAGTTTGATGGTTTACGCACAAAGACATCAACCGGGGCTGGAATTCTTATTAAGTCTCCTACAGGAACTAATACAGTCTTGTCTTTCAATTTGGATTTTGAGTGCATAAATAATCAAGTAGAGTATGAGGTTTCGTTGATTGGCTTAGAGATATAATTGGAGTTGGAAGCAAAGTAAGAGTTACAGGAGATTCTCAGTTAGTGCTCAAATAGCTTTTAGGGGAATACAAATGCAATAGTATAGCCTTGACACCTTATTTTATAGTGGCCATTCAGTTATTGGAAAGCTTCGTGGAGACGGAGTTTGAACATCTACCTTGAGAAAGCAATTGAGAGGCAAATGAGCTAGCTTAGGTTACCTCTAGTCTAAGGATTTCAGAAGATTTAGCCAACTAGGTACTGGTAATTTAGAAAGGGTGACATCTGTCAATTTATGAAAGCGTGATGTTAGCAGAGGTACTCATAAATGAAGAGTTGAATAATCAGAGGGTACCTTTCATTAAATACCTTAGTAAGACTAACTTTAAGGCTTCTTGTAGATTAAAGATACAAGCCTTGCATTATCTACTCTTAGAGGGTGAGTTGTTCAGAAAAGGATTTGATGGGTTACTACTGTGGTGCTTTGGAATTAGTAAGTCTATCAGAGTACTTGCCCAAGTTCATGAAGGTATTTGTGGATCTCATCGGGACGGGATTAAGATGAGAAAGCTAATCAGAAGGCACGGTGATGAAGTCAAATTATATAGACATTTAAGGTCAACATTCATTACATTTTGTTGGCATTTATTCTACTTTCATGTTTATTTTTATGTGTTTTTAGTATTATTTTAGAAAACATGTTAATTCAACTCAATTCATTGATTATTATATTTCATCAGGTTTTTTTATGTAGTTCTACAATCAAATACGAGTTTGGAAGAGATTTGGAGGTCAAAATGTAAAAAATATAGGGCCAAAAGAATTACACAGCCCATGTAAACAACCCTGTGTACTTTCCTACACCCCCATGTAACCTTCTAGATGAAAGAATGCTAAAAAATTGAAGTGGCAGAAAGTTAAACAGGTTGGGGCATGTAACACTACACGGCCCGTGTAAAGTGTCCTGATAGTAATTTTGACTTAACTTTTCTTACTTTTAACCTAACTCAGATGGACTTCTAAAGCTTCTAGGACTTTGAAATTAGTGTTTTTACACAAGATATAAATATAACAAGTTAAAAATTGAGGAGAGGGTGTAACACCCCTATTTGTATAGCCTGGTATATTTCACTGTTCCGGTGACCGGTGTCGGTCCGGACAATTAAGGGGATTATAACCACACTTAAGACAACTAGAAAAACCATAAACACAAATAATTAGTAATTGCCAATTAGTTAAGTATAAATAAGAAAAACAGAATATAAGAAGTTAAACGAGCCGAGAGTCACAACGATAGGTGACCTTCTCGGGAAGGACTGCGAAGTCATTTTAAACTCAAGTTTTGAACTGTAAAATGTGACATTGCGGTCCTTAGGACCCTTATGAACACAGTGGAAAAGAGAAAATCACGAAAAAGAATTGTTAAGTCAGTCAAATAATTAGGTCAGGGAGGCGGAAGAAATATTGAATTATTTGCAAACCGGGATGAACCGGCGAGGGACAATTTGGTCAATTGACCCCGAGAGCTGACTCCTGACCTAACCGTCAAATAAAATCGGAGAAAAGAAAATTTCAGAATCGAGAATTAAATTAAAGAACTAATAGAAAAAAAAAAGAAAGAAAATAAAAAAGGTGTAGGGAGATGACATCATGCATGACATCATGCATGATGCCATAAATGTTATAATTAATAAATTAATTAAATTGATTTTTTTGGGGTCTTCCATAAGCTAAAATAGATAAAAGAAAAGAAAAGAAAAGAAAAAATAAATAAAGTCATCTTCCTTACCCAAACTTGCCGCCTCACCTCTCTCTCCCCATTCTTTCACCTTGTTTCACCATTGTTAAGGGAAAGGAAGCTTGAATTTCCCTACTCTATTCCATAAATTCACAAAGTCTCAACACAAAAAATTCTCCTTACATGTTGAAGAAACATTAGAGAGTAAAAAGAAGAAGAAAGAATTGAAGAAAGGAAAGCCTAGAAACCCTCCAAGCAAAGGTTAGTCTTCTAACTACCAATTATCTAATCAAATGCATATTTAGTTATTGAAATGAGCTTAGAAACTAAAGAAATGAAATAAAAACACTTGTAAAGGACTAAACTGAAAGTTGGCCAGCATGATGGGGAGTGTGTTTTGCATGGTTTGATGGATTTGAATGAGTTTAGAGACTTTATTTAGTTGAATGGTTAGGATTAAAAGCACTAAATATGGTTAAATGCATGAGGTTGGTGAATTAGGGTTTTGAATATTAGGGTTTATGAATAAAAAATGTGAGAAATGAGTAAATGATGTCTTTGACCTATTGTGAAGTGAAAAATGGTCATTTGTGACCAAATGAGTTGTGTTGGAATGGTTGGACTTAAAGCTAAATTCGGAGGGAGTGTGGTCATGTCACGTGACATGACCAAGTCAACTTTGAAGGACCAAAAATGAAATTTTACAAGTCCAATTGGTATGGGACCAATTGAGGATGAAAATAGACACTAAATGACACAATTTTTATTTAGGAAGCATGCCCAAAAAGTGAACCAAACCTAGTGAACAAATTGACCAAAGTTGAAAAATTGCAGGCTGCCCTGTACAAACTGACCAAATGAACAGTGTGTGTTCATTTGGTCATAACTCGAGTTAGGCAGGTCAAAATGACCTGAAAGTTTACCTGTGGTTAGATAAGATATAGACCTAAAACTTTCATGAAGAATACAAACCCAAATTCTGCCAGCAACCAAGTCATTTGGCCACCCCAAGTTGGTGACCCAAAACTGCCAGCACCAAAATTGCCCAGAAAATCTGGGTTGTGTCCAATCCGGCAGCCATGGCTCAAATGGCCATAACTTGAGCTAAAAAACTCCAATTGGAGTGATTAAAAAAGGAGAATAAACTTAAGATAGTAGGGAACATTTTATATGAAGAAAGGTTTGCCAAATTCTAACAGTAGAATGACCAATAGAACAGTGCAACTAGGGACACTAAAACTGAAAATTTGACAATTTTGCCTAAAGGACTTAAGCTTTGAGAAAATGACCAAAACCAACAAATTTAATGACCAAAATGTGGTATGTGGGTGAAGTTGGAGTTCCCATACCTATTAAGCCTTAAAAAGTTAACAATTTGACTTGAATAGTATAGTGAATAGTAACTCGAAACACAAAAATTTCAAGAACGTCGAATTTAGCACATTAAAGCTAGGTAAAAGTGAAGTTAAATTTATTTTTGGATTTATGCTAAGTTATGGTACTGAAACCCTATGAAACTATGTGTTTCAGCTAAAAAAGGCTTGGAAGCGCTGAGAGACTGAGTCAAGGCCTAGAGGCGACTCACGTCAGGTCTGTGTACAATAATTCTTGTTTAAATATTTTATTCTAAAAAATTTGACTTCTATGATTAATTATGTACTGTGTTGCCATTTTATAATCGCAAATATGACGTTGAAAATTGATCAGATTTCTCATAAATTATTTAAATAAATTGTTTTGAATTGATTTTGTATTCACACTTAGCCTGACAGTATCACATTATTCCTCCTCCATTTATGGGGTTGAGATCGTTTATTTTCCTCCCTCTACGGCTTGCGATTTAAAGTGAGATCGGATGAGTACTCATTAGCTAGCTAGCCACCTCCCTAATTGATTTCGATTAATGGGGTTGTAGATTGCTTTGTCGTGGTGTACAACACGGCATTGATCGGAAATTTTATGTCATGGCTTAAGTCGTGTATGATTTTGGCAACACTGTGTTTATTAAATTATTTGACTAAATTGTATTGTTATGAGCTTTGATAATTTGAGAAATATTGAAATTGAGTTTCATCAATGAATGATTTATGTATTGTATTTTAAATTTTTATTGTGCACCACTGAGTATTTTTATACTTAGCGATAGCTTATTTCTTTGTCATGAGATAAGAGCAAAAAGCAGCAGAGTGAGCTGCTATTAAATTGAGGACCACACTGATCTTTTGTACGGGTATTATTTTATACCCTTTTAGTTAATTTTGATGAAAATATTATAACGCTTTATGTATCAATGTAAAGTTGAGCAGTTGTAAAATAAATTATAATAATATTATTTTTGGATTTCCTTCTGTAAATTAATATTTGTACTTGTGAATTTCATACTTTATGCCTTGTGAATGAAGTTATTAAATATTTTGAGATGATAAATTTTGATTTGGATTGTGGAATTATTTTGAAGTGAATTGAATTGAGTTGATTTGAGATTAATTGAAGGTTGGGAGTTGAGAAAATTATTGGAAGTGTTTTTTTTTCAGGTATTTGAAGAACTGTTTTCTCCAAATACAAACGGAACTCTCTCAAAATTTTTATAAAACTTGTGGCAAAATTAAAATGGACAAAAATTTTTACTAGTATTTAAAATTTGAATAAATGGTTTTTAATTCCTACCAAAATGCTCACCAGTTACAAATTGTAAGAAAATTGTTTTAAAATCCCTTGTAGGGTACTTAATGAGTTATCGGTAGGTGAAGTTCGGTAGTTCATTAAGTATTTTACGGGATCATGTTATGCCTTACAGAGGGGTAAGGTGTGACATGTTTTAGTGGTATCAGAGCATGGTTTTTCAATAAATTTTGACTATGTATATGAATATTTCTTTGATAAGTACAACTGCTCAAGTGTCTTTAATTGATACATATGATGTATTTACATCATGAATATACACTAACGGAGGTCAACCTCCTTATGTTTGATCTCAGGAAGTAGAAATTTTGGGAAAACAGAATGGAAGGAGGAGATCATTCCAAAGAACAATCTGTTGAGGCTGAGGTTCAAGGGGAAGCCCCAGCACTCCAGAACGTGAGTGGGTCAGCCACTCCAGCTCCTACTCGACCGCGATTTCACCTTTCGGTTTGTATGAGATGGTTGCGTTTTTCCAGCAAATGGCGAGAAAGGTGCCACCCCAAGCTCAGATGTAAGCACTAGTAGCACAACCACAGCCCTCAGCTCGGCAATATGAAAAATTGATGAAATTTGGGGCCACTGAGTTTAAAGGCACTGTGGATCCACTGGAGGCAGAACAGTTGTTGGAAAGAATGGAACGGGTTTTCAGAAGTCGCGATATCTTGAAGAATTAAAATTTGAGTATTCAGTATCTCTTCTCCAAGGGGATGCATATGAATGGTGGAAGACCATCCCCCACAGCCTGGTTGAGCCACCTGTGCTGACATGGACAAACTTCCTGAGGGAATTCAGGCAGAAATGGGTTCCTGATGCGTATGCAGATATGAAATTACAAGAATTTTTGAGTTTGAAACAAGGGGACAGAACCATAGCAGAGTATGAGAGAGACTTCTCAAGGCTAAGCCACTATGCTGGAAGCTTAGTCTCCACCCCTAGAGATAGATGTAAGAGGTTTGAGTCCGGGTTAAGGTTTAATCTGAGGATGCAAGTCATGGGTTTCCGACATCAAAATTTCGCTGAGTTGATCTCACAGGCCCTGGAACTGGAAAGGATAGAATCAGAAGGGGCAGTGAAGAAGGGTACACAAGAGAAAGAAAAGACTGAAAAGACTACGGGACAAGCATCTGAGAGTGGTTCTGGAAAGAGGAAACAGTTTGGGGGATCCAGCTCCCGTAGATCTGGCAGAGGTAGATTTTCTGGCCAAAGACCACCCCGGTCTGGTCAGCAGACCCAGCAGGCACCCCGAGGAGCTCTATCAGTACGACAGTGTGAAACTTGTGGTAGAACTCACAGTGGGGTTTGTTTCAAGGCCACCGGTGCATGTTTTAACTGTGGAGGGAGCGGACATTTCGCTAAAGATTGTACTAGTCCACGCCGGTCTGGACCTTCTGCTACATCTGAAGGATCAGCCCAAGTCTCTGCACCTAGAGGGTCACAGTCAGCTGCTAGAGGTAGAGGCAGAGGTAGGGGTCCTGGTAACACTCCTGGAAGTCAAAGCACTGTTAACCAGCCAGTACCCAGTGGCGCACCAGTCAGAGTGTATACCATGCGTCAGAGGGAGGAGGCTGAAACATCAGACGTTGTAGCTGGTAATTTTTCCATCCTTGACCAAGATGTACATGTGTTATTTGATCCTGGCTCCACACATTCGTATGTTAGTGCTAGTGTGATGTGTTCTACTGCTATTCAGTGTGTACCAATGGACTATGATGTGCTAGTAACTAGTCCATTAGGCCAGGAGGTCAGGGTAAATAGGCTATATAGGGACTGTCCTTTGGTGATCCAAGGACACACTTTTCTATCTGATTTAATTGAAATGCCCTTCAGAGATTATGACATTATCTTGGGCATGGATTGGTTAGCCAGGCATCACGCCATGATTGACTGTAGACTGAAGACAGTCACTTTTGGTCTCCCTCAGTATGGTGATGTAGTAATACATGGGGAGAGGCAGTTATTGCCTTCAAACATCATTTCAGCTGCACTGGCCAGAAAAATGATTAGGAAAGGGTGTGAGGTGTACTTGGCACATGTGATAGACACCCAAGTGGGGAGTCCAGCACTGAGGGACATTCCTACTGTATGTGACTTTCCGGATGTGTTTCCTGATGAATTGCCAGGATTACCTCCAGAAAGAGAAGTGCAGTTTGAAATTGATGTTATGCCTGGTGTGGACCCAATCTCCATAACGCCATACAGAATGGCACCAGCAGAACTAAAAGAATTGAAAGTACAGTTGCAAGAGCTGCTTGATAAGGGCTTTATCCGCCCTAGTGTGTCACCTTGGGGAGCGCCAGTATTTTTTGTAAAGAAGAAAGATGGCACTCTTCGGTTATGCATTGACTATCGGCAGTTGAATAAGGTGGCAAAAAGAATAGATACCCATTGCCCCACACTGATGACTTATTTGATCAGTTGAGAGGTGCAACTGTGTTCTCCAAAATTGACCTGAGATCAGGTTATTATCAGCTGAAAGTACAAGAGCAGAGTATTCCTAAAACTGCCTTCAGAACCCGCTATGGCCATTATGAGTTCTTGGTCATGCCATTCGGGTTAACTAATGCTCCGGCTGCTTTTATGGATCTGATGAACACTATTTTCAGACCATACCTCGACCAGTTTGTTGTGGTATTTATCGATGATATATTAGTCTGTTCGAGGAATGCAGAAGAGTATGATAGACATCTACGGATTGTACTGCAGACTTTAAGGGAGAAACAGCTATACGCCAAATTGTCGAAATGTGAATTTTGGCTGAAGGAGATATCCTTTTTGGGACACATAGTATCAGCAGAGGGTATTAAGGTAGATCCTAGCAAGATTGAAGCTATCCTTAATTGGAAGCCACCCAGAAATGTCACAGAGATTCGCAGTTTTCTGGGGTTAGCTGGATACTACCATCGATTTGTGAAGGGATTTTCCATGTTAGCATCTCCATTGACCAAGCTGCTTAGAAAGGATGTGAAATTTCAGTGGACGAACAAATGCCAGCAAAGTTTTGATGAATTGAAAAGATGTTTGATTGAGGCCCCCGTCCTGACTTTACCTACACCGAGTAAAGAATACATAATTTACAGCGATGTTTCTCACAATGGGTTAGGTTGTGTGTTGATGCAAAATTGAAATGTTATTGCCTATGCATCACGCCATCTAAAACCGCATGAGAGGAATTATCCAACACATGATTTGGAGCTTGTAGCTATTGTGTTTGCTCTTAAGATCTGAAGACATTATTTGTATGGGGAGAAGTGTTACATCTACACAGATCATAAGAGTTTGAAGTATTTGGGCACCCAGAAAGAGTTGAATTTGAGACAGAGGAGATGGTTAGAGTTGATAAAAGACTATGATTATCTGATAGACTATTAGCCAGGGAAAGCTAATGTTGTAGCTGACGCCCTAAGTCGCAAGACTATGACAAGTCTACGGGTTACTCCTTTGTCTTTGGTACATGAGTTGAGATCATTACATGCCAGTTTAGAGATTAATGATGAGGGGTAGACAGCAGTTGCATGGCATGTACAGCCGGTGTTGATTGATCAGATCAGAATGCCTGCTCAGAATGATGAAAGGTATCAGAAGCTGTTGGAAGAAGTCTGGCAGGGCAAGAAACCAGAATTCTCAATCAGAGATGATGGTTTACTGCTACACCAGGGCAGAATGTGTGTTCCTAATGATGTTGATTTGAACCAGATCATTTTGAAGGAAGCACATGAGTCTCCTTTTGCCATGCACCCTAGTGGTACAAAAATGTATAGGGGGCTAAAGGAGCATTACTGTTGGATGGGTATGAAAAGAGATGTGCCAGATTTTGTATCCAAATGCCTAACTTGTCAGCAAGTAAAGGCAGAGCATCAAGTACCCACTGGGTTATTACATCCACTACCAGTGCCAGAATGGAAATGGGAAAGAATAACGATGGATTTTGTGATGGGACTTCCAAAGACACAGAAGAGTCATGATGCAGTATGGGTCATTGTTGACAGACTGACTAAGTTTGCTCATTTTCTGCCAGTCCAAATGGACTACAGTTTAGACAGATTGGCCAGGTTGTACATCGATGAGATTGTGAGGCTTCATGGAGTGCCAGTATCCATTGTATCAGACAAAGATCCTAGGTTCACTTCTAGATTCTGGGGTAGTCTTCAGAGAGCCCTAGGAACTAAATTGAACTTCAGTACTACATTCTACCCACAGACAGATGGTCAATCTGAGAGGGTAATTCAGATCTTGGAGGACATGCTACAGGCTTATGTGATTGAGTTTGAGGGTAGTTGGGATACACACTTGCCTTTGATTGAGTTTGCTTATAACAACAGCTACCAATCAAGCAATGGGATGCCTCCATATGAAGCTTTGTATGGCAGAAAATGTAGAACCCCATTATGTTGGGATGACGTGGGTGAAAGAAAAATGATTGGACCCGAAATTATTCAACAGACTGAAGAGAAAATCAGGGTGATCAGAGATCGACTTAAGACTGTATCAGACCGTAGAAGTCCTATATTGATTTGAAAAGAAGGGATATTGAGTATGCGGTGGGTGAGAAAGTTTTCCTCAAGGTCTCTCCTTGGAAGAGGATTATGAGATTCGGCAGAAAGGGGAAACTAAGTCCTCGTTTTATCGGGCCATATGAGGTTCTGGAAAGAGTGGGTCTTTTGGCATATCGGTTGGCACTACCTCCAGTGTTGGAGAAGATACGTAACGTCTTCCATGTGTCGATGTTAAGGAGGTATCGATCAGACCCATCTCATGTACTACCAGTAGAAGAAATTGAAGTGAATCCAGACCTCACATATGAAGAAGAACCCATAAAGATTCTGACTTATGAGGTGAAGCAGCTACGGAACAAGCAGATACCGTTGGTAAAAGTGCTGTGGAACTATCATTTGGGCCAGGAGGCTACTTGGGAATGAGAGGAGGACATGAGGAGACAACACCCACAGCTGTTCAAAGATTGATACCAGGTAAAATTTCGAGACGAAATTTATTTAAGAGGGGGAGAATTATAACACCCCTATTTGTATAGCCTGGTATATTTCACTGTTCCGGTGACCGGTGTCGGTCCGGACAATTAAGGGGATTATAACCACACTTAAGACAACTAGAGAAGCCATAAACACAAATAATTAGTAATTGCCAATTAGTTAAGTATAAATAAGAAAAACAGAATATAAGAAGTTAAACGAGCCGAGAGTCACAACGATGGGTGACCTTCTCGAGAAGGACTGCGAAGTCATTTTAAACTCAAATTTCCAACTGTAAAATATGACACTGCGGTCCTTAGGACCCTTATGAACATAGTGGAAAAGAGAAAATCACGAAAAAGAACTGTTAAGTCAGTCAAATAATTAGGTCAGGGAGCCAGAAGAAATATTGAATTATTTGCAAACCGGGATGAACCGGCGAGGGGCAATTTGGTCAATTGACCCCGAGAGCTGACTCCTGACCTAACTGTCAAATAAAATCAGAGAAAAGAAAATTTTGGAATCGAGAATTAAATTAAAGAACTAATAGGAAAAAAAAAGAAAGAAAATGAAAAAGGTGTAGGGAGATGACATCATGCATGATGCCATAAATATTATAATTAATAAATTAATTAAATTCATTTTTTTTGGGGTCTTCCATAAGCTAAAATAGATAAAAGAAAAGAAAAGAAAAGAAAAGAAAAAATAAATAAAGTCATCTTCCTTACCCAAACTTGCCGCCTCACCTCTCTCTCCCCATTCTTTCACCTTGTTCCACCATTGTTAAGGGAAAGGAAGCTTGAATTTCCCTACTCTATTCCATAAATTCACAAAGTCTTAACACAAAAAATTCTCTTTACATGTTGAGGAAACATTAGAGAGTAAAAAGAAGAAGAAAGAATTGAAGAAAGGAAAGCCTAGAAACCCTCCAAGCAAAGGTTAGTCTTCTAACTACCAATTATCTAATCAAATGCATATTTAGTTATTGAAATGAGCTTAGAAACTAAAGAAATGAAATAAAAACACTTTTCAAGGACTAAAATGAAATTTGGCCAGCATGATGGGGAGGGTGTTTTGCATGGTTTGATGGATTTGAATGAGTTTAGAAACTTTATTTAGTTGAATGGTTAGGATTAAAAGCACTAAATGTGGTTAAATGCATGAGGTTGGTGAATTAGGGTTTTGAACATTAGGGTTTATGAACCAAAAATGTGAGAAATGAGTAAATGATGTCTTTAACCTATTATGAAGTGAAAAATGGTCATTTGTAACGAAATGAGTTGTGTTGGAATGGTTGGAATTAAAGCTAAATTCGGAGGGAGTGTGGTCATGATGCTAGCAGCATGACCAAGTCAACTTTGAAGGACCAAAAATGAAATTTTACAAGTCCAATTGGTATGGGACCAATTGAGGATGAAAATAGACACTAAATGACACAATTTTCATTTAAGAAGCATGCCCAAAAAGTGACCAAAACCTAGTGAACAAATTGACCAAAGTTGAAAAATTGCAGGCTGCCCTGTACAAACTGACCAAATGAACAGTGTGTGTTCATTTGGTCATAACTCGAGTTAGACAGGTCAAAATGATCTGAAATTTTACCAGTGGTTAGATGAGATATTGACCTAAAACTTTCATGAAGAACACAAAACAAAATTCTGCCAGCAACCAAGTCATTTGACCACCCCAAGTTGGTGACCCAAAACTGCCAGCACTAAAATTGCCCAGAAAATCTGGGTTGTGTCCAATCCGGCAGCCATGGTTCAAATGGCCATAACTTGAGCTAAAAAACTCCAATTGGAGTGATTCAAAAAGGAGAATAAACTTAAGACAATAGGGAACATTTTCTATGAAGAAAGGTTTGCTAAATTCTAACAGTAGAATGACCAATGGAACAGTGCAACTAGGGACACCAAAACTGAAAATTTGACAATTTTGCCTAAAGGACTTAAGCTTTGAGAAAATGACCAAAACCAACAAATTTAATGACCAAAATGTGGTATGTGGGTGAAGTTGGAGTTCACATACCTATTAAGCCTTAAAAAGTCAACAATCTGACTTGAATAGTGTAGTGAATAGTAACCCGAAACACAAAAATTTCGAGAACGTCGAATTTAGCACATTAAAGCTAGGTAAAAGTGAAGTTAAATTTATTTTTGGATTTATGCTAAGTTATGATACTGAAACACTGTGAAACTGTGTCTTTCATCTGAAAAAGGCTTGGAAGCTCTGAGAGACTGAGTCAAAGCCTAGAGGCGACTCACATCAGGTCTGTGCCCAATAATTCTTGTTTAAATATTTCATTCTCAAAAATTTAACTTCTGTGATTAATTATGTACTGTGTTGCCATTTTATAATCGCAAATATGACTTTGAAAATTAATCAGATTTCTCATAAATTATTTAAATAAATTTTTTTGAATTGATTTTGTGTTCACACTTAGCCTGACAGTATCACATTATTCCTCCTCCATTTATGGGGTTGAGATCGTTTATTTTCCTCCCTCTCTGGCTTGCTAGTTGAGGTTGAGATCGGATGAGTACTCATTAGCTAGCTAGCCACCTCCCTCATTGATTTCGATTAATGGGGTTGTAGATTGCTTTGTCGTGGTGTACAATACGGCATTGATCGAAAATTTTGTGTCATGGCTTAAGTTGTGTATGATTTTGGCAACACTGTGTTTATTAAATTATTTGACTAAATTGTGTTATTATGAGCTTTGATAATTTGAGAAATATTTAAATTATGTTTCATCAATGAATGATTTATGTATTGTATTTTAAATTTTTATTGTGCACCACTGAGTATTTTTATACTCAGCGATAGCTTATTTTGCTGTCGCAGATAAGAGCAAGGAAAAAGCAGCAGAGTGAGCTGCTATTGAATTGAGGACCACACTGATCTTTTGTACAGATATTATTTTATACCCTTGTAGTTAATTTTGATAAAAATATCATAACGCTTTATATATCAATGTAAAGTTGAGCAGTTGTAAAATAAATTGTAATAATATTATTTTTGGATTTCCTTTTGTAAATTAATATTTGTACTTGTGAATTTCATACTTTATGCCTTGTGAATGAAGTTATTAAATATTTTGAGATGATAAATTTTGATTTGGATTATGGAATTTTTTTGAAGTGAATTGAATTGAGTTGATTTGAGATTAATTGAAGGTTGGGAGTTGAGAAAATTATTGGAAGTGTTTTTTTTAGGTATTTGAAGAACTGTTATCTCCAAATACAAACGGAACTCTATCAAACTTTTTATAAAATTTGCGGTAAAATTAAAATGGACAAAAATTTTTACTAGTATTTAAACTTTGAATAAATGGTTTTTAATTCCTACCAAAATGCTCACCACTTCCAAATTGTAAGAAAATTGTTTGAAAATCCCTTGTAGGGTACTTAATGAGTTATCGGTAGGTAGAGTTCGGCAGTTCATTAAGTATTCTACGGGATCATGTTATGCCTTACAGAGGGGTAAGGTGTGATAGAAGGGGAGGGGGGGGGGGGGAAGAGGTGAAGTTACATTCAAGAATACACATCAACTTCAAGAAAAGTAAAGGAGAAACAAGATCTGCAAGATTGCTAGAAGGGATTTTCAGCTGAAGTTCCAAAAGTCCAAGGCTGTGATTCTCCATCTAGGTTCTTCCATTCTTTTTCTTCTCATGTTTTTTCTTTATTTTATAAACTTGATTATAAAACTTACCATGTATGAGTACTCTATTTATTTTAGGGTTAGGGATGTAGCACTCTTAATTTAATTATGGAATCTGATTTGATTTTATTTAATATATTGGGGGGGGGGGGTGCTTTATTCTTTGATTCAATCTCTTGTGTTCTTAATGCTTGCTATGTGTTAGTACTCATCTAGTTATGATATAAGATACTAATTAAAGAATTAAAAGGTGAAGATTAGTATTAGAAAATCAGGATTTTGAACTTAAGAAATTCGACCTAGAGATAGGCTGATTACCTTTGTGGAGTTCCAAAATTAATCAAAGATCTTAAAGAATTTTAATTAATTTAATCACCATGAAAGTAGGATTTAGGTTAATTAAAATACACCTTGAGTGCCTTGAGATAAGACTTAAAATAACTTAGGATTAATTTCTATCAAAGTAATAATCTCCCATTTATTGAATGAATTAAATTGATTGTATAATTGATTGAAGTGTGTACCCCTAGCTCTAGAATGCCTTTATCCATTAATATTTAAGTTTAGTTAATTGTTTTAGATTTTATTTCTTTTAATTAGATTTAATTACTATTTTTATAGAATTTGATCGTCTAGATAATTAAAATCACTATAGTTCGATACTCAACACGGCCCTTGTGGGAATGATACTCTACTCATCACTTTATTACTTGTTAGAGATCCGTGCACTTGCGGTAGTTGTAAAATCAGCAAGCAAGTTTTTTGTGCCGTTGCCATGGACTAATGCTTGACATCAAACGATTAGTGATTTGATTAATCTAGACATTCTTATTTCTTTTATAGTTTATTTTTTGACTAATTTTGTTTTTACTTATTTTTCTTGTGAGGTACATTGAGATGTTTCATTGACAAGTCTTCACAAGTTTTATTCAACACAATGAACCTTTTTATAATGCTTGGAAAAGTTTAATAAATTGGTAGAGCAATTTGCCAATCATAATCTTTCAAATCATGAACTCACTCTCAATTATTATAATGGTTTAGATGAAGCAACAAAGAATTGGGTAGATTTTAGAGCTTGGACTACTGGTGATCATATTCTTCAAAGAAACCCTGAGGATGCCATTTACTTATTAAATGACATGGCAGATTTTGATTACCATTGGTATTGGGATCCTTCACTATAGGGTTGGAGTCATTAATATCCCCCATACATTCATCAACCTAATATTTCACACCAACCATTTGAGTTGCAATTAGATGAGAGAGTGGGACATGAAGAGATGGTAGCTTCATTGGAAAATTTTAACAACTTAATGGTGAACAATGAGCTATCACTTTATGAGGATGAATTAAACAAACAAGGTTGGAAAAATGAAGAAGCTTCATGGGAATTTGAACTTATAGAAGAAGTTGAGCCTCAAGAATAAAATTCCTTTGAAGATGACTTACTAATAGAGTTTCCACAAGAGCAGAAGTTACTTGAAAAAGAAATTGAACCTAAAGTTGAAGAAAGCAACTCGTTTATTATTGGTGGGTCATTGTAAGAGTGCTTACATGAAGACAAATCAGAGAAAAAGTTGGTAGATGAAGAAATTAATGAGACTATTAATTTAAGTTCATTAATGATGCTTACACATACACCACCAGAAAACCCTTTTCTATCATCGACACCTCCTACATCATCATATATCCTCCATGAGCTAAAACAGTTCTCATCCCAAGCATATCATTCCAAGCCATGTGTTGTTCATGCTATGTGCAATCTTGTTTCAGATCTTGCCAATCTTGAGGGTACCACAAATCAAGATCCATATGTGGTGTTACATGACAACTACTATGTGCGAAAACCACTTTTTGATTAGCAATTCTAAAAGGGGTCAATCTAATGACCTTAAATTAGCGCTTCTTAGGAGGCAACCCAAGCTTTAAATTTAATCTTTGCATTTGTCTATTTCTTTTATTTTATCACTCTCCCAAACTTGTTTTGATGTTGGTTCACTTTGTAGGTTCAAGAAGCACATGAAAGGAGTAATGGAGACCAAAATCATGAATCTTTGAGGGAAGGCATGCTTCAAGAGGGAGTATTCTATATCCATTAGCTTTTCCTTGTTATTACATTTATGATGTTGCTCTTGACCTAATTATGATATTTTGATGACATTGAGGATAATGTCGAATTTGAGTTTGAGGGTGCATTTCATGCATTGCATTCATATATTTCATTTCATTCTGCATCACCTTATTATGTCTATATTATATTTGTGTATCAAAAATCCAGAAAATTTTTACAAATTTTGAAAATTCTAGATTTTTTCAAAAGGCTTTTAACTTAGAATTAGAACTAAAACCTTGATGAGCTAATCATTAGACTCTCTGGGAAAGTGGAATGAATGTAACTGAATGGGCAAAAAGACTTCAATATATTGTTTATGAAAAACTTAATCACCTAGGTGGAGTTAAACTAGTTAAACTATTTCATAGCTATTAATCTATCACATTGAACTTGCAAAATTAAGATTAAATTTTTGAAATACAAGCAAACCTAAAAATGCCTCGCCAGCTCTAGAACATGTCTCTTGGACCTATCAAGGCGAAATCCTAGCATATGCTTGATGAAGAGATGACTAAGGCATTCTTTAATATAGCCCCATTAAGCCTTAGCCATCCTTAATTATAATATATATCTCTTGCAGCTAATTTGAAACCTATATTATCCCTTATAATTTATTGCTTGCTGTTTGTTGGTTTTTTCAACTCCGCAAGTACACGGATCGCGAGAAAGTAATAAAGTAGTGAATAGAGTACCGTCTCACGAGGAATTTAACTAGTAAGTACCCGACCACACAGCGATTTTAGCTGTCTAGGCTATTAAATAAAATGGGGGGTGAAAATTGTCTATTTTGAATACTGAAAATAAAAAGGGTAATGAATTTAAAATGGAATAATCTATTTTGAAATAATTCCAGAATTAAGATTTCACACTTTAACTTTATTGTGGATGTAATCTTGTCTATTCATTGGATTAAGAATCATTTGCCTTAATAGAAATTAATTCTAAAGTATCCTAGGTCCTCTCTTAAGCTACCTAATGTGTGTTTCAATTAGAGCTAAACCTTACTTTCTAGGTGATCGATTTTAATAAAAATCCTTTAAAACCTATGATTAATTATGGAACTCCACAAAGGTTATTAGCCTATCTCTAAGTTAGATCTCCTAAGTTCAAAATCTTGATTTTCTAATATTAATCTTCCCCTTTTAGTTCTTCAATTAATATCTATAATCAATACTAAGTGGGTACCAACACATAGCATGGATTAAGATTGCAAGAAATTAAATCAAAGAATAAATCTCAAATCCAATAAATAAAACTCAATATTTGTCCACAATAATGATTACAAGCGTTACTCTCCTAATTCCAGAATATGGAAATTACTCACTCATAGTGAGTTCAACAAACATAATAAAAATAAAATAAAAGAACAATAAAAGTCCGCTTAAAAAAATAGAACAAAAGAACCGAAGAGAATCTGTAACTTTGATCTTATGGAAATTTAGCTGAAGGCTCCTCCTTGATACTGATACACTACTCTTTTAGGCGGCTGTGAGAAAATGATGAAGGTGTTATTATCTGGGTTTGGATCCCCCTTTTCTGCTTTCTGCTGCTTCTATTTATATTCAGTGCCTAGGGTTAGGTTTTCAGAGTCCCAGAAGCATTAGAAGTCTCTTCTCTCTGTCAAAAACTGGAGCTGGAGCTAAATCAGGAAACTGGCTGTCGGCTGATACACGGCCCGTGTATCACTACATTGCTCAGGGCCGTGTAACTTACTGGAGCTTTGAAGACTGCATCTCGTATTGGCACAGAAGATTACACAAGGCATTGTTGGTTACATGGGTCCAAGTACACGACCCGTGTTCTTTTGCTTTACAGAGAGTTCCTCAATCCTGGCCAGGCAGATACTTACACTGGTCTCTATGATTTACATGGGTCTGTGTACACGGCTCATGTACTGTGTTTCTTCCTTGGCTCTTTTAGCTTTCCCCTGGCAGTAGGTTACACAGGTCTGTGGCTTTGATTACGCGACCCGTGTAAAGTGTATCAGCGACACTTCTCTTTCCTTTGGTCTTTCTAAGCTCCCTTCTACACTCCTACGCCTTGGAACTTTATCCAAACACCTGAAATGATGCAGAAAACATGGAATTTAGAGTTTGACAATGGAATTTACAAAAGTTGATGAAATTAATGATTAAGCATTAGATTACTTATCTAAATGCTATGAAATAATATACAAATGTGCTTAAAAATATCTATATAATACAAGTATATCAAATACCCCCCAAACTTAAACTTTTGCTTGTCCTCAAGCAAATCAAAACCTTGTTTTAGAACACATTTTAAAGGATAACTTAGGAACACAACCAATAATTCGATATGCACATAATTGAACTCCTCCAATCCTTCATACCAATTACCCTCTTTCAAGGCATAAGGGTTTCAATAGCTGTCTGCTTAGAACTTCACCCCCCTTCATAGTGTTTCAACTAGTTATTCCTCTATGCAAGGCTATTAATAAGTCACAAATAACCTATTTTATCAGAATAGATTTGAGAAACACTTACTCTCCCAAATTTGCCTCTATTATGGATAATTGTGATGAAGTGTTCAATTTCAGCTCCATAGGCACATCTCAATTCCCTATCTCCATTAATGTAGCACACACTTCCAAAAAAGTAAAAGGTCTTTAGAGAGGTTGTATTAGGGTTAAGAGGTGATGATTTGGCTACCAATGAAGGGTCTTAAGGAATACAAATATGAGGGTAGCTTTTATGCACAAAGTTCTAAGCATACCAAGTTTATTATGCTAATTTTATATGGGAAAAAAGGGTTCTTTATAGTGTTAAACATGCCCCTTTCTTCTTCTTTCTTTTTTTTTTTTGTGTGTATTTCTCCTTTCCCCCAAACTTTTATTGGGTTGGAAAGGCAAGATTTTCCTTAATGCACACTCGCACTATTTTTGGTTTTTCACACCCTCTTCCTATGTCTTCTTTTACACTTGACATACCTATCCTTAGCGCACTAGGCTTCCTCAAAAAGGGTAAGGTGAGTGTTTAAACTAGGGCTAGGTGAATTTTGGTGGGTAAACAAGAAAATTTATACAGGTAAAGTATAGGCTCAAATTGGCTACAAGGGACACATATATATTTTGACTAGGGTTGTTGAGACTTAATGAGGTTATGTTAAAGAATGCCTTAATCATCTTTTTATCAAGTATATGCTAGAATTTCGCCTCGATAGGTCCAAGAGATATGTTCTAGAGCTGGTGAGGCATTTTTAAGCTTGTCTGCATTTCAAAAAAAATTCTCCTAACTTTACAAGTTTAATGTGACAAATTAATAGTTATGAAAGGGTTTAAATAGTCTAGCTCCACTAAGGTGATTAGGCTTTTTACAGATAACATATTAAAGTCCTTTTTGCCTATCCAGATACATTCTTTCCTCGATCCCATGAAGTCCAATTATTAGCTTACTAGTAATTGTGGTTATAATTCTAAGTTTCACAAGTTCAAGGTTCAAAATTTTCAAAATTTTCTAAAATTTTGATACACAAGTATAATATAGATATAATTAAGCAATGTAATGATATTCAATGCATGAAATGCATCTGTACTCCTAAACTCAAGTCTGACATTATCCTCAATGTCAACACAATATGCAAAATTAAAAGGTAGCACAAAAATTATGAAAAAGCATATTATGTATTAAGTTTGGACAAAAAGCAAGTAAAAGAGACTTATGAGTGCAGTTTGGGACTAAGGTATATGAATTTTTACATTAAAGAACCTATCCTATAATCCTAACACTAAAAAGTTTATGATGGTGACGATGGTCCCTCTTCATCAAGCCTCTCAATAATTATGTCCGGCTTGTTGTGGGCTTTCTGGAGGCTATCTTCGAGTGCTTGCATTCTGTTGTTGAGTGTAGTCTCCATGTGTTGAAGGTATGCAATGATGGGGTCCATTAGTGGTGGCGTATAGGGAGGCACTTAAGTAGAAGATTAGTGATAGAGTGGCTCTTGGGCTTCCCCTTGGGCCTGTGAAGGTTCACCGGGGACTTCTCGCACTTTTTCCCTCCTAAGGATAACATTCCCTTCGGCATTAATTAGGTAGCAGGTGTTGCTGATCTTCTTACGTATTCCCATGGATATGCAGATGGTCTAGTCAATCTTGGAGATGCCAGAGATGAAGCGTAGCCTATGATGTCCTGGAACGAATCCGAAGTGGAGTGCGATGGCTGTAACGAGGCCCCCAAGCACTATATGCCCTGTCGGCTAGTGAGATAGGCAGTGAAGGTGGTTGCACAAGAAGAATCCCATGCTACAACACTACCTGGTGACCATACACCAAAGGAAGAAGAGCTCATTGGCGTTCACCATACCTAAGCTGTCATCGTGGCCCATGATGGTGTGGGCGACTAACCGGTGCATGTACCGCAAAGCATGGCTGGTGATACCAGTAGATTTTAACTTACTGGAGTTGTAAACCTTCGTATTCAGGGCTATATAACACCAAAAGTCAATGCTATTATAGACCATCCGATTTTACAGGATCTCCTAGAGCCCGGTGCTGTCGAATCCAAAGATGGCATTGAACTCGTCCATGTTCATTACCTAGTCGATACCGATGAGCCAAAACTCAATCCTGCCCCTGTCCTCCCAGTCAATGGCCCATAAGGTGGCCTTGAAACTCCCAAAGAACTCTAGTATGGTATCCTGGCAGGCAAGGAATTAGAGTTGGGTGAATCTAATCCACCCAATGCTGTCAAGGAGCCCATTGATTTTGTCTGGCAGCCCTACTTGCTTCAGCAGCCTAAAGTCCATATACTTCGTGGAGATTATTTTTTTTGGTTGTTAAGCTAGGCACATAGATCTCTATGGGTGTTATCGCAGAATCCCCAAGCGATGGAGAATTCCGATTATGTTAGCTATTGAGGTTGTGGTGGTTGAGGTTATGGGGCAGTTTGTGGTAGAGGTGTTGAAGGTGGGGCTGGCCTTGTTCTTGAGTGGTGAGGTAATGGCTAAGGAGGTGAGGATGAGGAGTCGCCTCCTTGCCTTGAGGAGGAGCCCATTCTTCTTACTAGTCTCTTTGTAGGAGCCATTGGTGACTTTAGGAAAGAGAAAAACTAGGGTTTGGTGAGGGGAGAGGAGATTTGAGAGGTTTTTAAAGGTTAGGAGGCGTAGAGAGGAAGAGTTTTGGAATGGGAGGCAGTTTAAGGGCAAGAGATGAATTTAAAGGGTCATTGTGACCCTTCATTTTACACCCCAAGTATCGCGTCTGCGACGTGATACACAGGTTATGTATCACTACACGGGTCTCGACCTACAGGCCTGTGTAACTTTCTATCTGGAATTTCTCGCTTCTGCTAAGTTACACGACTCGTGTAATTCCATTCGAGGACAAGATCTTCAAGGACAAGACCAAAAGATGGCACGACAAGCGTATATCAAGGAAAGAAATCAAAGAAGGGGATCTTTCTTACTGTTCAATTCCAGATTAAAACTCTTTCTAGGGAAGTTGAGATCAAGATGGTCCAAACCCTTTAAAGTAACCCAAGTCTTCCTGCATGGAGCAGTAGAAGTATGGAGTGAAATCTCTTGTACAGCAGAGGTTCCTCCCATGTGTAGAACTGCACATCATGTAGAAATTTCTTCTTTTGCTAATAAGACATGTTTAGAGGCAATACCCTACGCACAAGAAAATTAACAAAGTCAGCATACCATGGAGCTTGGGAGAATGCTAGTAATTGTTCATTAGGAAATTAATCATTAATTGGCAAATCCTCAATATCCCCTATACCTTCCAGTTTCAGTCTGGAGAGGTGGTCAGCTACTACATTTTTTTATCCTTTTTTGTCCTTGATTTCAAGGTCAAATTCTTGCAATAGTAAAATCCATCGAATCAGCCTTGGTTTTGCTTCCTTCTTGTTCAAAAGGTACCCGATGGCAACATGGTCTGTGAATACAATGACTTTCAATCCAATTAGGTAGGATATGAATTTGTCAATTGCAAACACTACTGCTAGGAATTCCTTTTCTATGGTAGCATAGTTGATTTGTGCGTCGTCAAGCATCTTGTTGGCATAATAAATGGCATGGAGATTTTTATCCTTTCTTTGCCCAAGTACTGCTCTAATTGCATAGTCACTTACATCACACATCACCTCAAATGGTAGCTCCCAATCTGGTGGTTGCATTATTGGTGCCAAAATCAAGGCTTCTTTGATCCTGTTAAATGAGACAAGGCAATTTTCATCAAAATCAAAGGGAACATCTTGACTTATCAAGTTGGTAAGTGGCTTAGCTATTTTGGAGAAGTCTATAATGAATCTTTTGTAGAAGCCTGCATGTCCTAAAAAGCTTCGCACTCCTTTGACTGATGTTGGTGGTGGCATCTTTTTAATGATTTCAATTTTTGCCTTGTCAACTTAAATTTCTCTTTCTGATATCAAGTGTTCAAGAACTATACATTCCCTTACCATGAAGTGGCATTTTTCCCAATTTAAGACCAGGTTTGATTCTTTACATCTTTGTAACACTTTGGATAAGTTAGCTAGGCAATCATCAAAAGTAGTTCGATAGACAAAAAAATCATCCATAAAAACCTTCATAATATTTTCAATATAATAGAAAAAAAATATCCATCATGCACCTTTGGAAAGTAGCAAGGGCATTACAAAGACCAAAAGGTATTCTTCTATATGTAAAGATTCCATAAAGGCATGTGAATGTAGTATTTTCCTGGTCTTCTGAGTGAATAGAAATTTGGAAAAATCCCTAATACCCATCTAGATAACAAAAGTAGGAATGTTTTACTAGCCTTTCTAACATTTGGTCTATGAAAGGAATGGGAAAATGGTCTTTTCTGGTGGCATTATTTAATTTCCTATAATCTATGCACATGCGCCAACCAGTGACTACCTTGGTAGGGATTAGTTTATTATTTGCATTTTGAATGACAGTTGTCCCACCTTTCTTAGGCACTACATGTACTGGACTAACCCATTTGCTATAAAAAATCGGGTATATAATACCTGCATCTAATAGTTTCAGAATTTCCTTTTTTAATACTTCTTTCATGTTTGGGTTAAGTCTTCTTTGATGTTTAATAGTGGGTTTACTGTTTTCTTCCATAGGTGTCCTATGCATATAAATGGAAGGATTAATCCCTTTCAAGTCCTCTATTTTATACCCTACAGCCTTGCTATGGGTCCTAAGTACCCTTAATACTTTTTCCTTTTCTATTTCAAATAGGCTGGCATTGATAATAATAGGATATTCAGAATTTGAGTCAAAAAATGCGTACCTTAGCATAGAGGGAAGAGGTTTTAGTTCTACCTGTTTGGTGTTTCTTGAAGCTTGCCTTTGAGCTATTCTTCCTTTAACTCTTCTACTGTAAAAACTTGAGCTAAGGGTAAGGGTGGATTAGCTATTAAGAATTATGCACAAGCTACAATTTCTGTGTTCTCATTCTCTGTTGTGTGGCTGTGCACGATGCATGCTTTAAGAGGATCTTTAGGGTGTGCTTTATGGAATTCCTCTTCAACTTGCTTGCTTGTCAATTATATCAACCTTAAAGCATTCGTCAGGTTCAAGTTTGTGCTTTATTGTGCTAAACAGGTTGAACTCCACTTTTTCATCTCCTACCTTGAGAGTTAACTGCCCATTCTTAACGTCTATGACAGCTTCGGCAGTTGCCAAGAAAGGTCTTCCCAGGATGATAGGAATTTGGACATCCTCCTCCATTTCCAGTACAACAAAATCAACTGGGATAAAGAATTGCTCCACTTTGATAGGGATGTTTTCTAGGATGCCCATAGGGTATTTTATAGATTGATTAACCAGTTACAATGAAATTGTTTTAGGTTTAAGCTCCCCTACATCCAGCTTATCGATAGAGGCATCAGACTTACACTTGCACTAGATCACAGAGGGCTTTATCTATATTCATGTTACCGATAAGATAAGGTATGGAGAAGCTTCTTGGATCCTTAAGTTTTAGTGGCAACTTATTTTACAATATGGCACTGCATTCCTCTGTAAGAGCAACAGTCTCATAATCCTCCAGCTTTTTTTTCTTTGATAAAATGTTTTTAAGGAACTTGGCATAAGATAGCATTTGAGAGAGTGCTTTTATAAAAGGATTGTTTATATAAAGTTTCTCTAAAACTTCTAGAAACTTTCCAAACTGCTTGTCCAATTTGGCTTTCTAGAATCTCTGAGGAAAAGGTAGAGGAAGCTGATATGGTTCTGGTAACTTCTTTTTCTTTCTTGCTCCCTCTTCTTGATCCTCTTTAGCTTCTTCCTTTTTCTCCTCTGTTTGGTTTTCAGATTTATCAGAGGTTCTTTCAGTTGGTTCTTCCTCTGACTTTTCTAAAACTCTTCCACTCCTCAATGTAACTGCCTTACAATGCTCCCTTGGGTTCATCTCCGATTGACTAGGTAGCTTACCAGCAATCTTGCTCAAAGAACCTACTTGCTGAGCAATTTGATTTTCAAGCGTCTTATTATGGGTGGCAAATTGGTCCATTCTGGAAGCTAGCTGTTTGATCATTTCATTCTGTTATTGCTGGGCTACTAGGAAGCCTTCCATCATGGATTCCATAGTAGACTTTGGTTCAGGCTATTAGCTCTGAGGAGGTGGCAGTAGCTATGTAGGAAGCCTTCCATCATGAACTTCCAAGATCCCTGTTGTTCTCCTTATATTCCCCCTTTCATTTGACCACTCGTAGTTGTGATATGCGACCCTCTCTAGAAGTTTAAGTGCTTGGTCCACTGTTTTCTCCATCAGGTCACCTTCTGCAGCTGAATCTACTATGCTCCGTGTAAAGGGCAGTAGCCCATTATAGAAGTTCTGAACCAGGAGCCAATCCTCTATGCTATGGTGTCAATATTCTCTCTGTAAGTCTTTATATCTCTCCCATGCATCATAGAGTGATTCACCTTCCTTTTGCCTAAAGGTGTTGAGTTCAACCTGACTTTGTAGTCTTTACATGTGGGAAATACCTTGCTAGAAAAGCTTGTGAGAGTTCTTCCCAAGTGGTGAATGTTCTAGCTGGTTAGGAAAGTAACCACTTCCTTGCTCTATCTCAAAGGGAGAATGGGAATGCTCTGAGTCTTATAGCTTGATCAGAGACTCCATTCATCTTGAATGTGTCACATAGGGCAAGAAAGCACTAGAGGTAATAATGTGGATCTTTTGTTGGTGAACCCCCAAACTGGGTTTGTTGGATCATCTGGAGCCATGCCGATTTTAATTCAAAATTATTGGCATCCACTGTGGGTCTTGTAACAGTAGGTTGGAATCCTTATATAGATGGAGCTCCGTAGTCCTTCAAGAGTCTTAGCCTGTTGTTATTGTTGTCGGCCATGATTAGAGTTTCTGGATTTCCTTAATCTTATTCTTGGCGTTTCCTTTCTCTCCTAATGGTTCTTAAGGTCCTATCTATCTCTGGATCCAAATCAAAAACTTCTTCCTCTAGCTTTGTTCTAGTCATGCACGAAACCAATCACCAGAGAGAGAATAAAAGAATAAAACAAATTAAACAAAATTAAATAGTAAATGAAAATGCCTAAATCAGCTAAATTACCTATCGCCTAATATTACTAAAATTAAGTTCCCCGGTAACAGCGCCAAAAACTGTTTTGCTGGTTTTTTCAACCCTGCAAGTGCACGAATCATGAACAAGTAATAAAGTAGTGAGTAGAGTATCGTCCCATAAGGAATTTAACTAGTAAGTACCAGACTACACAGCAATTTTGGCTGTATAGGCTATGGAACAAAATGGGGGAGTGAAATTTGTCTATTTTGAATACTAGGAATAAAGAGGGTAATGAATTTAAAATGGAATAATCTAATTTGAAATAATTCTAGAATTAAGATTTCATACTTTAACCTTATTATGGATGTAATCTTATCTATTCATTGGATTGAAAATCATTTACCTTGATGGAAATTAATCCTAAAGCATCCTAGGTCCTCTCTCAGGCACCTAAGGTGTGTCTCAATTAGAGCTAAACCCTACTTTTATAGGCGATCGGTTCTAATAAAAACCTTTAAAACCTATGATTAATTATGGAACTCCACAAAGGTTATCAGCCTATCTCTAGGTCAGATTTTCTAAACATAACCATCTCTTGATTTCTAATATTAATCTTCACCTTTTAGCTCTTCAATTAATATCTACAATTAATACTAAGTGGGCACCAACACATAGCATGCATTAAGATCGCAAGAAATTAAATCAAAGAACAAATCTCAAATCCAATAAATAAAACTCAATATTTGTCCATAATAATGATTACAAGCGTTACTCTCCTAATTCTAGAATATGGAAATTACTCACTCATTGTGAGTTCAGCAAACATAATAAAAATAAAATAAAAGAACAATAAAAGTCTGCTTAAAAAAATAGAACAAAAGAACCGAAGAGAATCTGTAGCTTTGATCTTGTGGAACTTCAGTTGAAAGCTCCTCCTTAATACTAATACACTACTCTTCTAAGCGGCTGTGAGAAAATGATGAAGGTGTTATTATCCAGCTCTAGATCCCCCTTTTCTACTTTCTGCTGCTTCTATTTATATTCAGTGCCTAGGGTTAGGTTTTCAGAGTCCCAGAAGCATTAGAAGTCTCTTCTCTCTGTAAAAAACTAGAGCTGGAGCCAAATCAGGAAGCCAGCTATAGGCTGATGCACAGCCCATGTGTCACTACACGGCTCAGGGCCATGTAACTTACTGGAGCTTTGAAAACTGCATCTCGTATTGGCACAGAAGATTACATTAGGCATTGTTGGTTACACGGGTCCAAGTACACAACCCGTGATCTTTTGCTTTATAGAGAGTTCTTCAATCCTGGCCAAGTAGAGACTTACACGGGTCTCCATGGTTTACATGGGTCTGTGTACATGGCCCATGTACTGCATTTCTTCCTTGGCTCTTTTAGCTTTCCCCTAGCAGTAGGTTACACGGGTCTGTGGCTTTGATTACACAACCTGTGTAAAGTGTATCAGTGGCACTTCTCTATCTTTTGGTCTTTCTAAGCTCCCTTCTTCACTCCTATGCCTTAGAACTTTATCCAAACACCTGAAATGATGCAGAAAATATGGAATTTAGAGTTTGACAATGGAATTTATAAAAGTTGATGAAATTAATGATTATGCATGAGATTACTTATCTAAATGCTGTGAAATAATTTACAAATGTGCTTAAAAATATCTATATAATACAAGTGTATCACTTGCTCATATTATTTACCTAGCCCTTAGACTAAACACTTCCCTTACCCTTTTGAGGAAGCTAAATGCATAAGTAAAAAGTATATTAGTGCAAAAAAAAAAATAATTTTGGAGAGAGGATGTAGAACTCAAGAAAGAGTGCAAGTGTGCAATTGAAATTAAAGAAAAATTTACATTTCCAACCCAGCAAAAGCATTGAGTTTGGGGGAGAGGACAAGAGAGAGAGAGAGAGAGAGAGAGAGAGAAGAAGAAGAAGAAGAAGAAGAAGAAGAAGAAGAAGAAGTCCCAAGAAAAATATCATAGAAGCATGCTTGCCACTATAAAAAACCAAAAGCCCCTCCTCTCCATACAAAATCAGTAGAATAAACTTAGTGTACTTGGTATTTTATGTATATTTGCATTCCCTAAAAGCCTTTCATTGGCAACCAAATCATTATCCTTTTAGCCCCATTACAACCCTTTTAAATACCTTTTGATCTTTTGAAAAGTGTATGCTACATTAGTGGAGATAGAAAATTGAGATATGCCTATAAAGTTAGAATTGAGTCACTTCATCATAATTATCCACAATAAAGGCAAATTTAGGGGAGTAAGTGTTTCTCAAGTCTATTTTGATAAAACAGGTAATTTGTGACTTATTAATGGCCTTGTATAGAGGAATAATTAGTTGAAACACCATAAAGGAGGTGAGGTTCTAGCAGGCAACTATTAAGGTCTTTATGCCTTGAAAGTGAAAAATTGCTATGAAGGTTGAAGAGTGTTCAATTATGCACCAGTTAAGTTTTTTGTTATGTTTCTAAATACCCCAATGAGTTTTTAAAAAGTTTTGTTTTGCTTAAGGATAAGCAAAGATTTGAGTTTGGGGCATCTGATGAAGTCAAATTATATAGACATTTAAGGTTAATATTCATTGCATTTTGTTGGCATTTAGTCTCCTTTCATGTTTATTTTTATGTTATTTTACAAAACATGTTAATCTAACTCAATTCATTGATTTTTATATTTCATCAGGTGTTTTTACGTGGTTCTAGAATCAAAGAAGAATTTGGAAGAGATTTGGAGGTCAAAATGTGAAAAATATAAGGCCAAAAGCATTACACAGCCCATGTAAATGACCCAGTGTACTTTCCTGCACCCTGTGTAGCCTTTTGGATGAAAGAACACTAAAAAATTGAAGTGGCAGAAAGTTACACGTGGTGGGGCGTGTAACACTACACGGCCCGTGTAACACTTCTTGATAGTAATTTTGACTTGACTTTTTTTGCTTTCAACCCAGCTCGGATGGACTTCTAAGGCTTCTAGGACTTTAAAATTAAGGCTTTTACACCAAATATAAATATAACAAGTTAAGAATTGAGGGGGAGAGAGGATAATTTACATTCAAGAATGCACATCAACTTCAAAAAAGGCAAAAGAGAAACAAGATCTGTAAGATTGTTAGAAGAGATTTTCAACTGAAGTTCCAAAAGTCCAAGGCAGCGATTCTCGATTTGGGTTCTTACTTTTTTTTTCTTCTCATGTCTTTTCTTTATTTTATAAGCTTGATTGTAAAACTCACCATGTGTGAGTACTCTCTTTGTTCTAGGGTTAGGTATGTAACACTCTCAATTTAATTATGGAATCTGATTTAATTTTATTTAATATATTGGGGGTTTTATTCTTTGATTTAATCTCGTGTTCTTAATGCATGCTATGTGTTGGTATCCACCTAGCTATGATCTAAGATACTAATTGAAGAACTGAAAGGTGAAAATTAGTATTAGAAAATCAAGATTTTGAACCTAGGAAATCTAACCTAGAGATAGGTTGATAACCTTTGTGCTGTTTCAAAATTAATCAAAGATCTTAAAGAGTTTTAATTAATTTAATCACAACAAAAGTAGGGTTTAAGTTAATTAAAATACACCTTGAGTGCCTTGAGAGAGGAGTTAAGATAACTTAGGATTAATTTCCATTAAAGTAATAATCTCCCATTTATTGAATGAATTAGATTGATTCTATAATTGGTTAAAGTGTGAACCCCCAGCTCTAGAATGCATTTATCCATTAATATTCAAGTTTAGTTAATTGTTTTAGATTTTATTTCTTTTAATTTAGATTTAATTACTATTTTTATACAATTTGATTGTCTAGTTAATTAAAATCACTATAGTTCAGTACTCAACATAGTCTTCATAGGAACGATACTCTACCATCACTTTATTACTTGTTAGCGATCCGTATACTTGCGGTGGTTGTAAAACTGGCAAACACATGGTTACTTTTAGCCATTTATCTTAAGAGAATGTATTATTTGTGCTACAGAATGCTTAGCTTGCCAAAAATATGGAGCTATCCAGAGAGTCCCAGCATCAGACTTTCATCCTATTGTGCAACCATAGCTATTTAGAGGATGGGCCATTGATCTCATTGGTGAGATTCATCCAACTTCATTAAAGGGACATAGTTGGGTTCTCGTGGCTACATAGTACTTTTTAAAGTGGGTAGTAGCAATTGCTCAGGACAAGGTAAATCAAACAGATGTTAACAAGTTCATCAAAGAAAACTTGATCCATCGCTTCAGAATTCCTAAGATAATCACATAGATCATGGAATTATGTTCACTGGAAACATGGTCAGGGATTTTGCAAAAGATTATTGGATCAAAATGTTGTAATCTTCACCATACTGCGCTTAAGTAAATGGGTTGGCTGAATCATTCAATAAGATCATTATTGGTATTTTGGAGTGAATGTTAGAGAATAATCCTAGGGATTGGCATCGTATTTTTTTAGAGACTTTATAGGCCCACAGGACATCTAAGAGGTCAAGCACTAGAGTGAGTCCTTTCTCTTTGGTTTATGGTCATGATGTTATCTTACCTATAGAGGTGTTAATGTCATCCCTTAGGGTGGCATGACAACATGGTTTACTCCAGATGAGTATAATGGGTTATGGCTACAGAGGATCTGGATGAGGCCATAATGGATACCTTAATAGAATGGTGGCCTAAAAGAAGAAAGTGGCTCTTGCTTACAACAAAAGGGTGAAGAAGAAAAGCTTTGTGAAAGGTGAGTTGGAGGGGAAGGTCATCTTGCCTCCAAGGACAAAAAACAGAGAATAGGGCAAATGGTCACCCGATTGGGAGGGACCATTCAAGGTGCAAACAGTTTTGAAATAAGATGCATAGTGAATAGCTAGCATAGACAGAGTTTCCTATAAAAAGGTGCATCAATGGACACTATCATAAGAGGTAGTACCCTAGTATCCTAATCAAAAGCTCAAGAAGAAATGGTACAGGGCCATTAAGTTGGCCAACATGGGGCTGGCCTCAAGGCCACTAGGTCTATGGAATCATCAAAGTCAAAACAATAGTACAGTGGGAGGAGTTTTTAGGAAGCAATTCTACTATTCCTGTTATGCACAGGCAAATCAGGCAAAGTATGCAGAAGGGCCTTATAGCTTGTTAAGTACCTACTAGAAAATAATTCACATTTAGTGAAATGGGTGATAGTGCCATATCAAACGGCTCAACTCTAATCAATAATCAAAAATCACAAGCAGAGAGCAAAGGGCTCAGCCCTACTCAACAGTTCACAATAAAAGAATAATCAAGGCTTAGCCCATCCATTAGCAAAAATTAAGCCAAAATCCAAAAGCCGATCACACAGCTATATAAGTCTACAAAAGAGATGAAAAAACAGAAATAAACATGGCAAAATGGTGGACTTCAAAATAATCATAGGAAGCTAACATTCAAAGAAGACTGAAGGTGATCCTAGTGCTCAGTGTGCTCTCTCTTTTGCTTGGCTAGATGTTGTCTCCGTGAGAACCACTTCTTGGCTTACTGGCAAATGGAACTCAGAGATGCTATTAAGTCTTCAAGATGAGCTTCTTCCTCTGATTGAAGGCTAGAGATGTGGACCAGCTTAGCCACAGTGTTATAAGCCTTAATATATTTCTTCTGTAATTCTACAATGAGCTCAGCTGTCTTCTGTTTTCTAGCCTAGAATTCGATTTTGAGCTGGGCAACTGTGTCACTGTAAGTAAGGATGGTTCCTTCTGTTAGTTCATCCTTTACCTTGTAATCTTGAAACTCTTTCAATTATTATTCTAAGGAGTTGTCCTCAAAAGTGACCACTTATAGCTCTTAAAGAGATGTGTCAGATTTGTATGGAGGGTGCATAGATGGGCTTGATCATTATCAAATAAAGGAGTCCAAAGCAGAAGTGCAATCGAGCTGTCAACATAAGGAAGATCATTAGCAGATAATTAGTCCAAAGTCTAAGCTAAAAGATTATAAAGTTTTTGCTGAGCTTCGAAGACCTTAGTTGGATTAGGCTCAGGATCTGAAGATAGGGAAGTAATTATGGAGGTTAATAGGAATGAGAGGTCTAACCTAGCTAGTGGACTCTTAAACTTGCACAACTCTAGCAACCTGAAAATAGATTATGGAAAGAAAGGATCATCAAGGCTTGTGACAAATAAAAGCAAAGTTAGCAACCTAATTGTTATGCGACAAACTAGTAAAGTGAAATAGATACTTAGGGAATAGCAACTGTAGAGCTAAAAAGTTCCTTTCTAGAACTTTTATTGGATTCATAAGTTGGCTTTGTAGGATTCTCTTCAATAGATGTAGAACTAGATACCAATCCTTCAGCCTAGAACATAATATGGATTTCCCTGATAAACTTCATGAAGCTGTCATCCTGGCTAGTGAGACACTGGAAGTCAGAAAAAGCAAGTGCGACTAGTAGCTTCATAATTGAGATATCTAGTGGAGCCAAAGGAGTCTGATATACACTATCATAGCTAGTGATGTCAATAGTCTCTGATAAGCTGAGTAGTCCTAAAGGTGAACTCCCTATAATGCAAAGAGATCACTGGGGAGGTGTGGTAGCCTTAACAAAACTCTGTGGCATGTTATTCTTATTACCCTAGATGGAGTGACAGTCAGCTTTGAGCTATACCTGATCAAGAGATGGTTAGCATACAGCAATAGAGAACAAGCTAGAAACAGAAAGTTTTGAGCTATACCTGATCAAGAAATGAGGAAAGTTTCTATCCAAATCTTCCACTATTCAAAGAACTCAGGAGTATAGCCAAGTGCCTCAGTCAGCATATCATGAACGAAAAAGTGTTTCAGAGTTCTTCGGATCTCATTGGTTGCATGATGAATGTCATCTATTGAAGTCCATCTCATCTTATCAGTAAAGGCTAGCCCACCAGATAGCAAAATGGGAAGGAAAGGAACAGCCTCAACACACCTCAGCTGATATGCAAACAAGCAGGGAGAATATAGCTCATAGCCTCAAGGAGAAGTATGAGGCAGGCTAATGGAAAATCCAATATGTAGTCATCGGCTAACAGCAAATCTAGCCCATACCTCAACAACAATATCAATAACTAAGCCAGAAGTAGGTCTCATGACATCAAGATCCAAATAGCTTAGGACTCAGTCAAGATGGTTAGTGAAGAGTTAAAGGTGCTGTGCTAGACAGTTAGGGTTCAGGGACCAAAAAAAGTGGATCAAGTCTAAAGGCATAAGTGCAGTTCGACAGCTAGTTATAGCTACACTATATAAGGAGCAATGTGGTGGAAAAATGTAAAAAGATGGCTAGAGATCACGAAAATGATGGATAGCCTAGACTTGGAGTAGCTATAAAATGCCATGTCCACCACCAGAAGTAACATTATCTCTGACTAGTGAGCCCAAAGAGGAGTACAGATGACCCAGCAAAATCTCACTAAGTTTTAAAAGTAAACTATCAGTTAATTCCTTAGCTAGAGTAACAACTCCAAAGATGGTGTACCTAAAGGTGGGCTTACTTATGAGACCCCATAGGAAAAAGACGTGTTCTTTATCTGTAATGTCTCCTTTCCTAGCATTAAGTGAGATGAAATTGACAAAGGATGTTCCAGATTTTCCAATGGGTTGGGTGGATGCAAATTTAGCAACTAGAGTTGGTGAAGTCTCTCTATGAATTGGTAGATTAGTAAGAGCTATCACATCTCATAGAGTGATAAACATGGGTCTTGGTGGAAATATGAAACAGTTGCAATGTTGAGACTAGAATGGCAATAGAGCAGTCAATAGTTATTCATCATAGACAATATTAACCAAGCTCAAGTCTATCAAGTTCATATCTTTCCAAGTTTGCTTATATTTGGGGCGAAGGCATTCAACCCATTTTGTCCTGTAGCCGAAGCTAAGATTTTATGAAACCAAGATCCCGAGAAGTAGTCTGTTTGCCTACAAGAATTTCATATGAACCAGACAGTGGGTAGGGCAGGACATATTGAGTAATTTCTTTATAAGTGGCAATTGAACTGAGACAAGAACCAAGAGGATTGAAAGAAGTGACGATGGTGGTCCTATTCAAATAAGATAAGAGCAAGTTATGGTTTGAGCATAGAAAGAAAGCTGATGGCATCAATAGTACACTTACCCTAGATCATCTAGAATAATAGCAATAGCTAGTGATGGATTGGTTTAATTATGGAAGGAAGTTTCATCATGGTGATCTGTAAAAGGCAATGGTTAGCTCAAAAGGAAAGCATGCAAGAAGTAAGTCATGATCCTAAAGGACTTACTAGAGATGTAAAGTAGGCGGTGCTAAGAAGAGGGAGCTGGTAACCTGTGCTACCTACAAACAACTTGAGTTTTATAAAGGAAAAAGATGGGTCACACCTGAAAAAATGAAAAAGTTCTCCCAGCAAGAGCAGATGATGCAAAAGCAGACAAATGAGTCACTACAGGTGAAATCAAGTCACAATAAGTTCATTGCAAGTAGAGAAAATTTGAGGAGCTGCTTGGAGTGATATTAGTGGTAGTGGGTGATGTCAACATTCCCGTAGTCATACAAGAGGGACCTAAAGGTTCATGGAAAGTCAACATAATGAAGACAAGTAGAGAGGATGGTATGTAAAAAATGAACAATGATACTCGCTAGGTTTCATGGATAAAGGCCTATCCATATTGGCAACACTAGGAGGAGAGAATTTTGTTAAGGGTTTCAGTGGGATGCCAACCCAATCCTAGCTATGGAAAGATAAGCACACTTGTCAATGAAGCTTGAAAGGTATTTCTTATTGACCTAAAGTTTCATTTTTTAAGGATTTTGGCTATGCTAAAAGTGAGATCTTCATTGAAGTATGTGTGTGTGCTTTATATGTTAAAGTTGAATGACTAGAAGTGGGTTTGGGTATTTAAGTTAAATTACAATGTGGCTTGAGGTTTAGATTTTGTCACTGTGTATGTGTTCCATGAGATCACCTTGCTAAAATATTCTTGGAAATTTTGTTAGATTTTTGCACAGAGTTCTTCTAAGATGTATTAATTGCTTCTTTCATCTGGCTTGATTCCTAATTTATAGTGAAAGGTTTTTGTGGTTTATGTTGATGGGCTAAATTTTGGGGTACCATGAAGTGAAGTAGTGTGCTTAAAGTGTTTGTGCAAAGTTGGTATTGGATGGGTACAAAATTTAATGAAAGACAATTTGGAAAATAATAAAAGACATTTATAATGTGTGAAGTGGAAGTCAAATTGGTACAGCTGTGCAAGAATATTTTACAGTTTATCCATATTGGACAAGCAGTAAAATTCATGGTAGTACTACAAGTCAAGTTTTAAGCAGTTTGGTCTAGAATTTTCTAAAAAATTACGCAATTTGCGGTGGATAAGAAAATTGGTACTATAAGGTGGATTTTGATTCTACAAAAATTTTGATAATATTTTCTCTAGAAATTTGTTGTGCCAAATTTTTATCAATATTGCAAAGGGTCACAATTAAGACACAAATCATAAAACAATCAAGATGTTGTTTAAAGGTTTGTAAGTTTTTGGGTCACACAGTTCAACATGTAATTAATGTTTTCTCAATAATGAAAGGTCTAAAAAATTTACAAAAGCTCAATTTACAAGTATCAATCCATTAATTACATGGTTCAGACAAAAATCATGAAGTGCAGTATCAGTTCATTCAAAGATGCATTACTTGAAAATATTATGATACTCAAAATTCATCAGTCTTATTCAAAGGAATGCTACCGAAAATTTTCTATTACTCAAATTTCATCTTTTCCATCAAATTCATTAACCAAAAAATTCTAGTATCCTAGTTTGTCAATTTCTATTAATTTTCCATTACTTGAAAAGCTAATACCCACATTCCATAGTTGCGTTAAGTTTATTTGTTACTTGAAAAATTCTTATACTAAAAAAAATCATGCAATCTCATCAAATTCATCAACTATAAATTTTTTGGTACTCAGAGTCATACAATTTTACATCATTCTCATCAAGACAGTCAATTTTTTATTGTATGAAAATTTCTGATACATCAAAATCACCAAAAAATTTAGAGAAAACATATATTTTTCTTTGCGTTTCTTCCTTTTTTCCTTTCTTTTTTCCTTCTTTCTTCTTCTTTCCTTTTCTTTTCCTTTCTTTTCTTCTGTTTTCCTTTATTTTCCTTCCCTTTTCCTCCTTGGCATTGCCCTTGCTTCTTCCCTCTCCTAGTGAGCCGCCTTAGGTCCTCCCTTGGTTAGCAATTAATCCTCTTTCTCTTTTGGTCAGTGGCAATGGGTGCTTCTTCCCCTTGCTTACAGATTTTAGAGTTTTGTTTGGGATGGGTTTATGGGGATTGAGAGTGTTTGGTGATTTTCTTGGGAAAATTGGGAAGAAATTGAGGAATTATGTGAGATTAGGAGGGAAATTGAGAGAAGAATTGTGGGATTAAAAGAAAGGAGGGGAGAGATCGATGGAGAGAGTGAGAGAGATGGTAAGAAGTAGAGAGAGGAAGAGAGAGATCGATTGGGAGAAAAAGTGTGGGAAAAAGTGTGTTTTGGGTGATTTGGATCTGTGTGAGGTTTGGGTATTTGTATGAGCTAATAGGCCTATAATTAGGTGAGTGAGAGTTGTGATTTTAAGCCCGATTAGTAAGAAAGATGTGAGATTGGTTCCAGTCCATTTAAAAGAGTTATTGGGTCTAATTGGTTTGGGTAACAATATTGAGAGACTGAGCTCATTATATTTAATGAGTTAATGGGTTTATAAGAGTTGAGATTGAGCCAATTTTGAAAGATAGTTGGGGGTCCATTATAAGTGGGTAAGAAAATTGTGAGATTGAGTTTATCATCTATGGGTAAGAGAGTTAATTGGTCCATTATAAGTGGGTGAGAGAAAAATAATTGTGAGCAAGCCTCTGAAAATTAAAATACCACATTATTTTAATTTTTAAAGTCTTTGTGGGTTGTGAGAAAAGTGATCCATATGTTATGAGATAAAACAAAAAAAGAGTAGCGTGTACATAAAAAAAAAAGGGAAGAAGAAGAACTGAGAAAAAAAATGTGAGCTTAGTCATAGGAAAGATTCACAGCTAATTTTGTTAAATAAATTTTAGTTGGCGCATCACAAGTTAAATTATATTTAAGGCTGATTGGACAAAAATTACTAAAGTTTATGTCAATTCACGTTTATATCCATAATTTTTAATTTTGGCTAAAATAGCTGCATGTTTGAGATTTGTCTGAATTGTATCCAATTGAGTGAAATTGAATTTAAAATGTTAATAATAAATTACAATAGAGTACTGAAAGTTTTATTTGATTAACAAATAAAAGTTCTAAATATAATTGTAATTTAATATAAACGCTTGGCATTTTTAGTCTATTGATTAAACGTTATATTTAAAAATAAATTTTACTTTATATTTATTTTTAATTGAAACTTTATACTAAAAAATATTTTATAAATTTCAATTTATATAATTATCTTTTGAATTAAGACATACAAATTAATGTATCCAAATATAAAATGTAAAAAGGAATTCAAAAATTTTTATAAAATAATTTTGAAAAGAATATATAATTGAAAATAATATATCCTACATGAATTGTAGCATCGATTAAGTAAAATGTGTACTTTATGTACAGTTTATTCTAATTAACATATGTATTTTATTTAATGCATGCTACATTTCATGATAAACTGATTTAAATATTTTTTTTATTGATTTTTTACTAAATTTTTGAAAAATCCTTTAATAAGATCAAATTTTAATTGAAGGGAAATAAATAAAAAAAAAAACTCAATGCAATGTTTCTATAATTTTATTCTTCTCTTCGCAAAAAAATTAAAAAAATGAAAAGAAAAAAAAATAGTTTTATGAAAATTTGAGAAGAAGTCGTATATTTTACTTTTCCCTTTTCACGAAATTTGTAATGTGAAAAATTTATATAAGTTATATGATTTATATATCTTAATATTATATATCATATATTTTGATTCACGTGATAAACTAGGTTTACATAAGAGTTTTTTTTTTTCAATTATTATTCATCAATCCTTTGAAAAACTCACTAATAAGTTTAAATTCTAATTCCAAGGAAAGAAAAAAACTCTTTACAATAATATTTATTGGTTCTACACTTCTTTTCACAAGGAAAAAGGAAGAATAAGAAAAAAATTAGTGCAAAAAAAAATTGATATTTAAAACTAATTTATCATGAATTATAGCATCTATTATATAAAATACACATGTTAATTAAATTAAACTATATATAAAATACACATTTTATTTAATGGATCTTATAATTCATGTGATATATATTCTTTTCAAAACTACTTTATAAAAATAGTTAAATTTAATTTTATATTTTATATTTAGATACATAGATTTATTTGACTTGATTTAAAAGATAATTACGTTAATTGAAATTAATAAAAATATTTTTTATAAAGTTTCAATTAAAAATAAATATAAAACAAAATTTACTTTTAAATATAAAGTTTAATCAATGGACTAAAAATGGCAAACATTTATATTAAATCATGATTATATTCAAAACTTTTATTTGTTAATCAAATAAAGCTTTTAGTACTATATTATAATTTACCATTAACATTTTAAATTCAATTTCACTACATTGAATACGATCATGACAAATCTCAAAGGTGTAGCTATTTCAACCAAAATTAAAAGTTATAGATATAAACATGAATTAACATAAACCTTTGGCTTTTTTTGTCCAATTGGCCTTTATTTAATAGAATTAAAATGTTCTCTAATTTAATTTATTGGGTAAAATTTTGGCTCTACCATTATTGCCAATTTTTATTCAATAGATTAAATCCTTCAAGAATTTCTCCATGGAAGCAAGTGAAAGGAGTTTGCACCAATTGAATGTCCAATTTGTCAAAAGGTGCAGAATTTGAGCAATTTGAAATTTTTCCTAAGCTAGCATGAAACCACTTTTAGCTATTGAAAAACACATCATTTAGTCATACTAAATCATGTTTCCATTGTTGAATTAGCCTAATTGGCATTAGGAAACATTTTCCCTAAATTAAATTGAATTAGGGTTTGGAGATCACTAACCTTTCTAGGCACAACATTACACAATTTCGCCTTAATCTAAGTAGTGAAGACTCTCAAGTGCTAGTCCTCTAGCTTGTCCACACTAGCACTAGACCAAAGCAACCTTTGATACCTAAGAACTCTTCCAAAATCTTTAAGAAATTGGCAGCCAAGAAGATAGGGAGGAAAAGTATGTTGTTTTCTAAGGTGATAATGGTTGAAAGTGAGGAGAAACAATTAATCCAATGAGTTTTGATCCAGAGTACAACAACTTGTGCTCTTGGTTTTGTTCAAGGATGAAGATGAAGCTCAAAAGAGGGAGCAAGTAGCAAAGAATAGCCGGCACACATAAGGAAGAAGATGAAATTAAATTCATTCTCATCTTCCTTTTAAATTCCCATAATTACTTAACACACATGGTGAGTTATGATTGGCCTAATCAAACTCTTGTCTTAATTTCATTGGTCCATGTGTTACGATTAAGTTTTAATCATGGGATTAAGCCTTAATTAATCATAATTAATTAAGCCAAGATTAATTAATTAATCAATATTAATTAATTAATTTTGGTCTTCCATTGACTAAGTCAAAGTGTTAAACTTTGACAAGTCAACATAGTCAACATTTGACAATTCAAATCTCTCCAATTTCCATCTTCTTTCTTTGATTAATTTTCAAGTTTATATTTAAACTATTTAAATATTAACTTATACACTTCCTTAAATAAATTTAGTTTCAAGTCATGCTAGGGACTTTGCAATATTATTGGAAACTAAATTTATCTATTAAATTAATCAATTGAACTCTTTAATTAATTAATCAAAATGATTTTGCTTTGGTCAGTATGCTATTATGTGTGTGACTTACTAAGTTCAATACTAATTGGTAATAAGGATAATATTAACTCCTTAACATTATTGGAATTGTTCTAAACTTAGAATGAAATATTGATTTCATTCAAGTCCTCATAAGTCATAATTAACATCTAGCATTATGTGTTATAACTACCCAACTAGTTATGAATTATATCTCCAATTTAATGAACCCTTAATCATATGTACCATGCACTAGAATCTCTCCGTTATAAAATCTCAATTATAGCTGGAGTCATGGTTTATGTCAAACCCCAATTGTATCGAATATCATGTTCTCTTTTAATTTTTGTTCTTGATAAATTTGACTTACTTGTCAGAAACTCTTTTTTGGCTAAGTCTATCTGTCCTGAACAGAAACTTAACTAATTAAGAATAATTAAATAAATATAAGATTTTATCCCTATTTACTTAGGGTAACAGATCACATCTTGAATAGAACCTATCTCCATATATAACTAGTAAGAGCCAACACATGCCCATATACCCATACATAGTACGAGTATGAAAGTAGTATCAAACTCAAACCACCTATATATAAGATAGCTATGCTATCTCAAGTCAAGGGATTATATGCACTAGTAAGATATTTATGACATTGCATTGACAAGGGTAAACTCCATGTGCATGTCATAAGCGTCACAGATTCGGCCTACTTATCATATAAGTGCCCACCACGTTTGTCATATGCTATGAGACTCACCATTCCATCCCATTAGTATCTGATACTAATCGATGGAAACAAACATGAATGGCAATATCTCTGGATAAGTCATGTCCTTTGTGAATTATCCCCGATTGTGAACCAAATTTATGATACTTTGTATTAGAAAATTCTGTCACTCATATTCTTAATAACTCAAGAATAGAATTTCTAACAAAATATCAATGGACCTTTTCCATTACACATAGCCAATTTATGTAAATAGAAAAGAATATTTGCCTTTATTTAACAAATGAATATTTACAAGATACAAACAAATGATATGCTCTAGGGCATACTACTAACAATCTCCCACTTACACTAGAGCCATTCATTATAATATCTAAGACTTATCTTCTCAAGATACTGGTCTAACTGATTTTGTGTTATAGCCTTCATGTATGGATCAGCTAGATTTTTCACTGATATTATTTTCTGTATGGCTACATCACCACGCCCAACTATTTCTCTGATAATGTGATAGCGCCTTTCTATGTATTTGGATTTTTTGTGAGACCGGGGTTCCTTAGCTTGAATTATAGCACCATTGTTGTCACAATATAATGGAATTGGTGATACAATGGAAAGAACCACTCTAAGTTATGTTGCGAACTTCTTTATCCAAATAGCTTCTTTTGCAGCATTTGATGCAACAATGTACTCGACCTTTGTGGTGTAGTCTGCAGTTGTACTCTGTTTAGAACTCATCTAACTAACTGTACCTCCATTATAAATGAACACAAAACTGGAGATAGACTTTCTATCATCCACGTCTGATTGAAAATCAGAATCTATAAAATCATCTAGTTGTAGTTCACCTCCTCCATATATCAAGACTAAATCCTTAGTTCTTCTCAAGTATTTAAGGATATTATTAACAGTTTTTCAGTGTTCTAAACCTGGGTTGGATTGAAACCTGCTGGTCAAACTAATAGCATAAGTAATATTCGATCTAGTACACAACATGGCATACATAAGACTTCCAATAGCTGAAGCATATGAAATCCTGGCCATTTTCTCTCTTTCTTCAAGTGTCTTAAGAGACATATCTTTAGAAAGATGGATACCATGCCTAACCGATAACAATTCTCTTTTGAAATCAAGCATGTTAAACTTCTTTAACACCTTTTCCAAACATAGATTTTGGGATAAACTAATCATTCTTTTCACTCTATCTCTATAGATGCAAATACCAAGAATATAGGTTGCTTCCCCTAAGTCTTTCATGGAGAATGTATTTGACAACTAGATTTTATAGTAGTAAGCATACTGACATCATTACCTATGAATAATATATCATCCATATACAATACAAGGAAAGTGACTACGCTCCCACTAATCTTCTTGTGAACACATGGTTCATTCTCATTTTTGATAAATCTAAAAGATTTAATGGCTTCATCAAAGTGGATGTTGCAACTCCTCGAAGCTTGCTTTAACCCATAAATGGATTGTTTTAGCTTACATACTTTGGAACGATCTTAAGATTCAAAAGCCCTAGGTTGTTCCATGAATATGTTTTCCTCAATATAGCCATTGAGAAAAGTTGTTTTGACATCCATTTGCCAAATTTCATAGTCATTGTATGCAGCTATTGCTAAATCCTAATAGATAAGCATGGCAACAGGCGAGAAAGTCTCTTCATAGTTGATTCCTTACCTTTGGCGAAACCCTTTGCAACTAGCCTTGCTTTATAGGTTTCTACCTTTCCATCAGAATTAATTTTCTTCTTGAAAACCCATTTATTCCCTATAGGTACAATATCTTCAGGTGAGTCTATAAGATCCTAAACTTGGTTCTTGTACATGAAATCCATTTTAGATTTCATTGCTTTGATCCATTTAGAAGAGTCTATATCTGATATAGCTTTTTCATAGGTTAAAGGATCATCTCCATGATCTATTTTCTCATGAATAAACAACTCTTGTCCATTTTCATGAAGAAAACCATACCTCTCTAGTGGGTGAGATATTCTGGTTGATCTGCGAGGAAGTATTGTGGATGTATCATCAATAGGTTTAGGTTGATTGGATGGATCTATATCCATCTGATTCGTTGGTTGATTGGAATTTTCTAATTCCAATTCTATTTGCCTTCATTTACCAACTTTTTGAATAAACTGCTGTTCAAGAAATATGACATCCCTACTTATCACAACTTTTTGTGATGTTGGCAAATAAAAATAATATCCAAAACTTTCTTTTGGATAACCAACAAATCATCCCTTTTCAAACTTTGTTTGTAACACCCTCACTGTAGCAATTCCGTACATTCTACTGTTTCGGTGATCGGTGCCGGTCCAGACAGCTAGAATATCTAGAAAAACATTTAAACTAAAGTGAGGAGCCATAATTAACTCAAATATTAATAAGAAAAATTTAGGAAAAATTTTAGAAATAAAATACAACCAAATTATATGAGCCGGTGCCCTAGCGATGGGTAACCCAGTGGAAAGTTGCGGTCTTCACAGCTAGAAGCCCTAAACCTGGGAGAAAATTCATGAAATAATTTTTGGGAGTACAAAGAAGAGTCATTGAGGTTTCTATGGCATTAGAATGCCAATAAAAGGCTTAGAAAAATTTTTAGATCAGTACAGACTATTTTGACTCAATAAGCCAAACGGAGGGTATTTTGGTCATTTTGTCTTTAGAAATGATTTTTGGCCAACTTGTCCAGTTAAATAAATAATTATTATGACATAAAATATGAATAAATATTGCTAAAAATTAAATTGAAAATGAGTAAAAAAGGAAAGAAGAGAAAATGAGTTAAATAGGGAATTATGACCTCATGCCTATGTAATTAAAATATTTCCACTTAATGACAACTTAACAAAATGACTAAAGGGATAAAAATGAAACAAAATAAGATAAAAACAAAAAGAAAAAAAATCAGCAGCCATCTTTAACCTTGGCAGCCGAAATTGCTTGAGAGAGAGAGAGAGAGAGAGAGAGAGAGAGAGAGAGGAGAACTTCCATGAAAGCTTTAATGGAGCTTTGGTTAACCCACTAAATCACCCTAAAACCCTAGCTTTCCTTCACAAATATTTACCCTTACACCTAGAGCAAGTCTTGAGCAGCAAAAATAAAGAGAAAAAGAGGAGTTCTCAAGCTTTGGGAATTAGCTAAATCAAGGTTAGTGCCAATTAGTCTTAATTACTTTGTGTATACATCATGGAGAACATGAATTGAGTATGAAACTAAACTAATTTAAATAAATTTTCCATGAATGAATTTCACCATATTTCAGCAGCCTTAGGGTACATTAGGTTTCCTTTAATTTGAATGAATTATAGTTGTACATGGCTGCCATTGAATATGAACTTGATGCCTTAACTCATTGATTGCATGCATATGAAGCATTGAAGTTGTTGGAGTTAGGGTTTGGGGGAAAACTTGGGATTTTGCTTATGTGTTAGCAAATGAAAGTTCAAATGGTCAATTAGTGACCTTTTGGCTGAGTATATTGAGGAATTGAAGTGAATGGTAGCTTGGGATTTGAGGTTGGGTGTGCTGCCTTGAGTGCCCTGCAGGTCTGGATGTGAGTCCAGCATGTTTGGACAGCTATAACTTGGGTTGTGTAGGTTCAATTTGGTCAAGGCTAATTGGACATGAAATTAAACACATAATGGCACAATTTTGGTGAAGGAACTCTATTTATAAACTAAACATAGGATGCCCTAAAAATTGACTAAATCCATGTAACTTACATTCTGCCTGGGCAAAATAACTAAATGAACAGTGTTCATTCATTTGGTCATAACTCAGTGTAGAAAGGTCCAATTTACCTGAATTTTATACCGATAGAAAGCTGAGACATGGCCCTACAACTTTCATGAAGAAAACAAACCCAAATTTTGACCATAACATGTCTTAAAACTCACCTGCAATCAGTGTACAAAGATTCTGCCTAGAAATTCTGGAAAAATTATAATCCGGCCAGTTATGGTATTTAGGCCATAACTTGAGCTAAAAAACTCCAAATGGAGTGATTCAAAAAGTGAAATATAACTAAACACAATAAAGAACAACTTTGATTTAGAACACTTGGCCAAATTCTCACTGTAGAATGGTATAATGGAATAGTAAACTCTAGCACCCAAAAACTAAAATTTTGATTTATTCTCCATTGGTTAGGAGTATGGATTGGCAACTAATACCAACACTTTTCGGAACCAAAATGTGGTAAATTTATGTGATTAGGACTTATGTAACTATTATCCATTAGAAAGTCAATAATTTGACCTAAATAGTAAAATGAATAGCAACTTTACATGTAAAGCATGAAGATTCAATCAATAACTTTGTAATGTACCCTGGTACACCTAATAAGATTGGTTTGAATAGGTTGGCATGCCAATAGGATTCAGTTAGCAATACTGCACATGGCATTATGCCATTCTGTGATTTTATGGCTTTTAGCCATTCTGATATTATGATGATACTTAGCTTTGTGTCTAATGTTTATTACAGCTTATCAACTATTATGTTGCACACCGGGAGATACATACGTGACCGATGGTGTGACGGCCCGAGGTACTTGGTACCCAGTGCCAGTTTACCCGTTTATCCAATCCAGTCATCTAGTATAGGTTACTTGGGCAACCAAAAATGGAAGTTGATAAATTTAATGAAATCATTGATATAACAAGTGCTAAATAAATAGACTACAAATAATTATCGAAAATTTGTCTGCATGAGACATCAATATATACACTATATATTTATTTTCTTTTAGTTCTTTTTATTTTATTATTGGTACCACTAAGTATTATTGCTTAGCACATTACTTTTTGCCACGCGTAGGTTCTGGAGAGACTGACAGAGAGCCCAGTAGACCACAGACTGGGTGAGGCCGTTCATAGTACTGCACAGTGTCCGTGTCACCTCTCATCTGCAGTGCATCAGTGGTAGGACCTTTAGGTTTCTTTTGAATTTTTGTACTTGCATTTTGTAATAGGTAGTAGTTTGTGATTTTTAAATTATGAACTCATGTAAATAGTAAATTTATGTAATCATATGTTGATGCACATATTTTGTAAAATTTCGTTAATTAATATAATTTTAGAATATCTTCATGAAATTAAATTTGATTTTGATCTGAATGAAATTGTGGACTTCTGTTGAAAACATGAGATGGTTGTGAATGTTAAGAATTGTTGAGACCATGTTGATGGTTATTGGAGTTTAAGAATATGGATGAATATTTGGGAGTGTTTTTCACAGGTTCCGAAGAACTGTTTTCTCCATTTTTAGCCTGTACTCTGTCAAATTTTTTATAAATTTTCGGAACCTCAAATGAATTTATAATTTCAATAAATGACTCAAATGAGGTAAGTTTAACAATTTGTACTTCATAACTACGAAGAAATAAATCAAGGAAGAATAAAAAATGATTGAAATAAAATATGATATTCCGATACACTGTGTGACATATCTTACTCGACTATATAGTAGACGGGTAAGGGGTGTCACATTTAGTGGTATCAGAGCATGGTTTAGGCATTTCTGGGTCTAGATCGAATCCATACCATGCATTGCATTTATAAAAGTCGAGGTGACTCTAATGCAGATCTGTTTGTTTTTCTTATTTTAATTAGGATATGGACCCCACGTCTCAGAGGGCAATTGAGGAGGAAGTGGAGAATCATGCTCCACCTGCAGCAGCTAAGACTGGGGGCAAGGGAGAACCTGCTCCACCAACACCAGCAAAGCCTACTCAGCCTCCACAGGCCATATTCCAGCAAATGGCTGAGTTTTTCAGACAAATGGCAGGGGTAATACCACCACCACTACCACCTCCACAGCAAAAATCCCATCTTGAAAAACTGAGGAAATTTGGAGCAATGGATTTTTTTGACAAGAGAGAAGATGATTCTGTTGCAGCTGAGAATTGGTTCAACAAAATAGGAAGGGTTTTAAAACAACTCCACTACACCCCAGAGCAAAACCTAGAAGCTGTTTTATCTCTACTGTAAGATGATGCATATCAATGGCGGGATACAGTGTCCAGTGAAGTGTAGCTAAAACAAATAACCTGGGACTTTTTCCTCTTAGAGTTCAAAAAGAAGTATGTGGGTAGTGTATATTTGGAAGAGAGAAGAAGAGAATTCATTAACCTGAGGCAGAAACAACTGACAGTGGCAGAGTATGAAAAAGAATTTGTTAGATTAAGTCGTTATGGAAGGGAGATAGTCCCTAATGAGGCCAAAAGGTGTAAAAGATTTGAAGAGGGGCTAAATAACAACATAAAGATAATGATCACTGCCTTAGAAATCACAGACTTCACCAAGTTAGTTGAAGCTGCAGTAAAAGTTGAGAAAGTCAGAATAAGTGAGCAGACTAGAAGAGAGAGACTGTAGAAGAGGGGTCCAGGTCAGTCTAGCTCATCTCCTACACCTGAAAAGAAGTTCAGAGGTCCACCTACTCAGAGTTTAGGTTAGCCTCAAGGTCAGGGTCAGTCCCAAGGGCCTAGGCCACAGTTCACACCTAGGAGAGGCCAGTCCACATCATCAGTGGGCAGCTCTCCAGGGACAGTGTTCAGGGGACTAGCCCCAGCATCTTTTTCTTGTCCACACTGCCTGAAATGGCATAAGGAGGAGTGTTGGAGAGTGACCGGTGCCTACTTAAGGTGTGGGTCGACAGAGCATCAGTTAAGGAACTGTCCACGCAGAACTGCTATAGCTGCTCCAACACAAGCAGATAGACTTGCCCCTGCACCTCAAAGGGGTAGGAAGTCCGATAAATCTGAAGCAGCTGGTCCATCACAGAGACTTGCATCTGAGCCAGCAAAGAGGCCAGAGGCTATAGCACCTGCCAAAGCTCATGCCCTGAGAGCTCAGGAGGAGCAAGATGCCCCGGACATCATTAGGGGTACGTTCTCCCTCTACAACACATCTGTGCATCCATTGGTGGATCCAGGATCCACTCATTCATACAACTGCATCAACCTACCCGTAGAAAGGGGGATACTAGTAGGGGAGAGTGACCAAGACATTCTAGTCACTAATCCATTGGGTCATAGTGTAGTGGTGAACAAAGTGTACAAAAGTTGCCCGTTAAGGATTCGGAGGTATGAATTCTTGGCAGACCTGATTGAATTGCCTTTCCATGAGTTTGACGTGATTTTGGGAATGGACTGCTTGTCACGTCATCAGGCAATGGTTGATTGTAAATTGAAAAGAATTTCTTTGAAAACTCTTGAGGGTAATGAGATCACAGTTATGGGGGAAAGGACAGATTTCTTGTCCAATGTCATTTCGGCTGCAGTTGCAAGAAAACTGATGAGAAAAGGCTGTGAAGCCTACCTAGCACATGTGATAGATACTAGGCAGGCTAAGCTAGATCTGTGTGACATACCCACAGTAAGAGACTTCCCAGATGTGTTTCCTGAAGAATTGCCTGGCTTGCTACCAGAAAGGGAAGTCGAATTTGCTATTGAGATACTGCCAGTACAGCACCAATCTCTATTGCTCCTTATAGGATGGCACCTACTGAGTTAAAGGAGCTGAAAATCCAGTTGCAGGAGTTACTAGATAAGGGGTTCATACGCCCCAATGTGTCACTATGGGGACCTCCAGTGCTATTTGTGAAGAAGAAGGATGGGACTTTGAGGTTATACATCGATTTCCAGCAATTGAATAAAGTGATTATGAAGAACAAGTATCCATTGCCTAGAATTGATGATCTGTTTGACCAGTTAAAGGGAATAGTAGTATTTTCCAAAATTGATCTCATATCAGGGTATCATCAGTTGAGGGTGAAGGATGTAGATGTGCCAAAGACTGCATTCAGGACCCGATATGGGCATTATGAGTTTCTAGTGATGCTCTTTGGCCTAACAAATGCACCAGTAGCATTCATGGACCTTATGAACCGTATCTTCCATCCATACCTAGATCGGTTCGTAGTGGTCTTTATTGATGATATTTTGGTGTATTCCAATACCAGGGAAGAACATGATGAACATTTTAGGATTGTTCTACAAACCCTAAGAGAAAAGAAGCTATATGGTAAGCTGTCCAAGTGTGACTTTTGGTTGAGTGAGATTGCATTTCTTAGACACATAGTGTCAGCTAATGGGATTAGAGTAGATCCTAAGAAGATAGAAGCAGTGATGGAATGGAAGCCTCCCAGAAATGCAACTAAGGTCAGAAGTTTCTTGGGGCTAGTTGTGTATTACAGAAGATTTATGAAGGGATTTTCTTTAAGTTGTTACACAAGAATGTCAGATTTGACTGGAATGACAAATGCCAGGCCAGTTTTGAGAAGTTGAAGGCTATGTTAACAAAGGCACCAGTGTTAACACAGCCAGTGTTGAGAAAGGATTTTGTGGTCTACAGTGATGCCTCACATAATGAGTTAGGGTGTGTATTGATGTAAGAGGGGAAAGTGGTTGCCTATGCTTCCAGACAGCTAAGGCCACATGAACAGAACTACTCTACCCATGATCTAAAACTTGCAGCAATTATCTTCGCACTGAAGATATGAAGGCACTACTTGTATAGGAAAAAGTATTATATTTACATAGACCACAAAAGTCTGAAATATTTGCCAACCCAAAAGGAGCTCAACCTTAGACAGAGGTGATGGATTGAGTTCCTAAAGGACTATGACTGTGTGATTGACTACCATCATGGGAAGGCAAATGTAGTTGCAGATGCTTTGAGCAGAAAATCCATCACAACTTTGAGATCATTGAATACCCATCTATCCTTAGCTCGAGATTGAGCTATTTTGGCTGAGTTGCAAGTGAGGCCAAACCTACTAAAACAGATTTTAGATGGGCAGAAAGTAGATGAGAAGCGAATGGCTATTATGAGCAAAATCTCAGAAGGGAAGGCAACTGACTATTTGGGGAAAGCTGATGGGTGTTTGTACTACAAAGGAGGAGTGTGTGTACCAGATGATGGGGAATTGAAAGCCAGTATTCTGAAAGAGGCACACAGTAGTGTTTATGCTATGCACCTAGGAAGTACAAAAATGTATCATGACTTGATGCTTCATTATTGGTGGCCTGGTATGAAGAAGGACATAGCTGACTATGTGACTAAATGCTTGACATGTCAGCAAGTCAAGGCCGAACATCAAGTTCCATCGGGTTTGCTGCAGCCTATACACATACCTGAATGGAAATGGGATCGGGTCACCATGGATTTTGTAAGTGGTCTACCTCCCACCCAGAAGAATCATTACACAATATGGGTGATAGTGGATAGATTGACGAAGTCAGCACACTTTCTGCCAGTTAGGACTGACTACTCACTAGAGAAGTTAGCAGAATTGTATATTAGTGAGATAGTTAGACTGCATGGAATTCCACTTTCCATCATATCTGATGGAGACCCAAGGTTTACATCGAGATTTTGGAAGAAGTTGCATGAATCCTTGGGTACACAACTCCACTTCAGCACAGCTTTCCATCCTCAGACGGATGGGCAATCAGAAAGAGTAATCCAAGTCCTTGAGGATATGTTGAGGAGTTGTGTCATTGAGTTTGAGGAAAGTTGGGATAAATACCTCCCACTAGCAGAATTTGCATACAACAATAGTTACCAAGCTAGCATCCAAATGGCCCCGTATGAAGCACTGTATGGGAGGAAATATAGAATTCTAGTGTGTTGGACTGAATTGGGTGAAGATAAACTAATAGGGTCAGACTTGGTGAAACAGACTGAGGAGAAAGTAAAATTAATCAAAGCCAATCTGAAGGTTGCCTCTGACAGACAAAAATCTTATGCCAACCTGAAGAGAAAAGAAATAGAATATGCAGTTGGCGATAAGGTGTTCCTCAAGGTGTCACCATGGAAAAAAGTATTGAGGTTTGGAAGAAAAGGTAAGTTAAGCCCTAGGTTCATTGGCCCATATGAAGTCATTAAACGCGTGGGTCCAGTGGCTTACAGGCTAGCTTTATCACCAGAGCTAGACAAGATGTACAATGTGTTCCACCCATCTATGCTAAGAAGATACCGCTCAGATCCTTCACATGTCATCTCCATGGAAGAAATTGAAGTACAACCGGATTTGACATATGAAGAAGAACCCATACGGATCCTGGCTCGGGAAGTGAAAAAGTTGAGGAATAAGCAGATTCCACTGGTGAAGTGCTTTGGAGGCACCACAACACCGAGGAGGCAACTTGGGAAAGTGAAGAGAATATGAGGCAACAGTTCCCTCAATTGTTTGCATCAGCTAAATTTCGAGAACAAAATTTAAATTAGAGGAGAAGAGTTGTAACACCCTCATTGTAGCAATTCCGTACATTCTACTGTTCCGATGACCCGTGTCAGTCCGGATAGCTAGAACGTCTGAAAAAACATTTAAAATAAAGTGAGGAGCCATAATTAACTCAAATATTAACAAGAAAAATTTAGGAAAAATTTTAGAAATAAAATACAACCAAGTTAAATGAGCCGGTGCCCTAGCGATGGATAACCCAATGGGAAGTTGTGGTCTTCGCAACTAGAAGCCCTAAACCTGGGAGAAAATTCATGAAATAATTTTTGAGACTCTAGAGAAGAGTCATTGAGGTTTCTATGGCATTAGAATAACAAGAAAAGGCTTAGAAAAATTTTTAGATTAATACAGACGATTTTGGCTCAATAAGCTAAATAGAGAGCATTTTGGTCATTTCGTCTTTAGAAATGATTTTTGGCCAACTTATCTAGTTAAATAAATAATTATTATGACATAAAATATGAATAAATATTGCTAAAAATTAAATTGAAAATGAGTAGAAAAGAAAAGAAGAGAAAATGATTTAAATAGGGAATTATGACCTCATGCCTATGTAATTAAAATATTTCCACCCAATCACAACTTAACAAAATGACTAAAGGGATAAAAATAAAACAAAATATGATAAAAACAAAAATAAAAAAAAAAATCAGCAGCCATCTTCAACCTTGGCAGCCAAAATTGCTTGAGAGAGAGAGAGAGAGAGGAGAACTTCCATGAAAGCTTTGATGGAGCTTTGGTTAACCCACTAAATCACCTCAAAACCCTAGCTTTCCTTCACAAATATTTACCCTTACACCTAGAGTAAGTCTTGGGCAGCAAAAACAAAGAGAAAAAGAGGAGATCTCAAGCTTTAGGAATTAGCTAAATCATGGTTAGTGCCAATTAGTCTTAATTACTTTGTGTATACATCACGGAGAACATGAATTGAGTATGAAACTAAGCTAATTTAAATAAATTTTGCATGGCTGAATTTCACCATATTTCGGTAGCCTTAGGGTACATTAGGGTTCCTTTAATTTGAATGAATTATAGTTGTACATGGCTGCCATTGAATATGAACTTGATGCCTTAACTTATTGATTGCATGCATATGAAGCATTAAAGTTGTTGGAGTTAGGGTTTGGGGGAAAACTTGGGATTCTGCTTATGTGTTGGTAAATGGAAGTTCTAATGGTCAATTAGTAACCATTTGGCTGAGTATAATGAGGAATTGAAGTGAATGGTAGCTTGGGATTTGAGGTTGGGTGTGCTGCCTTGAGTGCCTTGCAGGTCTGGATGTGAGTCCAGCATGTTTGGGCAGCTATAACTTGGGTTGTGTAGGTTCAATTTGTGCAAGGCCAATTGGACATGAAATTAGACACATAATGGCACAATTTTGGTGAAGGAACTCTATTCAGAAACTAAACATAGGATGCCCTAAAAATTAACCAAATCTGGGTGACATATATTCTGCCTGAGCAAAATGACCAAATGAATAGTGTTCATTCATTTGGTCATAACTCAGTGTAGAAAGGTCCAATTGACCTAAATTTTATACCGATAGAAAGCTGAGACATGGACCTACAACTTTCATGAAGAAAACAAACCCAAATTTTGACCATAACATGTCCAAAAACTCACCTGCAGTCATATATAAAAACTGTAGAATTGATTCTGCCCAAAAATTCTGGAAAAATTATAATCCGGCCAGTTATGGTATTTAGGCCATAACTTGAGATAAAAAAACTCCAAATAGAGTAATTCAAAAAGTGAAATGTAACTAGACACAATAAAGAACAACTTTGATTAAGAACACTTGGCCAAATTCTCACTGTAGAATGGCCTAATAGAATAGTGAACTCTAGCACCCAAAAACTGAAATTTTGATTTATTCTCCATTGGTTAGGAGTATGGATTGGCAACTAATGCCAACACTTTTGGGAACTAAAATGTGGTAAATTTATGTGATTAGGACATATAACTATTATCCATTAGAAAGTCAATAATTTGACCTAAATAGTAAAATAAATAGTAACCTTACATGTAAAGCATGAAAATTTAATCAATAACTTTGTAATGTGCCCTAGTACACCTAGTAAGATTGGTTTGGATAGATTGGCATGCCAATAGGGTTCAGTTAGTAGTACTGCACATGGCATTATGCCATTTTGTGATTTGACGGCTTTTAGCCATTCTGATATTATGATGATACTTGGCCTTGTGCCTAATATTTATTACAGCTTATCAGCTGTTCTGTTGCACACCGGGAGATACATACGTGACCGATAGTGTGACTGCCCGAGGTTCTTGGTACCCAGTGCCAGTTTACCCGTTTATCCAGTCCAGTCATCCAGTATAGGTTACTTGGGCAACCAAAAATGGAAGTTGATAAATTTAATGAAATCATTGATATAACAAATGCCAAATAAATAGACTATAAATAATTACCGAAAATTTGTCTGCATGAGACATCAATATATACACTGTATATTTATTTTCTTTTAGTTCTTTTTATTTTATTATTGGTACCACTAAGCATTATTGCTTAGCGCGTTGCTTTTTGCCATGCATAGGTTCTGAAGAGACTAACAGAGAGCCCAGTAGACCACAGACTGGGTGAGGCCGTTCATAATTCTGCATAGTATCCGTGTCACCTCTCATCTGCAGTGCATCAGTGGTAGGACCTTTAGGTTCCTTTCAAAATTTTGTACTTATATTTTGTAATAGGTAGTAGTTTGTAATTTTTAAATTATGAACTCATGTAAATAATAAATTTATGTAATCATATGTTGATGCACATATTTTGTAAAATTTCGTTAATTAATATAATTTGAGAATATCTTCATGAAATTAAATTTGATTTTGATCTGAATGAAATTGTGGACTTATGTTAAAAACTTGAGATGGTTATGAATGTTGAGAATTGTTGAGACCATGTTGATGGTTATTGGAGTTTGAGAATATGGATGAATATTTGGGAGTGTTTTTCACAGGTTCTGAATAACTGTTTTCTCCATTTTTAGCCGGTACTCTGCCGGATTTTCTATAAAATTTTCGGAATCTCAAATGAATTTATAATTTCAATAAATGACTTAAATGAGTCAAATTTCACAAATTGTACTTCATAACTATGAAGAAATAAATAAAGGAAGGATAAAAATAATTGAGATAAAATATGCTATTCCGGTATATTATGTGGCATATCTTGCTCGGCTATACAGTAGACAGGTAAGGGGTGTCACATTATTTCCAATTTATCAGTCTTTAGTTTTTTAATATAAGCCGGACAACCCAAAATCTTAACATGTTTAAGACTTGGTTGTCTTCCATGCCATATCTCATAGGGTGTGGAAGAGACTGATTTTGATGAAACTCAGAAGAATATGCAAAGTTGTTTCCAATGCAAATCCCTGGAAGGAGATTGGCAAATCTATATAGCTCATCATGCTACATACCATATCTAATAGGGTATGGTTTCTCCTTTCAAATACCCCCATTTAATTGTGGCATTCCTAGAGGAGTTAATTGAGAAATAATGCCATGTTTCTTTAGGAATTCATCAAATTCAGTACTTAAGTATTCACCTCCTCCATCTGATCGAAGAATTTTAATGTTTTTTCCTCTTTGATTTTCTACTTCATATTTAAATTTTTTGAACTTTTCAAAGGATTCATGTTTGTATTTCATCAAAAACAAATACCCATACCTGGAATTATCATCCTTAAACGTAATAAAGTAATGAAAACCTCCTCTTGCCATTTCTTTAAATGGATCACATATATCACTATGTACTAAGTCCAAAATATTTTCAACCCTTAACCCTTGTCCAACAAAGGGAGATCGAGTCATCTTGCCTTGAAGGCAGGCTTCACAAGTTGGAAAAGGGTCAGAATCTAATGAAGATAAAATTCTCATTTTCTCTAATTTTGCAATGCTATCTTCTGCAACATGACCTAATCTTAGGTGCCAAAGATGTCTCAGAATAGAGTTGATTTTTGTTATGGCATTAAATTCAATTTGATTGCTTGCACTGGATTTGTTTTCATTATTATTATTCAAATAGTAAAGTCCATCATGCATATAACCCATGCCAACAAATTTATTTCTAAAATAAATATTACAAACATCATTCATAAACTGGAATTCATATCCATTTCTAGTCAAACTAGATACAGAAATAATGTTCTTAAAAGCATCAGGTACATATAATAGATAATCTAAATACAAAACATGTACAGATATATATAAAAACTTAGACCCTATGGCTAATGCTTCAACAGTTGATCCATTGCTAATGCAGAGTCTAACATCTTGCGTCTGCAAGCTGCTACTGCTTGCTAATTCCTGCTCATCAAAACAAATGTGAGAACTTGCACCAGTATCTAATACCGAAGCTGTAGATGAACTAGGAATATCATCAAAATCTAAACAACAAGATATAGACATACCTTCTCAAGGTTTATCCTTCTTGTCTTTTAGAGATGACAGATACTCTGGGTAGTTTCTCTTCCAATGCCCATCTTTCTACTAGTGGAAACATTTTCCTTTGCCTTGCTCAGTTTTGGTCTTCTTCTTCTGCTTGGCTATTTTCTTGGAAGGACATGGAATAGGAGATTTCTTATTCTTGTTGCCCTTCTTCTTCCTAGACTTTTAGCTGTAGAGGAAGATGCAACCAAAGCCACCTCCTTTCCTTTATTTCCTGGCATATTCTTTTGGGTAATCAATAGCATGTTAAGTAAACTGGCCAAGGTGCACTCTTGTTCGATCATATGGAAATTTGTAATAAAATTTCCAAATGACTCTAGCAGATACTAAAGGATCAGATCCGTCTGTAATTAGAAATCCATGGTGAAGTCCAGACATTCCACTTGCTCAATAAGCCAGATCATCTTGTGGACATGATCTCCAACATTTTGTCCCTCCGACATCCTCATACGAAATAACTACCTTGGTATCTTATATCTGGTATTCCTGCTATATTCACCATACAACTCTTATAGGTAAAAAAGGATATCATAAGTGCTCTATATGTTCTCATGTTGTTTTTGTAGCTCATTGGTCATGGATCCTAGCATATAGCGCCTGGCTCTTAAATCATGCTCCTTCCATCTATCCAGCGTGTCAAATTCCTCTTGTGAAGCCCTAGGAGGTAAGGGACTAGGAATTTTACAATCTAAAACATATCTTATACATTCTAGATTCAGGACAAGCCTCAGGTTTCTTAGCCAATCTGAAAAATTAGGTCCAGTCAACCTATTATGATTAAGTATGCCCGCTAGGACATTAGTATTGGATGATGGTTGTGTGCTCATTTTTATCAGATTATAAACTGTAGAAAATAACAAGATTAATTAGTAATTGTATCAAGTAATTTACTAAAATGATTATGGTCTTTTAATGAAATTGGTCCTCCCACTAATTTATCGAATCCTATAATTTCAAAGTAGGAAAAGGAAATTCAAGTTGGATTAAATTTCTAGTGGGTGATTAAATTCTTATAGACTTGTCAATAATCCTTAGGCACATCTGTTATTGGACTCATAACAATCTCTAAGTGAGCAACTCTTTGTCCATCATATCTCATATGAGACTCAATCAATTATTTGGACCCTAATGCTCAAAACCTTGGCACATCCATTATTAGTTTATCTTGCATTAGTTAAGTTGAGCCCACTAAGTCAGTAAGCATGTAAGTTTGAACGTTAATGACCTTAGGCACATCCATTATTGGCCACTAAAGCATTTACATACTTTCAATATCTCATGCTTAACAATTACTTCTAAGAAAATCCCTTAAACAAATGCAAGTGTTTAAAATTTCTCAAAGTAATTGCCTCAGTGGAGGGCCATGGTGCAATTTCCAAAATTCACCATCTCCATCTTAATTATTTTACCAGAAGATTTAATGGGCTGCCTAATTACTAATCGGTCTCACTTTGCATATTATCCATTTTCATGCATATCTCATGCACATTATGAAAATGTATATATATCACAAATATATATTCATACAATGGAAATGTAAAAGGTATGATCATAGACTATTCTAAGGGAATTCAATCCTAGCCATAAGAATTGAATTCGGGGCATCCTAGGTTAACAGCCATCTAATGTTCTTGCTTGATTCCAACTCTTCAACTCTTGAAGGGTCAAACTCCCACTGATCTTCATCATGGTATTAGGCTTCATTCCATCTTGTAAGTCTAATTGTTGGCATACCAAGGTGAAATTACAATGAAATTGAGCATTCGAGCTCAAATAAATGAATGTACAACCTATGATTCTATCACAATGACTTATGATACAACCCTTGTAAAATTAAAATAATTATTATAATCCATAGAATTGATAAAAAAAACTCATTCACAATGGTCTCCTAAAGTTCATGATCACCCACCATGCCAATTTCATGCATTCAACATTTGAATATACATGTTAATCCTAAATATCACATATTCAAAATTAACCTAATCACGCATGAATCACATTCATATACATGTCATATGCAATTTGGGACTAAGATTGAACAATTCAATCCATAAGAGAATTCACAAAAGTTGGTGAAAGCACCATGACCACTTCACTTGCCCTGTGGACATTCCACCTAGGCCTAATGGCACTTCACCCAAAATTTGTAATTTTTCTTGCTATCTAATGGCTTTAGACATCATCATATTCATGTTTAAGGCCATAAATTAAGTCAAACCAAAAAAATAAAATCACATACAAAACTTCAAATTTTGGCTGAACCAAAATTACTACAGTACCCTTGCTTGTAGTTCAATTTTCACTTGATTCAACTTGTGCTCAAGTCACATCCTATGCAACCTAACATGGTCCCAAGCCACCTAAAACATGTATTAAGTTCCTAATGGAATAATAGGGTGGCTCTGATATCAATTGAAAGGAGTTTGCACCAATTGCATGACCAATTTGTCAAGAGGTGCAAAATTTGAGCAATTTGAAATTTTTCCTAAGCTAGGATTTTATGCTTCATACAAACACTTTTAGCTATTGAAAAACACATCATTTAGTCATAGTAAATCATGTTTCCATTGTTGAATTAGCCTAATTTCCATTAAGAAGCATTTTCCCTAAATTAAATTGAATTAGGGCTTGGAGATCACTAACCTTTCTAGGTGCAGAATCACACAATTCCGCCTTAATTCGGGTAGTGAAGACTCTCAAGTGCTAGTCCTCTAGCTTGTCCACACTAGCACTAGACCAAAGCCACATTTGATAGCTAAGAACTCTTCCAAAATCTTCAAGAAATTGGTAGCCAAGAAGATAAAGAGGAAGAGTATGTTGTTTTGTAAGGTGATAATGGTTGGAAGTGAGGAGAAACAATTTTTCTAATGAGTTTTGATCAAGAGTACAATAACTTGTACTGTTGTTTTTGTTCAAAGATGAAGATGAAGCTTAAAAGAGGGAGAGGGCAGCAAAGAATGGCTAGCACACATGAGGAAGAAGATGAAATTAAATTCATTCTCATCTTCCTTTTAAATTCCCATAAATAATTAACACACATGTTGAGTTGTGATTGGCCTAATCAAACTCTTGTCTTAATTTCATTAGTCCATGTGTTATGATTGAGTTTTAATCATGGGATTAAGCCTTAATTAATCATCATTAATTAAGCCAAGATTAATCAATTAATTAATATTAATTAATTAATTTTGGTCTTCCATTGACTAAGTCAAAGTGTGAAACTTTGACAAGTCAATATAGTTAATATTTGACAAGTCATCATTTGATAATTCAAACCTCTCCAATTTCCATCTTCCTTCTTTGATTAATTTTCAAGTTTATATTTAAATTATTTAAATATTAACTTATACGCTTCCTTAAATAAATTTAGTTTCAAGTCATGCTAGGGACTTTGCAATATTATTGGAAACTAAATTTGTCTATTCAATTAATCAATTAAACTCTTTAATTAATTAATCAAAATGATTTTACTTTGGTCAATATGCTATTATGTGTGTGACTTACTAGGTTCAATACTAATTGGTAATAAGGATAATATTAACTCCTTAACATTATTGAAATCATTCTAAACTTAGAATGAAATACCGATTTCATTCAAGTCCTCGTAAGTCGTAATTAACATTTAGCATTATATGTTATGACTACCCAACTAGTTATGAATTATATCTCAAATTTAATGAATGCTTAATCATATGTACCATGCACTAGAATCTCTCCGTTACAAAATCTCAATTATAGCTGGAGTCATGGTTTATGTCAAACCCCAATTGCATCAAATATCATATTCTCTTTTAATTCTAGTTCATGATAAATTTAACTTGTCATAAACTCTTTTCTGGCTAAGTCTATCTATCCTGGCTAGAAACTTAACTAATTAAGAATAATTAAATGAATATATGATTTATCCCTATTTACTTAGGGTAATGGATCCATTCTTGAATAGCACCTATCTCTATATATAACTAGTAGGAGCCAACACATGCCCATATACCCATACATAGTATGGGTATAAAAGCAGTATCAAACTCAAACCACCTATATACAAGATAACTGTGCTATCTCAAGTCAAGGGATTATATGCACTAGTATGATATTTATGATATTGCATTGATAGGAGTAAACTCCATGTGCATGTTATAAGCATCACAGGTTCGGCCTACTTATCATATAAGTGCCCATCACGTTTGTTATATGGTATGAGACTCACCATTCCATCTCACTAGTATCTCATACTAATCTATGAAAACAAATATGAATGGCAATCTTTCTAGATAAGTCATGTCCTTTGTGAAGTATCCTCGATTGCGAACAAAATTTATGATATTTTATACTAGAAAATTCTGTCACTCATATTCTTAACAACTCAAGAATATAATTTTTAACAAAATACCAATAAACCTTTTTCATTGCACATAGCCAATTTATGTAAACAAAAAAGAATATTTGCCTTTATTTAATAAATGAATATACGAGATACAAACAAATGGTATGCTCTAAGACGTACTAATAATAGCAAGACGACAAGAGTAGCACAGAAGCTAAAAAATTTCAAGTCTAGTTCAAGACAGCCAAGTGACGGTTGAGATGATATTCAACATCTTCTCTACAAATGTACAGCCTAAGTCCTTAAGCTATATACATGGGGGCATATGTTTAGACAACAATTTAATTTTAATATTTTTGGGTGGGCATATGTTTAGACCATAGTTTAATTTTAATATTTTTGGGCTCTAGTTAATTAATGGGGCTGAAATATTAAATTAAATTGCCAATTTAATGTGATAGAGCCCATAACTCTAGTTGACAGAAAACTAACAGTCAGTGGGTTATTAATTATATAGAGGCAGACAAATTAAATAATTACCCATATAAGTGTATGTTATTTATTAGGTAGTTATAGATATTCAGTGTTCTAAAATATCTACTAAAGGATAAGCATGGAAGTGAAGAAGTGGGCAACTGGATGGAGTCGTGTGAGTGAGTAGTTGTAGGAGTTATGAGTAGTTACAAGCAATTATGGGAAGTTATAAAAGTGGAGTAGTGGTGAGAAGAATGTGGCTATTGGTGGAGAAGATGATAACCACCAAACTTGGCCACCAAGTAGAGTTTCTCTATAAATTGATGTACTGAGCAAATAAAAAGGTACGAACAACCAATCAAAATCAACACCTGATAGACATAATGTCTTAACTCAAATTTTCTCTAGTTCAACAATCTCTTTACATTTTCAAGCGATTTTTTACTTTTCATTTTAGCATTCAACCATTTATTTTCAATTCAAGCAAGTAATTTACATTTTCTTTGCACATATTTCTATTCTTGTAAGTGATCAATTTTACTTTTGAATGCAATCTATAGCTTTCATGTCCATATTTCTTTTTAAGCAATCTGCTCATTTAATTTTCAATGCACAGTTTGTCTTTCCAGTAATGATTTAATTCTCCTGCAAAGCGATCATTTACTTTTTTATACACAAATTTACTTTTCTGCAAAGCGATAAATTTACTTTTCCTGCAAAGCAATCAATTTACTTTCCAATACACAGATTTAATTTCCTGTAAAGCACTCAATTTAATTTTCCAACGCAATTTTTATATTTTTTGCAATGATTAATTTATTTTTTAAGTACACTTTTACTTTTCAATGCACAAACCTCCTTTCAAGTTTTCTCAAGTGATCAAGTTCTTTTCCATTTTCACAAAAGCTGAACGAGTAGAGATCCTAACAAACTGCATCCTAGTGGAGTTATGGAATCCAAGGAAAAATTAGATCTTTTCTTTCTAGCCAATCATTCTATTTTAAAGTCAGACCAGTGCACATTTATTTCACACTGAAATCATACGCATCCTTGGCATGGCCGCAATCCAATTCACACGTGAGGAAGGGCCATACGTGTTTTTGACACGTGTAAATTGAGTAAAATCAATTTTACAGGAAAATAGTAGTAGGTAATTGTTTTAATAAATCTCTTTTATTAGGTATTAGATACTTAATCCATCGTATAAGACTTTATTTAAAGGCTTATAATTAATTACTAGTGTAGGTGCTCTATGTTCTATTTCAGCAATATTTTGAACATAAAAGGCAAAACAACTGTAATGAGACTTGGATTTTCTATTTAATCCTTTATCTAATAAATCATTAATTTCCTTTTTGCAATAATTTTCTAATTGTTCATTCATATGAATAGCATAACTTCTTATTGGAATATTTCTCCCATTAAAATCCTTTTCATAAGGTAAAGACACTACATGTTTCTTTCTATTCCAAAAAGTATTAAGAACAGGTACACAAACATCATTTTGGGAAAAAATTCCAAATCTTTTATTTTTTGCAAAAAAAAAAAAAAACTTGTTGTAATTTGCCATTAATTTTTAAAATTTTTATTTCATCATTTAAAAATTTAATATGTTTTTTCTTTCTTTCAATAATTTGTAAAGAAGATGTAGATATTTCTTTTAACATATTTAAATCTTTTTCTTGTGCAGGGTGAATAAATTTAAACAAAATTTCTTTTTCTAATATTCTAGTATTGATACCATTCATGTCAATATTAAAAGGATATATCATAGATAAAAATGAAGTTCCAAAAACAATTCCTTAATACAAATTTTTTTTATTAAAATAAAAGGCAGATTAAGACATATGCCTTGATTACAAAATTTTGCTTTAGATAATTTATATTTAATTTGTAGTCTAGATTCATCTGCTGTATGTAATCTTTCAGTAGTTTTTTCATAAAAAAAAATAGTTGGTATTAGTCCTTGTATAATGTAATTTTGATTAGCACTAGAATTAACAAAAGCAGTTGAAGAAAAAATAAAAATTATTTCCAATTGAAATTATTATAAAAATAATCCATTTATGAAAATTAATCCTAGATACAATATTAACAAATTCATCTAAAGTATAGTTAGATTTATTGCCTTCGGAAGATTCTTTAATAATTTTTCTGTTTTTGTTTTTGTATAACTTTTAACTCTAAAAGTTTCCTTTTGACATTAATATTTTTCTTCTTTTAAATCTTGCATTTCTTTTTTAATATTTTTTTTTTAATTTCTTCTTGTAAATCCTGTATAGTTGGAGAAATACACTTTTTAACTTCAAATTTTTAAATATTTCAAAGAGCTTATAAGGTTCAATATTAGTAACAGATTTTTCTTATAAAATAAGATTTTTTAATTTTAAAAAAGTATAACAGATTTTTCTTGTAAAATAAGATTTTTTAATTTTAAAAAGTATTCTTTTTTAATTTCTTGATCACCTATTTTGTAGATAATCTCTAATAAAAAATCATTTTCTGAAGAAATCATATTAATAGAAAGATTATTGCAATAAAGACCGGTACAAATTCTAGAGCCATCACATGAAACATACTCATTATTAAAAGAATTTGAAGAATTACTTAAAACATTTAGATCATTTTCATAATAATCACTAAATTTATCATTTTCAGAATCAGTATCAAAAAGTAAAAAATTTAAAATTTGATTTTTTAGTTTTTCTGAGATATCTAAAACATTTATTTTTTTCTTTTAGCTTATATTGTGATTTATAACGTCCTACTCTTCCACATTTACAACAAACAAGAGGCTTTTTATTTTTCTTTTTAGATTTTTCATTAGAAGAGCATGATTTTGATTTTGAATAATCCTTTTGATAATCTTTTCTTAGTTTTCTTTTTATAATATTTATAAGACCTTTTTGATAATTTTTTTCTTAGCTTTTGAAGAAGGTGGTAAAATTTTTTCATAACCATATTGTGAACATAATTCTCTTCTAGACTTGTATAATTCATTTTTCATTTTTGCTTTAAGTTTTAAATTTGAGCAAAGAGATAAACCTTCATTATTTATAAAATTTATAAATTCTCTATAAGCTCATTTTTTACAAGGAATTTCAATACCATAAGTATCTTTAATTCTTTGCCTAACCTTTTCTGCAAATAATTTCAGTAAAGTAGCTATAGACAATTCTTTCTAGTAAGGATGATTACATCAGTTCTAGAAAAAATTTAGGTAAAGAAAATATCTTTATACTATTTAAAATCTTGTAACTTTGAGCAATTTAAATTTAATAAAACTTCTAAAGATTGATAAGTACCTGATTCTGATATAAAACTTTTAGCAATTGCATAAATTAATGTAGCAACTGCATCTTCTTTTTCAGTTTATATTGTTTGATTATTTTTTAATTTATTTTCTATTATTTAGTTATAATATTTATTAGATAGAAAATGTTTTTGGTGTTCGGTGCACATTAATAATGATAATTTTCTACACATTAATTTGATATAAAAAAAAAGATATAATGTCTATAAATCAATAAATATATAAAATTTATGTTATATTTAAATTAAACCATCATTCATACATAAAAGAGAAAATAAAAAATTATAAATATTATTATTTTTAATTTAGAACAAAGATGATGATGATATTATGAGAGCTAGTTTATAACGCTATCATTAAAATTTAATGTAAATAGTATTTAAATTAATAGTAAAAACTTGAAAATTTATTACAAGAGAAACATCATATAAAATAATTATGTACTAATTATTTACGATATGCAACATATAAAAGATTTCATAAAATTAAATTTTTAAACAAATATAAAATATATGTATATCATCATTTCTATTAATCTAATAAATTTTACAAATGCGTAATTATAATTTTAATACTGTAATTTTTTTTGTCAATCAACTTTACTTGTAATTATATCATATTTATCATCTCTTTGAAATTCTATGGCTATATAAAATTATAGTTGAGAAGTGATTTATATCTAAAATATAATTATTAACTAAAATAGGAAAGTAATTTTTGTAACACCCCTATGTTCTGTAGTGCGTTCTACTGTTCCGGTGACCAGTGTTGTCCGGACAGCTAGGATGCCTAGAACTACACTTCGATATGAGTGAGGAGACATAAAATAATGAAATACAAGAAAAGAAAATACAATAAAAATAAATGAAAAATAATAGCAAAGAAATGTAACCAAGTTAAGCGGACCGAGAACCCTAGCGATGGGTGACCGCACCGGGAAGTCGCGGCGTGGACCATTGACTAGCTCTGGACCGCGGAAAACCCTGAAAAATATTTTTAGGACTTAAAGAGACATCAATTGAAGTATAAATACCATAAGAAATATTAAATAAAAATTAAATAGTTAGTACAAAGAAAAGTGAGAAATCGAAAAACGAACGAAACTCGGTGTTACCGAAAAATCGGGACTGCAACCCGAACAGGGGCATTGTTGTCATTTGACACCCCTAGTTATCTTTTGACCTAAATGTCCATTAAAAACACATGATATTACACTTGGAAAATATAATGAAAAATTAAATTAGGGGTACCTAATGTAAATAGCCAAAAGTGGAATATAATTTGAGTAATTAGCACTTAAACATATAATATAATTAAAAATGGGTGAGTGGAGCACTATGGGGATTAAATAAACACTAAGTGGGCATGTGTACTTCCACTAAAACTTCATCTTCTTCATTCCTTTCATCCAAGCCGAAATGAAAGCCTTAGAAATCCACCATTGCCAAATTTGAGTGAAGCTTCCTAATCTCCTCCATTCCACCTCCAAACACCAAAGTCATTTCACTAATCTTGTCACACCCTACCCCTCTGTAAGGCATAACATGATCCCGTAGTATACCTAATGAATTACCAACTTCGCCTACTGATAACCCATTAAATACACTACAAGGGATTTTCAAAACTTTTCTTACTTCTTTTACAGTGGTGAGCACTATTTACAGGTGTTAAAAACCTTTTTGAACTGAAGTGAATTAGCTAACACATTTAGACTATTATTAATTTCTGTAAAAATTTTGGCAGAGTGCCCTCTGTAATTTGGATAAAACAGTTCTTCAAAAACCTATAAAAAAAACACTTCAATATTTTCCTTAGTCTCAAACTCCAACAAAATTCAACACAATATATTTTTCAACTCAATCCACAATAATTTTTCAAAGGCTGAGATAAAGAAATACAGTACAAATTTTACAAGCCAAAATATCTCATAATTTACTTTACAACTTCAATTTACAATTTTAATTTACAACTGCTCAAAATCAAAAACAATATGTACATACAGTGGTCATACATTACAGTATAAAATGCAAAATATGGTATACTCATTATATCCGAAAATCTCTCGCTGGAGGTACTAGCGACCTAGTTCACTACCATGCTGTCTGTCTACTGCGGCGTGACAATAAAAGCTATCAACGAGACAATGTCTCATTGGTTTTCAACATTAACCAAATACAACTTAAATCACAATTCATAAATCATTTAAATGATGGATATGTAAAATCATAGTTAAATTCAAGACAATGAGTGTCAGAAGGAATTTAACACAATATCACAAAAAATCTCAGAGATCAAAACATATTTAACTTCAAAAGACAGTAAATGTCAATAAGGATTTAACTCCATTTCACAATCTCATAATACAAATCAATAAATCACACACAGCTTAATCATGTTCCAAAGTTCAATTCGTCCCAAAAGCCGATGGCTAATGAGGTATCCAATTCGTCCCAAAAGTCAATGACTAATGAGGAAAAACATAGCTAGCTAGCAAAAATATGAGTACTCATCCAATTCGTCCTCAACAGGCACACACCTCAACACTTCAGTCAGAGAGGGAATTCAATTCGTCCCACTAGACAAGCTAGCGAGGAATACAATCAATATACATGATAGCTGTGGTTTTAAACCATTTCCAATGCTTTTCAATCAATAAGTATCCATCAATATCATTCAAACAATTTCTCATAGTTTCAAATCATTTACAATGCTTTTCAAGAGATAAATATCCATTCAAACACATTTCCACAATTTAAAACAATAATGTACAAATAGTCATAATTCATTTCAATTGAAAAATTCAAAAGAAATAGTTTTTGTGTACAAACCTCTAATAACTGTCTCCTAGTTTGGACTCAGTATTTCCTTCCCTTTTCCTGAGTCTTTACTAACTGAGAAATACAATTTAAAGTGTTTCAGTACTAAATTAAACTGTCTCTATCGATAATGCTTAATAAGTAATTCACTGAAAGCTATTATTTGCTTAATCACCTAATATACCGACCCTCGATGCGTTCTAGGTAAATTAGGTTTTAGTGTCATTAATATGTCACATTCGATAGTGTTTTAGTGTTGGTACACGTTACCAATTTCATTTCCTTTTTTAGTGCATTTTATTGCAACTTGCTGGATTCCGGTATACTAGTTTGACCTAGCCAGAAAACCTAGTTTCCTTGGTTTTCGGGTTTCGGTCAAAACTACAAACTTGTAGATCTATGTCTTACGGAACGCGGGGCAAAATTTTAGGTCATTCTGAGTTATGTAGACCAAGTTATGGTCATTTTACTATTGCTGGTCAAATGGCATCAAATTTGGTCAATTTAGGTCAATTTTGGTCAACTTTAGTTCGGCCAGTTTTTGGACCCGAACTTGTGCAAGCTGTTTGACTTGCTTATGGTCATTTCTGGGCTTTGGTGTCTTCATAAGACTTGTAGGTATGGGTCTTAACTATTCATGGTTAAAATTTCAGGTCAATTGGACCTGTTTTGAGTGAGTTATGGCCTAAACACTAACTGCTGCCCAATTGGTCAATTTTCAGGCCTCATTTGCACTTAATCCGAATTGGTCATTTTTCATGCTACCTTGCAAGCAGAATTTTGGTATGCTTTCTCAATGAAAGTTGGCACATTTTGTGCCTAGTCTCACCTCCAATTGGTCTCATACCAATTGGAGTTACACATTTAGTTTTATAGGTTAAAATGCAAACTGCCCTTAATTACATTGCTTAAACATCTATTCATTACACATTTACCTTGCTACAAATCCACCTCTCAACCCCATTCTGTTTTGGTACATTACCAAAACCATTTACCACTTCACATAAAAATCATTTTGGGCAGAATACAAACATCCTCAATACACCAAATAAAACTCTAATTCACAAAGTCCAAATACAACCACATATACACATAAACATTTCTAATTCTTACATACACTTTACACAATCCATTTACATACATATTCATCAATCCTCAATATCACAATTCACCCAATATCTTCATGAATTAAAACACTCCTTAAAGAGTCCCAAGGCTGCCGAAATGTTCCACAATGCCAAAGGGTCCCATAATTTCTCAACTTCCATTTCAAGTGCACAATCACCATATACATATGGAATTAACTTACTAGGACATTAAATCACCCTACTCAATATGAATCCACATCAAATATATGTAAGAATACTTCATCAAATATAGAACTCCATGGCTTTCCAAAATTGGACATATCAAGAACTCCTCAAAACTTAAAAATTCCTTCACAAAGCAAACACCCATAACATGTATACAAACGTTATCAAAGAAATATTCAAAAACTCAAACTTACCTATTGTTGGGACTTGCTTAATCTTCACTAAAACTTCTTAATATTGGTATCTACTTCTTCCTTGTGATGTGGAGGTAATCTTTAATAAAGAAACCTAGATGATTGGAGGTAAATTGAAGGAGTTAATGGAGCTTCATGCAAACGGCAATGGAGGATTCCCATTCTTCATTTCGGCATGGATGGAGGACTTGAAGAAGATGATATTTGAGTGGGAGTAATCTGCCCACTTATGATTATATTTAATCCATATTATAATTCTTAGTGGTCCACTCACATAATTTAAATCATTTTATAAGTTTAATGTGCTAATTACAAAATTTTCACTCCACTTTTGCCTATTTGCAATAGGTACCACCAAACTAATTTTTCATTTTATTTTCTAAGTGTAATATCATTTATTTTTAATGGAAATTTAGGTCAAAAGACAATTCGGGGTGTCAAATGACCACAATGCCCCTGTTCGGGTTCCATTCCTGATTTTTCGGTAACACCGGGTTTTGTCCGTTTTTCGATTTCTCACTTTTCTTTGTACTAATTAATTAATTAATTTGTCTTTGATATTTCTAATGATATTTATACTTCAATAGGGGTCTCTTTAAGTCCTCAAAATATTTTTCAGGATTCCCCACAGTCCAGGGCTAGTCAACGGTCCACGCCGTGACTTCCCGGTGCGGTCACCCATCGCTAGGGTTCTCGGCTCGCTTAACTTGGTTACACTTCTTTGCTATTATTTTTCCTTTGTTTTTCTTGTATTTTCTTTTCTTGTATTTCATTATTTTATGTCTTCTCACTCATATCGAAGTGTAGTCCTAGGCATTCTAGCTGTCCGGACAACACTGGTCACCAGAACAATAGAACGCACTACCGAACATAGAGGTATTACAAATTTTGATCCCCACCTCCCAAGGAAGAAGTAGATACTAAATTTAAGGGAGTTTGGGGAAGATTTAACAAGCCTCATCAATAGGTAAGTTTGTGTTTTTCATTGTTGCTTTATTAAAGTTTGTAAGGATATTATGGGCATTTGATTTATGGAGAGATTTTTGAGGTTTGATGTTTAAATGGGGATGTGTACTTTTGGCAGCCATGGAAACACCTTGAAGACAGTTTATTTTTGCTTGTAAATGGTGGATTAAAGGATTGATTAAATGTTTATGTGTGTAGGAAATTATTTGGGTGATGTATACTTAGTATATGTGAATGTGTATTGAAATTTGAATGCTTGGAAATTATGGGAATGTAATGCATGAATCGGCAGCCTGGTTAGGTGAACCATAAGGATGTTAATTCATGTTTGGATTATGGAATATTAATGTTGAATTGTGTTAGTTGTGATGGCAGTTTGGGTATATGTGTGATGGTGTGAAGTTGGACATGTAAATGAGCATGAATAGGTGACTAAATTATTGTAATTGATTTTGACAAATTCTGCACTTAATGGTGCATGTTGAATGTGATTTTAAGCTGCCAAAATGATCAATAAAATGTTGTGAAATATGTTTAGGTTAGGGTACAAACCAGAAATGGCATGAAGGTGAAGTTTGGTAAGGGTTACATGTGATCTTTGATGAGTATGAATAAAATGCAATAGGGCAGTTTGTGTTTTGGGCTTAGAACCTTAAGTGTGTGGTTTCAATTGGTATGAGACCAATTGGAGGTGAAACTAGGCACAAAATGTGCCAACTTTAATGGAGGAAGCTTGCTAAAATTCTGCTTGCAAGGTAGCTTGAAAAATGACCAAATCCGGATTAAGTGCAAATAAGGCCTGAAAATTGACCATTTGGGCAGCAATTAGTTTTTAGGCCATAACTCACTCAAAACAGGTCCAATTGATCTGAAATTTTGACCATGAATAGTTAAGACCCATATCTACAAGTCTTATGAAGACACCAAAGCCCAGAAATGACCATAAGCAAGTCAAACAGCTTGCACAAGTTCGGGTCCAAAAACTGGCCGAACCAAAATTGACCTAAAATGACCTAAAGTGACCAATTTTGATGCAATTTGACCAGCAATAGTAAAATGACCATAACTTGGTCTACATAACTCAGAATGACCTGAAATTTTTCCCCACGTGCAATAAGACATAGATCTACAAGTTTGTAGTTTTGACCGAAACCCGAAAACTGAGGGAACTAGGTTGTCCGGCTAGGTCAAACTAGTATCCCGGAATCCAGCAAATTGCAAGAAAATGCAAGATACATGGAAATGAACTTGGTAACATGTACCAACCCTAAAAGACTATCAAATGTGACATATTAGTAACGTTAAAACCTAATTTACTTAGAACGCATCGAGGGTCGACATATTAGGTTGACTAAGCAAATATTAGAATTCAGTGAATTAATTATCAAGCATTATCCTTAGAGACAGTTTAATTAAGTACTGAAACATTTCAAATTGTGTTTCTCAGTTAGCAAAGACTCAGAAAAAGGGAAGGAAATACTGAGTCAAGACCAGGAGATAGTTATCAGAGGTTTGTGCACAACAACTATTTCTTTTGAATATTTTTTCAATTGAAATGAATTATGACTATTTGTACATTATTGTTTTAAATTGTAGAAATGTGTTTGAATGGATACTTATTGATTGAAAAGCATTATAAATGGCTTGAAACTGTGAAAAATTGTTTGAATGATATTGATGGATACTTATTGATTGAAAAGCATTGAAAATGGTTTGAAACCACAGCTATCATGTATATTGATTGTATTCCTCGCTAGCTTGTGTAGTGGGACGAATTGAATTCCCTCTCTGGCTGAAATGTTGAGGTGTGTGCCTGTTGAGGACGAATCGAATGAGTACTCAAATTTTGCTAGCTAGCTATGTTATTCCTCATTAGCCATTGGCTTTTGGGACAAATTGAATACCTCATTAGCCATCGGCTTTTGGGACGAATTAAACTTTGGAACATGATTAAGCTGTGGGTGATTTATTGATATGTATTGTAAAATTGTGAAATGGAGTTTAAATTCTTATTGACATTCACTATCTTTTGAATTTAACTATGTTTTGATTACTGAGATTTATTGTGATATTGTGAAATAAAGTTTAAATTCCTTATGACATTATTGTCTTGAATTTAATTATAGTTTTACGTATCTATCGTTTATATGATTTATGAATTGTGATTTAAAATTTTATTTGGTTAATGTTGTGCACCACTGAGACATTGTCTCAGCGATAGCTTTTTATTGTTATCGCAGGTAGACAGACGGACAAGGCAGCAGACTAGGCTGCTAGTGCATTCAGCGAGAGATCATCGGGTATATTGAGTATACCACATTTTACATTTTGTACTGTAATGTATATTCACTGTATGTATATGTTGTTTTTGGTTTTGAGCAGTTGTAAATTGAAATTATACATTGAAGTTGTAAAATAAAGTATGAGTTATTTGGCTTGTAAAAATTGTACTGTATTTCTTTTATCTCAGTCTTTGTAAAACTATTGTGGATTTGAGTTGAGAAATTTATTGTGTTGTTTAACTGTGGAGTTGAGATTGAGAAAAATATTGAAGTGCTTTTTACAGGTTTTTGAAGAACTGTTTTGTTCAAAATACAGATGGTACTCCACCAAAAGTTTTACAGAAATTGTTAATTCTTAAAATGTGTTAGCTGTTTCACTTCAGTTCAAAAAAGATTTTTAACACCTGTAAATAGTGCTCACCACTGTAAAGGAAGTAAGAAAAGTTTTAAAATCCCTTGTAGTGTATTTAATGGGTTATCAGTAGACGGAGTTGGTAATTCATTAGGTATACTACGAGATCATGTTATGCCTTACAGAGGGGTAGGGTGTGACATGTTTTAGTGGTATCAGAGCAAAGTTTTTAAATTTTTCTGTTACTTGAATATTCTTTCTTCATAGTACAACTGCTCAATATCATTGTTTGATACACACAGTACATTACATTATAAATATGCACTAACGGGAGAAAATCTCCTTGTGTTATTTATTCAGGAGATCTAAGATCCTCGCATTGACTGTGGAAGAGGGTGATCGTTCAGTCGATCAATCTATTGGTGAGGTGCAAGGGATGCTGACCCTACATAATGTCGATGGTTCAAGACACCGGCCCAGTAATCTGTAGTTTCTGCTCGATTCGCTCGTGATGGCTACAATGTTCCAACAAATGGTGTAATGTGCCTACTCAAGTCCCAATCTGAGACACGATGGTACAACCACGATCTCTGCTAGACAGTATGACAAATTGATGAAATATGGGGCTCTGAGTTCAAGGGGATGATAGATCCTCTAGAGGCGAGCAGTGGTTAGAGAGGATGGATAGGGTATTCAAGAAAGCGCCTTTGCAGGAGCTCAGATTTGAATACTCGGTATCTTTGCTACTGAGGGGATGCTTATGGTAGTGGAAAACCATTCCCCACAGTCTAGTAGAGCTGCGGTGCTAACATGGAATGACTTTCTCGAGAATTGAGACAAAAATATGTCCACGATGCTTATATAAACCGAAAAGTGCAAGAGTTCCTAAGTCAAAACAGGGAGCGGTCGGTGGTGAGTATGAAAGAGAATTTTCCCGCCTAAGCCATTATGCGAGAAGTTTACTTTCTACCAGCGAGGAGAGATGTAAGAGGTTTGAAACCAGGCTTGAAGCCCGATGTCAGTTACAAGTAGTCGGATTCAAACACACTAACTTCTCGAACTTGTTTCTCAAGCCCTAGAGTTGGAAAGAATTGAATCAAGTGCTCTGAGAAAAAGAAATCGAGAAAGACAGAGAAAGAGGAAAAATCAGTAGAATAGAGTTCCGGTGGTCCCTCTTTGGAAAGAGGAAGAATCATGGGGACACAGAGGTGGCAAGAAGTCCAGTAGGGGAAGATATTCGGGACAGAAACCTCCTCTCTATCCGTCACAGAGTACCAGAGGTTCCTACCCTCCCCGCCAATGTGAAACTTGTGGAAGAAATCATGGTGGGATATGCTATAAGGCTATTGGAGCCTGTTATAACTATGGAGGCACAGGACACTTTGCTAAGGACTGCACTAATAGTCACAGAGTTGGACCACCTCCTACTACTGCAGAAGTCGATTCGAGCCACTGTCACTAGAAGTTCACAACCACCCACAGAGGTAGAGGCGGGGTAGAGGTAGCCAATGACAGCCAAGGCACGATGAAACAATCGAGCAAGACGGTGCTCGATCAGAATCTATGCAATGAGAGACAGAGAAGAGGCCGAGACATCTGATGGTTTGGCTGGTACCTTCTCAACTTTTAATCAAGATGTGTTTGTGTTATTTGATCCGGGTTCTACCCATTCTTATCTGAGTGCTAGCATCATTGATTGCATTCTTTTCCATGTACAAAAATGGACTTTGAGGTGCTAGTAACAAGTCTGTTAGGACAGGAGGTCAGGGTTAATAAAATGTATAGGGATTGTCCTTTGGTGATCCAAGGACACACTTTTCTGTCTGATTTCATTGAAATGCCCTTCAGAGATTATGATATCATCTTGGGCATGGATTGGTTAGCCAGGCATCACGCCATGATTGTAAGTGAAGATCACTTTTGGTCTCCTCGATGCAGTGATATGGTAATACATGGGGAGAGGCAGTTATTGCCATCAAACATCATTTCGGCTGCACTAGCCAGAAAAATGATCAGAAAGGGGTGTGAAGCATACTTGGCACATGTGGTGGACACCCAAGTGGGGAGTCCAGCATTGAAAGACATCCCTACAATATGTGACTTTCCATATGTATTTCCTGATGAATTGCCAGGATTACCTCTGGAAAGAGAAGTGCAATTTGAAATTAATGTTATGCCTGGTGTGGATCCAATCTACATAACGCCATACAGAATGGCACTAGCAGAGCTGATGGAGTTGAAGATACAGTTGCAAGAACTACTTAAAAAGGGCTTCATCCGCCCTAGTGTGTCACCTTGGGGAGCACCAGTGTTGTTTGTTAAGAAGAAAGATGGTACTCTCCGCTTATGTATAGATTACCGACAGTTGAATAAGGTGAAAATAAAGAACAGATATCCATTGCCTCGCATTGATGATCTGTTTGATCAATTGAAGGGTGCAGCTGTATTCTCCAAAATTGATCTGCAATCCGGTTATTATCAGTTGAAGGTGCAAGAGTAGAGTATTCCAAAAACTGCTTTCAGAACTCGGTATGGCCACTATGAGTTTCTAGTAATGCCATTCGGGATGACAAATGCTCCAGCTGCTTTTATGGATCTGATGAACACTATCTTCAGACCATATCTCGATCAATTTGTGGTGGTATTTACTGATGACATTTTGATATATTCGAGGAATGCAGAGGAGCATGACAGACATCTGCGGATTGTACTGCAGACTTTAAGGGAGAGACAGCTATAAGCCAAATTGTCGAAATGTGAATTTTGGCTGAAAGAAATCTCCTTTTTGGGACATGTTGTGTCATCTGAAGGGATCAAGGTAGATTCCAGCAAGGTAGAAGCTATCCTTAATTGGAAGCCGCCCAGGAATATCACAGAAATTCGCAATTTTCTGGGTTTAGCTGGATATTACCGTCAGTTTGTGAAAGGGTTTTCTATGTTATCTTCTCCACTGACCAAGCTGCTTCGGAAAGATATAAAATTTTAGTGGATAGATAAATGTCAGCAAAGTTTTGATGAGTTGAAGAGGTGTTTAACTGAAGCTCCAGTCCTCACTTTACCTACTCCGGGTAAAGAATACACAGTTTATAGTGATGCTTCTCACGATGGGTTAGGCTGTGTACTGATGCAAGATCGGAATGTCATTGCTTATGCATCATGCCAGCTGAAACCGCATGAGAGGAACTACCCAACACATGATCTGGAGCTAGCAGCTATTGTTTTTGCTCTGAAGATCTGGAGACACTATTTGTATGGGGAGAAATGCTACATTTACACATATCACAAGAGCTTGAAGTACTTAGGCACCAAGAAGGAATTGAATATGAGGCAGAGGAGATGGTTAGAACTCATTAAAGACTATGATTGTTTAATAGACTATCATCCAGGGAAAGCAAATGTGGTGGCTGACGCCTTAAGTCGCAAGATTATGGCAAGTCTCAGAGTTTCTCCTTTGTCCATGGTATATGAATTGAAAGCACAGCATGCCAGTTTAAAGATTGATGATGAGGGACAGACAGTAGTTGCATGGCATGTATAGCCAGTGTTGATTGATCAGATCAGAATGGCTGCTCAGAGTGATGATAAATAGCAGAAGCTACTGAAAGAAGTCCAGCAGGGCAAGAAACCTGAATTTTCTGTGAAAGATGATGGTTTATTACTATATCAGGGCAGAATGTGCGTTCCTAGTGATGTGGAATTGAGACAAATCATTATGAAGGAAGCACATGAGTCTCCTTTTGCTATGCACCCTAGTGGAACTAAAATGTCTGAGAGTGAAAGAGCATTACTGGTGGATGGGTATGAAGAGAGATATAGCTGAATTTGTTTCCAAATGCCTAACTTGTCAGCAAGTAAAGGCAGAACATCAAGTTCCAGCTGGTTTGTTACATTCTTTGCCAGTACTAGAGTGGAAATGGAAACAAATAACTATGGATTTTGTTATAGGACTTCCAAGAACACAGAATGGTCATGATGCAGTATGGGTTATAGTTGACAGATTGACCAAGTCTACTCACTTTTTGCCAGTTCGGATGGATTATAGCCCGGAAAGATTGGCCAGATTATACATATATGAGATTGTAAAACTGCATGGAGTGCCAGTATCAATTGTGTCTGACAGAGATCCTAGGTTCACTTCTAAATTCTGGGGTAGTCTTCAGAGAGCCCTAGGAACTAGATTGAACTTCAGCACAGCATTCCACCCACAGACAGATGGCTAGTCTGAAAGGGTTATTCAGATATTGGAGGATATGCTATGAGCTTGTGTGATTGAGTTTGAAGGTAGTTGGGATACACACTTACCTTTGATTGAGTTTGCTTATAACAACAGCTACCAATCAAGCATTGGGATGCCTCCATATGAAGCTTTGTATGGCAGAAAGTGCAGAACTCCCTTATGTTGGGATGAAGTAGGTGAAAGGAAGATGATTGGTCCAGAAATTGTTCAGCAGACAGAGAAAAAGATCAGATTGATCAGAGATAGACTCAAGGCTGCATCAGACCGTCAGAAGTCCTATGTCGATCTGAAGAGAAGAGATATTGAATATGCAGTGGGTGATAAAGTATTCCTCAAAGTTTCTCCTTGGAAGAGGATTATGAGATTTGGCAGAAAGGGGAAACTGAGTCCTCGTTTCATCGGACCATATGAGGTTCTGGAAAGAGTGGGTCCTTTGGCATATCGGTTGGCATTACCTCCGGAGTTAGCAAGGATACACAATGTCTTCCATGTGTCCATGTTAAGAAGGTACAGATCAGACCCATCTCATGTACTATCAGTTGAAGAGATTGAAGTAAATCCAGACCTCTCACATGAGGAAGAACCCATAAAAATTCTGGCTTATGAGGTGAAGCAGCTGAGGAATAAACAGATACACCTAGTTAAAGTGTTGTGGAACTATCATTCGGGCCAGGAAGCTACTTAGGAAGGTGAAGAGGATATGAGGAGACAGCACCCACAGCTGTTCAGAGACTAATGCCAGGTAAAATTTCGAGACGAAATTTATTTTAAGGGGGGGAGAATTGTAACACCCCTATGTTCGGTAGTACGTTCTACTGTTCCGGTGACCAGTGTTGTCCGGACAGCTAGGATGCCTAGAACTACACTTCGATATGAGTGAGGAGACATAAAATAATGAAATACAAGAAAAGAAAATACAAGAAAAATAAAGGAAAAATAATATCAAAGAAATGTAACCAAGTTAAGTGAGCCGAGAACCCTAGCGATGGGTGACCGCACCGGGAAGTCGCGGCGTGGACCGTTGACTAGCCCTGGACCGCGGGGAACCCTGGAAAATATTTTTAGGACTTAAAGAGACATCAATTGAAGTATAAATACCATAAGAAATATTAAATAAAAATTAAATAGTTAGTACAAAGAAAAGTGAGAAATCGAAAAATGGATAAAACCCGGTGTTACCGAAAAATCAGGAATGCAACCCGAACAGGGGCATTATGGTCATTTGACACCCCTAGTTGTCTTTTGACCTAAATGTCCATTAAAAACACACGATATTACACTTGGAAAATATAATGAAAAATTAAATTAGGGGTACCTAATGTAAATAGCCAAAAGTGGAATATAATTTGAGTAATTAGCACTTAAACATATAATATAATTAAAAATGGGTGAGTGGAGCACTATGGGGATTAAATAAACACTAAGTGGGCAGGTGTACTTCCACTAAAACTTCATCTTCTTCATTCTTTTCATCCAAGCCGAAATGAAAGCCTTAGAAATCCACCATTGCCGAATTTGAGTGAAGCTTCCTAATCTCCTCCATTCCACCTCCAAACACCAAAGTCATTTCACTAATCTTGATCCCCACCTCACAAGGAAGATTAAATAAAAAATTAAATAGTTAAATAAAAAATTAAATAGTTATTTTTCATCAATTGAAGTATAAATACCATAAGAAATATTAAATAAAAATTAAATAGTTAATACAAAGAAAAGTGAGAAATCGAAAAACGGACAAAATCTGGTGTTACCGAAAAATTAGGAATGCAACCCGAACAGGGGCATTATGGTCATTTGACACCCCTAGTTGTCTTTTGACCTAAATGTCCATTAAAAACACATGATATTACACTTGGAAAATATAATGAAAAATTAAATTAGGGGTACCTAATGTAAATAGCCAAAAGTGGAATATAATTTGAGTAATTAGCACTTAAACATATAATATAATTAAAAATGGGTGAGTGGAGCACTATGGGGATTAAATAAACACTAAGTGGGCAGGTGTACTTCCACTAAAACTTCATCTTCTTCATTCCTTTCATCCAAGCCGAAATGAAAGCCTTAGAAATCCACCATTGCCGAATTTGAGTGAAGCTTCCTAATCTCCTCCATTCCACCTCCAAACACCAAAGTCATTTCACTAATCTTGATCCCCACCTCACAAGGAAGAAGTAGATACTAAATTTAAGGGAGTTTGGGGAAGATTTAACAAGCCTCATCAATAGGTAAGTTTGTGTTTTTTATTGTTGCTTTGTTAAAATTTGTAAGGATGTTATGGGCATTTGATTTATGGAGAGATTTTTGAGGTTTGATGTTTAAATGGGGATGTGTACTTTTGGCAGCCATGGAAATACCTTGAAGACAGTTTATTTTTGCTTGTAAATGGTGGATTAAAGGATTGATTAAATGTTTATGTGTGTAGGAAATTATTTGGGTGATGTATACTTAGTATATGTGAATGTGTATTGAAATTTGAATGCTTGGAAATTATGGGAATGTAATGCATGAATCGGCAGCCTGGTTAGGTGAACCATAAGGATGTTAATTCATGTTTGGATTATGGAATATTAATGTTGAATTGTGTTAGTTGTGATGGCAGTTTGGGTATATGTGCGATGGTGTGAAGTTGGACATGTAAATGAGCATGAATAGGTGACTAAATTATTGTAATTGATTTTGACAAATTCTACACTTAATGGTGTATGTTGAATGTGATTGTAAGCTGCCAAAATGATCAATAAAATGTTGTGAAATATGTTTAGGTTAGGGTACAAACCAGAAATAGCATGAAGTTGAAGTTTGGTAAGGGTTAAAGGTGATCTTTGATTAGTATGAATAAAATGTAATAGGGCAGTTTGTGTTTTGGGCTTAGAACCTTAAGTTTGTGACTCCAATTGGTATGAGACCAATTGGAGGTGAAACTAGGCACAAAATGTGCCAACTTTCATGAAGGAAGCTTGCCAAAATTCTGCTTGCAAGGTAGCTTGAAAAATGACCAAATCCGGATTAAGTGCAAATAAAGCCTGAAAATTGACCATTTGGGCAGCAGTTAGTTTTTAGGCCATAACTCACACAAAACAGGTCCAATTGACCTGACATTTTGACCATGAATAGTTAAGACCCATATCTACAAGTCTTATGAAGACACCAAAGCCCAGAAATGACCATAAGCAAGTCAAACAGCTTGCACAAGTTTAGGTCCAAAAACTGGCCGAACCAAAATTGACCTAAAATGACCTAAAGTGACCAATTTTGATGCAATTTGACCAGCAATAGTAAAATGACCATAACTTGGTATACATAACTCAGAATGACCTGAAATTTTGCTCCGCGTGCAATAAGACATAGATCTACAAGTTTGTAGTTTTGATCGAAACCCAAAAACCGAGGGAACTAGGACGTCCGGCTAGGTCAAACTAGTATCACGGAATCCAACAAATTGCAAGAAAATGCAAGATACATGAAAATGAACTTGGTAACATGTACCAACCCTAAAAGACTATCAAATGTGACATATTAGTAACGTTAAAACCTAATTTACTTAGAACGCATCGAGGGTCGACATATTAGGTTGACTAAGCAAATATTAGAATTCAGTGAATTAATTATCAAGCATTATCATTAAAGACAGTTTAATTAAGTACTGAAACATTTCAAATTGTGTTTTTCAGTTAGCAAAGACTCAGGAAAAGGGAAGGAAACACTGAGTCAAGACCAGGAGATAGTTATCAGAGGTTTGTGCACAACAGCTATTTCTTTTGAATATTTTTTCAATTGAAATGAATTATGACTATTTGTACATTATTGTTTTAAATTGTAGAAATGTGTTTGAATGGATACTTATTGATTGAAAAGCATTATAAATGGCTTGAAACTGTGAAAAATTGTTTGAATGATATTGATGGATACTTATTGATTGAAAAGCATTGGAAATGGTTTGAAACCACAGCTATCATGTATATTGATTGTATTCCTCGCTAGCTTGTCTAGTGGGACGAATTGAATTCCCTCTCTGGCTGAAGTGTTGAGGTGTGTGCCTGTTGAGGACGAATCGAATGAGTACTCATATTTTGCTAGCTAGCTATGTTATTCCTCATTAGCCATCGGCTTTTGGGACGAATTGAATACCTCATTAGCCATCGGCTTTTGGGAAGAATTGAACTTTGGAACATGATTAAGCTGTGGGTGATTTATTGATATGTATTGTAAAATTGTGAAATGGAGTTTAAATTCTTATTGACATTCACTATCTTTTGAATTTAACTATGTTTTGATTACTGAGATTTATTGTGATATTGTGAAATAAAGTTTAAATTCCTTATGACATTATTGTCTTGAATTTAATTATGATTTTACGTATCCATCATTTATATGATTTATGAATTGTGATTTAAAATTTTATTTGGTTAATGTTGTACACCACTGAGACATTGTCTCAGCGATAGCTTTTTATTGCTGTCGTAGGTAGACAGATGGACAGGGCAGCAGACTAGGCTGCTAGTGCATTCAGCGAGAGATCATCGGGTATATTGAGTATACCACATTTTGCATTTTGTACTGTAATGTATATTCACTGTATGTATATGTTGTTTTTGGTTTTGAGCAGTTGTAAATTAAAAATGTACATTGAAGTTGTAAAATAAAGTATGAGTTATTTGGCTTGTAAAAATTATACTGTATTTCTTTTATCTCAGTCTTTGTAAAACTATTGTGGATTTGAGTTGAGAAATCTATTGTGTTATTTAACTGTGGAGTTGAGATTGAGAAAAATATTGAAGTGCTTTTTACAGGTTTTTGAAGAACTGTTTTGTTCAAAATACAAATGGTACTCCGCCAAAATTTTTACAGAAATTGTTAATTCTTAAAATGTGTTAGCTGTTTCACTTCAGTTCAAAAAAGATTTTTAACACCTGTAAATAGTGCTCACCACTGTAAAGGAAGTAAGAAAAGTTTTAAAATCCATTGTAGTGTATTTAATGGGCTATCAGTAGAAGGAGTTGGTAATTTATTAGGTATACTACGGGTTCATGTTATGCCTTACAGAGGGGTAGAGTGTGACAATTTTGTTGAAAAAAAATAATAAAATGACAAATAATTAAAATATTAGTATGAGATATGGTTATATTTTCCTTAAAATAGTTCTGGCACAAGTCACTATCAGACTCTTATGAATAAAAATAATAAAAATAAAACAAATTGAAGAAAGAATTTAAGAACAAAATATGAGAAGATTTTTTTTTCAAATTAAAGAATTAATAATTTTATCAAAATTAAAAGCAATTGAATAATTATAATAAAAAATAAAAAAATTAATAAAATTAAATTAATTATATTTTATATTTAGTGAATTAATAAATTTATCATAATTGAAAACAATGAAATAATTATAATAAAAAATAGATTTGTAAAATATTTTTTTCACAAAAATTATTATTGCTTTATATAAATTTATAATATAAAATATAAAAATTTTATAAAAATTAAATTTGCAAATAAATATACAACATATGTATATCATCATTTCTAATAAAATAATAAATTTTACAAAGATATACAAATAATTTGATACTACAACTTATTTTTTCAACGAGCATTACTTATGAGTAACAGAATATTCTTGCTATGCACAATAATTCATATCAAATCTAATTAGGTCATTAAACTATTATTAATTTAAAAATAATTTTTTAATTAAAAGAATTTTAACATTACTGCTTAAAATATTAAAATTTTAAAACGTTAGCAATAAACTTTAGCTAAATAAGTTGATAGTTGCTCTATAATTAATAACCTTAATAGCCATAAGTTTTTTTTAATGGCCATAAGTTATTATTTGTATATAATTATTATTACTACCACCACTATTATTATTATTATTATTATTATTATTATTATTATTATTATTATTATTAAATAATAAAAATAAAATAATATTAAAGTAAGTTAAAATTTATTAAATGTATAAAAGGGAGAGAGAAAACTTTTAAATATTGATTTTTTTTCAAAGTAAATATAAGTCTTGATTTTACTGCGATTGATTTTTTAAATTAAAATTAAGAAATATGATAATATGCTATAACTATATTTAATAATTATATATTATAACCGCTTAAAAAATATATAAAAAAACTCAATATTGACTTTTCTCTTTTAAAGAAAATTAAAAATTAATGGATAGATATTACTTTTAATAATTAGACATATTTAAAAGAAAATTCAATCATTAATTTCTCACAAAAATTCAAATATGCTTGATTTTGATTTGGGGCAGATATTTTAAAGAAGATTAAACTTTCAGTTGTGGTAATAATTGGATATTCATAATAATATTTATTGACTTTTAAAATTAAAAATATTTTACTTTCATTTAAAGTAAGTGCTATTGATTTTTTAAATTAAAAATTAAGAAATCTCATAATAAACGATAATTATATTTAGTAATCAATTTTTTTTTATTTTTTAAATTTATAAAATTAAAATAATTAAGATTATATTTAAAAAATTAAATTATATAAAAATGTGTATTATAACTGTTTAAGAAAATAATGTAATAAAATATTATTTTTAATTTTCTATATTTTAATTTTTATTAAATTTAAATAATTCAATTCGTTTTTATTAATTTAAATTAATTTTTATTATTTTAATTACGAAAAATATTATATTTATATATTATTAGAAATAATTTTTTTTTATTAATCTAATATAGTTTCAATAAAGTAATAAAAAAATAAATATCTCTTTACATAAATTTATACGATAAAATATAAAAAAATTTATAATGTTTAAATTATTTTTGTGAATAAAGTAATTATTATATTTTAAACAAAGTAATTATAAAAATTATAATTAATTTATACATAAAAAGAATTAAATAAGGTATTTTAATTAACTATACTATAAATTAATTAAAAAATTACTATCACAATAGATGAAAAATTATTAAATAAAATTAAATAAGAAAGAAAATTGAATAAAAATTAATTTAATAATAATTTATTATTATTTAGATAATAATTAAAAATTTAAAATTACATATTAACGCGCGCATATCATGAGCATTTCTAGTAGTATTTTAAAAGATGGCTTATAAAAATGAGCCACTTGACTTCCACAAAACACATTAAAAGAATAAAACTAATATAATTTAAAAATAATAAAATAATATATTAATTAACTTCTTTCAAAATTTAAAATTAAATAGTATGTATCTTTATATCATTTACTAAAGATAAATTGTATTTTTGTTATTGAAAAATATATTATATTATATTATTACATTATTATAACAATATATTTTAAAAAATAATTAATAATTATTCAATAAATGAAAATTTAATTTATTTTGATATGCATATAATTATTCAAAATTTTAATACAACTTAAAATACTAGAAAATAGCTTAAAAAATTATTTTATTTCTTAAAAAATACCCAATAACATATTAAAAGACTTAATTTAATATAATTTAATAAAAAAATAATATATTAATTAACTTATCTTCTTTTATCAAAATTTAAAATTAAAAGGCACATATCTTTGCATCATTTATCAAATATAAATTTATATCAATTGCTATTAAAAATATAAAATATTATATTATTACATTCTTAAAAATATTATAAAAAATTAGAAATAATCATTTAAAAAATAAATTTTAATTTGATTTTGATAGACATACAATTATTCAAAATTATAATACACATTGAAATTGTATTTAATACAATTAATTAAAAATTATGACATTAACTAAATTTTAATATAATTTTAAAATTAAAAATATAGAAAATAAATATTAAATTATATTATTAATAAAATAATACATAATTTTCGCCAAGTAATATCAGAAGAAAATAACTTTCCATTCCATTTTTAAATTTGAAAGTCATTTTTCTTAGGTATTTGTTCTCTTTTTAAAATTTCTTTTATGCTCAAAAACAAAAAAAATGTAAAAAATTCTTTTCAAAACAATATTTTCTATAAATAAGCAGATAATTAATTCTATTAAATTCAATCTTTATTATTTTCAATTTAAACTATCAACTCATTATGATATTGAATTTAATTAAATCAATTTCAGCCCAACTTGAAATGTGGCTATATTTGTCTACCACTCGGTTGTCCTTTTTTTTTTATAACAAATAAAATTATGAAAAATTTTTATTATTTAATCTCTTGATTTTTAAGAAATTATTTATTTAATTTTCTTAATTTAAAAAATAAATTAACTCATTCTTATATTTTTTAATTTCTTTGATTAATTTAAATTAAAATTTTTTATTCGTGAATATATTTCAAAGAAATAGAAATTACCTTAAGAGAACTAAATAATTCAAAAATTAAAAGATAGAGAGATTATATATTTATATTTTCAAATTATAAAAATTAAATAAAATTAGTAAATAGATTAAAAAGTAAATGAAAAAAATTTAAGTATTTTTTTTTAAATTAGTGACTAATATTTTTAAAATAAAAGATTAAATAACAAATTAAAAAAATAAATTAATTTTTTTAAAAATAAAGGATTAAACAACAAATTTAAAAAAAATTAAAGGCCTATTGAATAAAAAAATTTGAAGTTTTTAGGCTTTCTATGGTTATATATATATATATATATATATATTATTTTATAATCGAAATTTAATTAATTATCATCATCATAATTAAAGTAGTTTAATTAAATTTAAAAAAATAATAATAAATTATAATATAATCTCTAAAATTTTATTTAATTAATAAAATAGCTAATTAGTTTAAATTTTATATTTAAATATTTTTTATTTATTATATAAATATATTTATAATATAAAATATATTTTATATTTATTTTTAATTAAAATTTTATATGAAAAATTATTTTATTGATTAAAATATATTTTAATATAATAAATAATTTAAAAATTACATAACAGTAATCACAAAATATTAACATTTGAAATTTTTTCTAGTTGTTAATTATATAAATTATTCATATTATAATAAAACAACTATCAAATTTACTCTTGAATTATTTTACATGAAAAAAAAAATTAGTCCTATTCATGATATAATGTGATTATTTTACGGAATTAACAATTAAAAAAATTTTATAATATGATTATTTTATATTTTTTTATTATTATATAATTTTTAAATTATTTTTATTATAAAATTTTAATGAAAAATAATAAAATATTTAAATATAAAATTTAAATTAATTGATTATTTATTAATTAAATAAAAATTTTAGATTTTCTTAAAAAATAAATTAATCTCTTAAAAAAAAGAAAAGAAATCTCTTCTAAGAAGAAGAGACTTCATCTTCGTCCAGAATGATCTGCATTTTGTAAGCTCTCTTTCTCTCTCTACAATGGAGAACGGTCTACCCGAAGATCTCTCGGATTCAACTCAGGTACCAGACTTCGACAATGATCATTGTCTCTATCTCGTCCCCTTCAGGTCTCTGAATTTCTTTGCTTTCACTTGCGTGCATTCTCTTCCAAACCTGAACCTTTGATTGACTCTGGAGCTTCATTTAGTTTCATTCGAATTTGTGCAAGGGGAGGTTCAAATACCGTTCAATTATTTAGAAATGTGAGATCGAGGACTAGAAGAATGAAATTTTGAGAAATGGGATGTGAATTGAATTTGACTTTGTTAAATGGGTGTACTTTGGAATGTTTTGAATATTCATTGCTATTGTTTTCTTCCTAGCTTTGAATTCTCGGCATCCAAAGAGGGAATCCTCATGGAAAGAATTTTTTTTATTATTATTTTAAATGTGCCGCGAAGTGGTTGGGCCTGCGTTTAATTTGATTGAATTTGTTAATTGGATTTTTAGGTGGTGGAAGGATGCGCAAGAATCAACATCTGATGAATCCGATGGTAAGAGAGCGGTTCTGTACAAGGGAACTTCAGGTTCTTCCTATGCGGGTCATATGAAGCTCATCAACAGCATATTCAACTCGGATCTTGTATTGAATTTGAGGAAATTGTTTTATTTCCTTGACCATTGTTGGTTTCATGATGAAAATTATTGACAAAGGGTATGAGTCAGGTGTACTTTACATTCTTGATAAGTGTGAATCGAGATCTATTGTTTGCTCCAGTACCTCAACTGTTCTTGAATAAAGAAGTTCATTGTAGATTGGGTCATCATTCTTTATCAATACTAGAGTGTGAGTCATGTCAGTTTGTTAAGCATCATCGTTTACCTACTATACTAAGTCAATGAACGGGCTTCATCTTGTTCTATTACTTCTAAATTTGGATTTAGATATTTTATTACTTTTATATATAATTATTCTCGTGTTACATGGTTATATTTAATGAAAAATCATTCTGAGTTATTTTATATTTTTAATGCTTTTTGTGTTGAAATTAAAATTTAGTTTAATACTTCTGTACATATGTTAAGAAGTGATAATACAACTCAACTCAACTAAGCATTTATCCTAAAAATTTAGGGTTGGCTATATGAATTCACTTTCTCTACTCTAAACGATTTTGGGTTAAATTCTCAGAAATGTGTAATATTTCTAGGTCATGTTGTAATACTCTCCTCCAAGTCAATTTAGGTCTACTCCTTTTTTTCTTTCTATTATCTAACCTAATGTGCTCTACTTGTTTAACTGGAGCCTCCGTATGTCTACGCTTCATATGACCAAACCACCCCAATCTCCATTTTCTCAACTTATCTTCAATTGGCATCACTCCTACCTTTTCTCTAATACTCTCATTACGGACTTTATCTAGTTTAGTATGGCCACTCATCCACCTTAACATTCTCATCTCTGCAACTCTTATTTTAGACGCATACGACTCTTTCAGTGCCCAACACTCACTACCATATAATATAGCCGGTCGTATGGCTGTACGGTAAAATTTTCCTTTTAACTTATTGAAAATCTTACGATCACATAAAACTTCCATAGCACGTCTCTACTTCAACCATCCGGCTTTAATCCTATGACTAACATCTTCCTCACATCTCCCATCTACTTGAAGGACTGAGCCTAGATATTTAAAGTGATTACTTTTGGACAGTACCACTCCATTCAAACTAACTCCTTCTCTATCACCAGTTTGGCCTTCACTGAACTTACAATGCATATATTCTGTTTTCGTTTTTACTTAACTTAAAACCCTTTGACTCTAGAGTACTTCTCCAAAGTTCTAGCTTTCTATTGACTCCTTCTCTTGTCACATCTATCAGAATAATATAATCCGCAAACATCATGCACCAAGGAATACTCTCTTATATATGTTTCATCAATTCATCTAAAACTAATGTAAAAAGGTAAGGGCTTATGGCTGATCCTTGGTGTAATCCAATTGAGATCGAAAAATCTCTTGTGTTCCCTCCCATTGTGCGCACAATAGTAGTTGCTCCTTCATACATATCTTTCAACACTTGTATATACCTAATAGATACCCTCTTTTGTTCTAACACATTCCATAAGATATTTCTTGGAATACTATCATAAGCCTTCTCCAAATCAATAAAAACCATGTGTAGATCTTTCTTCACATCTCTATATTTCTCCATCAAGCTTCTAATGAGAAAGATCGCTTCCATAGTTGAACGACCGGGCATGAAACCAAATTAATTGAGAGAGATAGAAGTATCATGACGTAATCGATGCTCCACAACTCTCTCCCACAACTTCATAGTATGGCTCATGAGTTTAATTCCCCTATAGTTTGAGCAACTCTGTATGTCTCCCTTATTTTTAAAAATAGGTACTAAAATATTCTTCCTCCATTCATCAGGCATTTTTTTTGAGTTTAGAATCTTATTAAATAATTTAGTTAACCATGCCACTCTCATATCTCCCAAACACTTCCACACTTCAATTGGTATTTCATCGAGTCCACAGGCTTTACCCACTTTCATTCTCTTAAGTGCTTCCTTTACTTCTAAAGATCTAGTCTTTCTAGTATAATTCACATTCTTTTCTATTGTTCTATAATCTATATTTACGCTATTACCATTTTGACTATTATTAAAGAGATCATTAAAATAATTTCTCCATCTTTCTTTAATATCCTCATCTTTCACCAACACTTTTCCTTCTTTATCCTTAATGCACCTAACTTGATTGAGATCTTGACATTTCCTTTCTCTTCTCCTTGCTAATCTATAAATATCTTTCTCCCCTTCTTTAATTCCAAGTTTTTCATATAACTTTTCAAAGGCCTGTGCTCTTACTTGACTAACTGCCTTTTTTGCCTCTTTCTTTGCTATCTTGTACTGTTCATATGTCTCATTATTATCACATTTAGGTAATTTCTTATACCATTCCCTTTTTCTCTTCACTGCCTTTTGTACTTCCTCATTCCACCACCATCTCTCTTTTGAGGGTGGTCCATGTCCTTTAGACTCTCTAAGTACTTTTCTAGCTACTTCTCTAATCTTTGATGCCATCTGTATCCACATATCATTGGCCTCCATAACCAGCTTACATACTTCAGACTCGATAAGCTCATTTTTGAACTTCACTTGCTTTGCTCCTTTGAACTCCCACCACTTTGTTCGAGCTACACTATTTCTTCTAACCTTACTTGAATTGTTCCTAAACTTAACATCTAAGACCACCAACCAATGTTGACTTGTTTAAAGCCTCTCTTGGAATGACCTTGCAATCCTTGTATATAACTCTATTTGTCTTCCTAGTTAAGAGGAAGTCAATTTGGCTTCTATATTGCCCACTTTTGAAAGTCACTAAATATGACTCTCTCTTTATAAAGTAGGTATTTGCTAGCATTAGGTCGTATGCCATAGCAAAATCCAGGATGCTTTTTCCCTCCTCATTTCGACTGTCAAAACCAAAACCTCCATGAACATTCTCATAACCTTGTCTATCACTTCCTACATGTCCATTCAAATCTCCACCAATGAAAACATTCTCTTCATTCGGTATGCTTTGCATTAAATCATTCATATCTTTCCAAAACATTTGTTTACTCTCACTGTCTAGTCCTATTTGTGGGCATAAGCACTAACTATATTTATTATTTCTCCTTATAGTACTAGCTTTACTAGTATAATTCTATCTCCTACTCTTTTCACAGCTATTATTGCGTCTTTCAATGTCCTGTCTATGATTATGCCCACTCCGTTCTTGTTTATCTCATTTCCGGTAAACCACAGTTTGTACCCTGAATTACCCACTTTCTTACTTTTCTCTCCTACCCATTTAATCTCCTAAATGCAAGCAATATTCGTCCTTCTCCTTTCCAAGGTATCCACAAGCTCCATTAATTTTCTTGTAAGTGATCCAACATTCCAAGTACCAACCTTGATCTTCCTCCTATCCTGCTCCTTTCTAATTGGTCTCCTTCTATGATATCTTCTATTATTTTCTATGTCTATCTTGTGTTTTGTTCCATTATTTGTTCTACTATTTGTCCTATGGACTAACTTCTTTACCCACACCCGTCCATGATGTGGGAACCCTTGCTCACTTAACACCACACTCGGGCGTCGGCATGGCGCGTCGCTTTTGGTGAACGCCCTACACCCTTCCATATTTTTCACTACACTCGGGCTCCAATGTAGCGCTTCGTTAGTAGAGGATGCCCCAATGTTTATATCATTTGAATCCATATCATAAAGGTGTGACGAAATTTTTACGCTGGTTGTCACTTACCGCAACCCTCCTCCTTTATCCGGGCTTGGGACCAAGTAAGCGCAAACTACTTAGACGGAGTTATGTTAAGAAGTGATAATGCAAGAGAATATTTCTCTGAGCACTTCCAAACCTATATGACTCAAAATGGTATTCTTCACTGGTCTTCCTTTATTGATACACCATCTCAAAATGGTGTTGCCGAAAGAAAAAATCGACATCTTCTTGAGGTGGCTATGGCACTTGTTTTCTAAATAAAGATACTTAAACATTTTTGGACTGATGCAGTTTCTATAATGTGTTTTTTGATTAACACATGCCATCTTCTGTCCTTAATGGGGACATTCCTTATACTATTTTGTTTTCATCTAAATCATTATTTCCTATTGAACCTTGGATTTTTGGCTGTACTTGTTTTGTGCGAGATGTTCGTTCGCAGGTTTCTAAATTGGATTCAACGTCTGTTAAATGTGTCTTTCTTAGATACTCGCGGCTCCAAAAAGGACACAGGTGTTTTTCTCCAACTCTTAATCATTACATTGTTTCTGCTAATATCACATTTTTTGAGTCTACTCCATTATTTCCTCAAACATCTATGTATGAGAATCAGGGAGAGGACGATGACCTTTTAGTTTACACTATTAAACAAAATCTTTCTTCTCCTCCTACTCCTTCTGTCCCTGTCCTAGTCTCTATCAGACCTTCTATTGTTCATGTTTATTCAAGGAGATTGCAGACTTCAAACTCAAATCCTCCACCATCTTCGTCGTCGAAAGATCCAGTTACTACTAGTGATCATGATCCTACTTTAGATCTTCCTATTGCTCTTTGTAAAGGTAAACGTGCATGTACTTACTATATTTCTTCTTTTGTTTCTTATAATCATTTGTCTTTTCCTTCTCGATGTTTTGTTACCTCTTTAGATTCTATAAAAATCCCTAAAACAGTCATTGAGCCATTATCTCATCCTAGTTGGTGTGTCACTATGAAAGAGGAAATGGAGGCCTTAGACATAAATGATAAATGGGAATTGGTGCCTTTGCCCACTGGTAAGAAGCTATTGGATGCAAATGAGTTTTTTCAGTAAAGACGAATTCTGATGGTTCTATAGCCAGATTGAAAGCACACCTTGTAGCCAAAGAATATGCTCAAACATATGGGGTGGATAACTTTGATACTTTTTCTCCTATAGCTAAACTAGCTTCAATTCAATTGTTCATCTCCCTAGCAGCTACATATGATTGGACTTTGCACCAATTAGATATAAAGAATGCCTTTCTTCATGGTGATCTTCAGGAGGAGGTGTATATGGAGCAACCACTAGGGTTTGTTGCTCAGGGAGAATTGGGTAAAGTTTGCAGGCTTTAAAAGTCTCTTTATGGCTTGAAACAAAGTCCTCGGGCTTTGTTTGGGAGATTCAGTGAAGTAGTACAAGATTTTGATATGCAAAAGAATAAGTGCGATCATTTGGTGTTTTATAAGCACTCTAAGGCTGGCCTAATTTTACTGGTAGTGTATGTTGATGATATTGTTATCACTGGGAGTGATTCTGCAGGTATTTCATCTCTTAAACACTTCTTTCAGATCCAGTTTCAAACAAAAGATTTAGGCCCACTCAAATCTTTCATGGGTATTAAAGTTATAAGAAGTAAGAAAGGTATCTTTTTGTCTCAACGAAAGTATGTTCTTGATCTACTGATAGAAACTGGAAAATTAGGTGTTAAGCCTTGCAATGCACCAATTATCCCGAATCTCCAACTTGGAGAGAAGGATGGTAAACTATTTCAAGATCGGGAAAAATACAGGAGGTTGGTAGGTAAATTGAACTACCTTACAATAACTCGTCCAATATTGCATACCCAGTCAGTGTGGTAAATCAGTTTATGTCTTCTCCAACTGTTGCTCATTGGGCAATTTTGGGATAAATTTTATGTTATTTGAAGGGAGCTCCAGGGTGAGGCTTATTATATAGTAATCATGAGTATTTGAATATTGAATGCGTTTCAGATGCAGACTGGGCAAGTTCTTAAGCTGATAGAAGATCAACTACCGAATATTGTGTTTTTGCTGGAGGTAATTTGGTGACATGGAGAAGTGAGAAATAGAGTTTAGTCTCATGATCTAGTGCTAAATCGGAATACAGAGCTATGGCACAATCAATGTGTGAAATAGTATGGATACTTCAATTATTAGATGAGGTTTGCCTTAAGACCTCTTTGCCTGCGCTGTTATGGTGTGATCTCTCCATATTGCTTTTAATCCTATGTTCCATGAACAGACCAAGCATATTGAACTTGATTGTCATTTTGTCTGCGAAAAGCTTCAACAAGGGATTATCTCAACACAATACATCAAAACTTGAAAGCAATTAGGAGATTTGTTTATAAAAGCTCTAAGTGGAGCTCGGGTTAACTGTATCTGTAACAAGTTAGGCATGATTAACATCTATGCTTCAACTTTAGGAGGAGTGTGTTAGTAGTATGCCCTAGAGCATATCATTTAGTATGTATCTTGTACATATTTTTATTAATAAAGGCATTTCCACTTTTCCGTTTACATAATATATTTATGTGTAATAGAAAAGGTCCATTGATATTTTGTTAGAAATATTATTCTTAAGTTGTTAAGAATATGAGTGATAATATTTCTAACACGAAGTATCATAAATAGGTTCACAATCGAGGATACTTCATAATAAGGACATGACTTATCCAGAAAGATTGTATTCATGTTTGTTCCCAAGTTATTTATATGAGATATAAATAAGATGGAATGGTGAGTCTCATGCCATATAACAAACATGATAGGCACTTATAAATGATAAGTAGGCCGAACCAGTGACGCTTATGACAAGCACATGGAGTTTACTCTTGTCAATGTTTTGTCATAAATCATATTAGTGCATATGATCTTTAGACCTGAGATAGCACAATTATCTTGTATATAGGTAGTTTGAGTTTGATGCTGCTTTCATACTTGTACTGTGTATGGGTATATGGGCATGTGTTGGCTCCTACTAGTTATATATGGAGGTAGGTGTTGATCAAGATGGAATCTGTTCCTCTAAGTAAATAGAGATAAAATCCTATGTTCATTTAATTGTTCTTGATGTTTCAAGTTCTGGCCAGACAGATAGATTTATTCGTAAAAGAGTTTCGATGAGAAAATCTTTTTAATCAAGAACTGGAATTAAAAGAGAACATAATATTCATAGCAAATGGAGTTTGACATAAACCATGACTCCAGCTTGAGTTGGGATTTTGTAACAGAGAGATTCTAGTGCATGGTAACATATGATTATAGGTTCATTTAAGGTAAATCTTATTACTAATTGGGTAGCCATGGCATGCTATGCTAGGTGTTAACCATGGTCTATGAGGTTCATAAAATGATTTAGAGAAATCATTTATGGTAAGAAAGAGTTCTGATGATATTAAGAGTTGATATCATGTCTCATTGCCAATTAGTGATGAGCCTAGTAAGTCACACACATACACAAGTTATCACCTATTTAAATATGATATAATTAGTTAATTAAAGAGTTTAATTGATTAATTAAATAGGTTTGGTTTGCAATTAGATTGCAAAGTCCCTAGCATGACTTGAAACCAAATCTAGATTATTGGATGTATAATATAAGTTAAATTTATATTTAAAGTGTTTAAATATGAATTTAATTAATGAGAAATTAATTAATAGAGATTAATTAATTAATTTATATTTGATATAAATTAATTAGAAGAAGAAAAATAATTATTTTGGTTTGAGAACTCAAAATTAAGACACAGGGGCATTTTGGTCATTTTGCAGTGTGACACGTGGCACCATGAGATGGTGACACATGGCATAACACATAAGCTTGCCAAATGTTTTTTAATCATGTAAGATGATTAAAATCAAGATTAAATATAGGTTTGACACTTGGCACAATGTGATTGGGTCACTTAAACCTAGAGCTAATCAAAGGGTGACATGTGGCAAGGGTTTAATGTGTTAACCTAGCTATTTAAGTGTGGTTATGAAAAGAAAAATAACCAGCAGCCACACTCCTTTGTCACGCCACTTTGAGGGTTTTTATCTCTTCTTCTTCATCTCTTATCAATTCAAAGAGATTAGCCATCAATCTCTTGAATTAAGAACACTAGGAATTGTTTCTAGTGTCCTGTTTACATCTCTAATCTCTTAAAAGGCAGAACTTGAATTTCTAATTAATAGAAAAGGCTTTAGAAGCTGTTCAAGGGCTGCCATAGGTGTTCTTGGTGTGGACAAGCTAGAGGGACAACATCCGTGTCCTCAAGACGAATCTCAAAGGCGCAGACACATTGCAGTACATCAAGATGTTAGTGTAATCGTTCTTGATTTAATCTAGGGTTCTAAAATTAATCTGATTAATTTTAAAATCTTAAATGGCAAATACAGATCCAAAAACATATTAAAAGAGTTTTAATATGTTGTTTATCATTGAAATCACATAGATAAAAATAAATCTTGCATGGTGCATGTGACCCTAGGTGAAAATTTTTGAATTCAATGGTATAATCTTGTGTTTTTCACGCTTCCGTTCCTTCAATTGGTATCAGAGCCACTATTTGCCATTTAGATTGTTTATTATATGATTTAATTGTGTGATTTGATCATGAGATGATTGATCCATTGCTGGTTGGATCAAGAGGTGTGGCGGCACACATGGTGAAGCCACCATTGGCGCAACAATGGTTCCATGGGTGGTTCAAGGTTTGGCTTTTAATTCTGCAATTGTTGTATGATCTAAGGCCTATTCTTTGACTAATTAAAGTGTTTAATTAGTTGTTTTAATCACATAATTAAATTATGATTCAAATCAGAATTTTAAAAATTGTTTGAATGTGATTCAAATCTGAATTTTAAAAGTTGTTTGAATGTGATTCAAATCTAAATTTTTAAAGTTGTTTGAATCATATTTAAATCTGATTTTTTAAAATTGATTCAATAAAATTCAGATCTGATTTTTTAAAAAATATTTGAATGTGATTCAAATCTGATTTTTTAAAAAATATTTGAATGAGATTCAAATCTGAATTTTTGAAGTTGTTTGAATGTGATTTAAATCTGAATTTTTAAATTTGTTTGAATGAGATTCAAATCTGAATTTTTAAATTTATTTGAATCATATTCAAATCTGGATTTTTAAGTTGAATATGAGATATTCAATTTAATTTAAGTATGTATGTTTTATTTAATTGTTAAATAGTGATATGCATGATGGATGATCATGAACTATAAAAGACCAATGTGATTGGATTTATTTCTTTTATGTTTCTTTGGAATTGTAAATTAATTAATTTATTTTAATTTATTTTGGGCATGTATTATTAAGTTTGTAATAATTTTTGGGTTGTAATTTCATTTATTTAAGTTCTTGTAAATTCGCCTTGGTATGGCAAGGATTACTATGTAATATTGGATTGCAAGAAGATCAAGGAGGTCAAGAGCATTGGTGGGACCAGTGGGAGGAATTCAATATCAAGTGTTGATTATGTACTCCTTCAGCAACTCTTGTAAAATGAATGAATGAAATGCACCTAGGAATGCCCTGATTCAATTCTTGGTGGCTCAATTGAATCCCTTAGAAAGTCCATGATCATACCATATTTATCGCTTATCCATGAATGCATGAGATGTATGGGAATGTATGCAATTATATGATATATGCATGCTAAATGGATAATGTGCAAAGTGAGACCTTAATAGTAAATAGAATGACCATAAAATCTTCCAAACAAATGATTAAGTTGGAAATGCTATAATTAAAGTAATTATAACATAGGCCCTCCATTGGGGCAATTATTTTAAGAAATTTTAAATAGTTGCATGAGATGCAATTTATTTAAGAGATTTTCTTAAGAATAATTGTTAAGCATGAGATGTTGTAAATATGTAAATGGTTTAGTGGCCAATATTGGATGTACCTGAGGACATTAAAATTATTTGCATAATTACTGGCTCAATGAGATCAACTTAACTAATGCAAGATAAGTCAATAATGGATGTACCTGAGATTTTGAGCATTAGGGGCTAGGTAAAGGATTGAACCTCACATGAGATGTGATGGGCAAAGAGTTGCTCACTTATAGTTTATTGTAATTCCAATAATGGATGTACCTGAGGATGATCAATAGAATTATAAGAATTCAATCACCCACTAGAAATCCATCCAACTAGGTTTTCCGTTTTTTACTCTGGAAGTGTAGGATTCGCTAAGTTAGTGGGAGGACCAATTTGATTAAAAGACCATAATCATTTTGGTTAATTACATGATACATTTACTAATTAATCTGGTTATTTTCTCTGATTAATTTTCCGATAAAAATGAGCACAAAACAACCACCACCATCCAATATCCTTGCAAGCATACTTGATCACAATAGGTTGACAGACCTAATCATGCGATTGGCTAAGAAATTTGAAACTTATCCTGAACCTTGAACATATAGGATATGTTCTAGATTCAAATGTTCCTGGTCCCTTATCTCCAGAGGCCACACAAGAGGAACATAAAACTTTGGACAAGTGGAAGGAGCATGATATGAGAGCTAAGTGTTACATGCTTGCTTCCATGAGTAATGAGTTACAGAAGCAACATGAGAACATACAGAGTGCTAGTGAGATCCTCCTTCACCTACAAGAGTTATATGGTGAGCACAGCAGGAATGCTAGGTATGAGATATCTAGACAGCTATTCCGTATGAGGATGTCTGAGGGACAGAATGTTGGGGATCATGTCCACGAGATGATTCGGTGATTGAGCGATTGGAACATCTTGACTTCAACATGGATTTCCAACTACAAACGGATTTGATCCTTGATCCTTCCTGAATCTTTTGGGAATTTTGTGACAAATTTCCATATGACTCAACAGAATGCACCTTAGCTGGTTTACTCAACATCTTTGGTTATTGCCCAAAAGAATATGCCGGGCAATAAAGGAAAAGAGGTAGCTTTGGTTGCATCTTCTTCTTGGAAAGTCCAACAAGAAGAAGGGCAATAAGAAAAAGAAACCTCGATTCTGGTCCTTCTAAGAAAATAGCTAAACAGAAAAGGAAGACTAAAGGCGATGGAGGCAAAGGAAAGTGTTTCCACCGCTAAAAGGATGGGCACTGGAAAAGGAACCGCCTGCAGTATCTTGCTTCTCTGAAGGACAAGAAGGATACACCTTGAAGGTATGTCCATATCTTGTTATTTAGATTCGATGATACTCATAGTTCATCTACTGACTTGGGTTTTAGAATCTGGTGCAGTTCTCACATTTCTAATGATATGCAGGAACTAGCAAACAAGAGCGACTTGTGTTCTCAAGATATTAGAGTCGGATTGGCAATGGCTCAACTCATTGAAGCTTTAGCCATAGGATCTAAATCTTTTACATGTTTGGACATGTTTTGTGTTTGGATAATATTTTATATATACCGATGCTTTTAAGAACATCATTTCTATATCTAGTTTGACTAGAAATGGCTATGAATTTCAACATCGATGATGTTTGCAATATTTATTTTGGAAATAAATATATTGGTTCGGTTATATGAATGATGGTCTTTATTATTTGGATAATAATGACAAACACAAATTGAATGCAAGTGATCTAAAAGAATGCAATGCCATGGTGAAAACCAACTCAAGTTCAAAATATATTTGGCACTTAAGGTTATGTCATGTTGCGTAAGATAGGATTGCAAAACCGGAGAAAATGGGGATTCTATCCTCATTGGGCTCTGAGCCTACTCCAACTTGTGAATCTTGCCTTGTGGCAAAATGACTAGATCACCCTTTGTTGGACAGGCTAAGAGTGAAAATATTTTGGAGCTAATACATAGTGATGTATGTGGTCCATTTAAAGAAATGGCTAGAGGGGTTTTCATTATTTTATTACCTTTACGATGATATATCAAGGTTTGGGTATTTGTATTTGATGAAATACAAACATTAATCTTTTGAAAAGTTCAAAGAATTTAAATCTGAAGTAGAAAATCAAACATGAAAGAATATTAAAGTTCTTCGATCAGATCGTGGAGGTGAATATTTGAGTATTGAATTTGATGAATACTTGAGAGAGCATGGCATTGTTTCTCAGCTGACTCCTCCAGGAACGCCACAGCTGAATGGTGTATCTGAAAGGAGAAATCGTACCCTATTGGATATGGTACGTAGTATGATGAGCTATACTGATATGCCAATCTTCTTTTGGGGATTTGCATTAGAATCAGCTTTGTATATTCTGAATAGGATTCCATCAAAATCAATTTCTTCACACCTTATGAGATATGGCATGGAAGAAAACCAAGTCTTAAGCATGTTAAGATTTGGGTCATGACTTATATCAAAAAGTGAACACCGATAAATTGGAGACGGATCGTAAATAGGTCGATTTGTTGGATATCCAAAAGATAGTTTTGGATATTATTTTTATTTGCCTACTTCACAAAAGGTTGTGATAAGTAGAGATGCCACATTTCTTGAACAACAGTTTGTTCAAGAAGGAGGCAAAGGAAGGCAAATAGAGTTAGAATTGGAGAATTCTGACCAACCAACAGATCATATGGATATAGATCCATCTAGTCAACCAATACCCATTGATGAAACATCTACAGTTGTTCCTCGTAGAACAACCAGGGTATCTCACCCACCGGTGAGATATGGTTTTCTTCATGAAGAAGAACAAGAGTTGTCTACTCATGAAGAAGTAGATCATGGAGATGATCCACTTACCTATGAAGAAGCTATATCAGATATAGACTCTTCAAAATGGATTGATGCTATGAAATCCGAGATTGATTCCATGTATAAGAATCAAGTTTGGGATCTTGTTGACCCACCTGAAGGTATTATACCTAGAGGGAACAAATGGGTTTTCAAGAAGAAAAATTGGTTACGATGGAAAGGTAGAGACCTATAAGGCAAGGCTAGTAGCGAAAGGGTTTCGCCAAAGGCAAGGAATCGACTATGAGGAGACTTTCTGCTTTGTTGCCATGCTTAAATCAATTAGGATTTTACTAGCAATAGTGCATACTATGATTATGAGATTTGGCGGATGGATGTCAAAGCGGCTTTTCTCAATGGATACATTGAAGAAAACATTTTCATGGAACAACCTAGGGATTTGAATCCCAAGATGGTTCCAAGGTATGCAAGCTAAAGCGATCCATTTATGGGTTGAAACAAGCTTCGAGGAGTTGGAACATTCGTTTTGATGAAGCCATTAAATCTTTTGATTTTATCAAAAATGAGGATGAGCCATGTGTATATAAGAAGGTTAGTGACAGTGCTATCACTTTCCTTGTCTTATATGTGGATGACATCGTTGATGGGTAATGATACGGTATGTTGTGACTATAAAGATATGGTTGTCAAATACATTCTCCACGAAAGACTTAGGGAGGCAACCTATATTCTTGGGATTCGCATCTATAGAGATAGAGCTAAAAGAATAATTGGTTTATCCCAAAGTCTATACTTGGAAAAGGTATTAAAGAGGTTTAACATGCTTGATTCCAAGAGAGGATTATTACCAAGAAGACATGGTATCCATCTTTCTAAAGAGATGTCTCCAAAGACACCGAAGAAAGAGATAAGATGGCCGAGGATTCCATATGCTTGGCTATTGGAAGTTTAATGTATGCAATGTTGTGTACTAGGCGGATATCGCATATGTCGTTAGTTTGACTAGCGGTATCAATCCAATCCAGTTTGGAACATCTGGATAATCACAAGAATATCCTTAAGTAGTTGAGAAGAACTAAGGATTTATTCTTGATTTATGGAGGTGGAGACTTGCAATTGGATGGTTATACTGATTCTGATTTCCAATCAGATATCGATGATAGAAAGTCTACCTCTGGATATGTGTTCATTTGTAATGGAGGTGATCGGTTGGAAGAGTTCCAAGCAGAGCACGCATTGCAGATTCCACTACGTTGAGTATATTCTTTGCATTAGATGTTGCAAAGGAAGCTGTTTGGATAAAGAAGTTCGTGAGAGAACTTACAGTAGTTCCTTCCATTGAGTCAGCAGTTCCACTAATCGTGACAATAATGGAAGCGATCATACTGAGCTAAGGAACCAAGGTCTCACCGTAAATCCAAACACATAGAAAGGCGCTACCACATTATCGGAGAAATAGTTGGGCGAGGCGATGTAGCCATGCAGAAAATAGCATCGGTGAAAATCCAGCTGATCCATTCACTAAGCCTATGTCACAAACTCAGTTAGACCAACATCTTGAGAAGATAGGTCTAAGATATTGTAATGAATGGCTCTAGTGCTAGTGGGAGATTGTTAGTAGTATGCCCTAGAGCATATCATTTAGTATGTATCTTGTACATATTTTTATTAATAAAGGCATTTTCACTTTTCCGTTTACATAATATATTTATGTGTAATAGAAAAGGTCCATTGATATTTTGTTAGAAATATTATTCTTAAGTTGTTAAGAATATGAGTGACAATATTTCTAGCACGAAGTATCATAAATAGGTTCACAATCGAGGATACTTCATAATAAGGACATGACTTATCCAGAAAGATTGTATTCATGTTTGTTCCCAAGTTATTTATATGAGATATAAATAAGATGGAATGGTGAGTCTCATGCCATATAACAAACATGATAGGCACTTATAAATGATAAGTAGGCAACTGGCGCTTATGACAAGCATATGGAGTTTACTCTTGTCAATGTTTTGTCATAAATCATATTAGTGCATATAATCTTTAGACCTGAGATAGCACAGTTATCTTGTATATAGGTAGTTTGAGTTTGATACTGCTTTCATACTTGTACTGTGTATGGGTATATGTAACACCCTAGGCAAATCCCACATCGGCAAAACACGGGAGAGATGCTGAGTTTATAAGTTGGTGGTTCGTAACCCCCCTTGACGCGTTTTAAAACCGTGAGGGCTTCGGCCTAGAGCGGACAATATCACTAGTGGGCCGGGCCATTACATTTATGGTATCGAGCGCCCGTGCAACCTTGAACGATGGTGGGGCAAACCTCAGTGAGGACGCTGAGTCCCATAAGTGGGGTGGATTGTAACACCCTAGGCAAATCCCACTTCGACAAAACAAGGGAGAGATGCTGGGTTTATAAGTTGTTGGTTCGTAACTACTAGTGACGCGTTTTAAAACCGTGAGGGCTTCGGCCCAGAGCGGACAATATCACTAGTGGACCGGGCCATTACATTTGTGGTATCAGAGCCACTCCGCGTGCAACCTTGAACGATGGTGGGGCAAACCTCAGCGAGGATGCTGAGTCCCATAAGGGGGGTGGATTGTAACACCCTAGGCAAATCCCACATCGACAAAACACGGGAGAGATGCTGGGTTTATAAGTTGTTGGTTCGTAACTACTAGTGAATCGTTTTAAAACCGTGAGGGCTTCGGCCCAGAGCGGACAATATCACTAGTGGACCGGGCCGTTACATTTGGTATCAGAGCCGCTCGCGTGTCCTCTTGGGCGATGGTGGGGCAAACCTCAGCGAGGACACTGAGTCCCGAAAGGGGGGGAGAAAGGTCCCTTAGGCAAATCCCACATCGGCAAAGCACGGAGATGATCTTGGGCTCAAAAGTAATGATATATAAGATGGGGGAACTAATCACTAGAGGCACCTTTTGGTGGAATGGCCTGGAGAGTTGGAAGAACTCCAAGGTTAAACGTGCTCGTTTGAGAGAAATCCTAGGATGGGTGACCTCCTGGGAAGTTCTCCATTCCACCTATGGGACAAAACCGTGAGGCTTATGGCCAAAGCGGACAATTCCTCTAGTGGCTGGTTCCCGATCGTTCCCGACCTCTAGGTTATTGGACATTTCAAATACCTGTTGATAATACCTTGGGCAGTTGTGATAACTCTAAGAGCACAGCTGTTGAAGAAGCTACAGGAACAGAGGATAACATTGGTTCTTTAGGTGGAAATGCAAATCCTTCCAATGTAGAAGGGGCCAACTCTCCCTCAGATTCTGAACTCGAGTTTTGTTTAACAGATGAGAAGGGAACAGTTAAGGTCTCCAAGATCCTAATAAATGAGCCAGTACCAGTAACAGGAATTCCCAAACGACTTAATGTTCTTGTATGTTGACCAGGAAAAAAAATTAACATGACTCTCGCCTCCTTAGCTCTTTACCTGAGATTTTCAAGTCTGGCTTTCTTGCAAAGAGACCTCAGGAATCTGTTTCTCTTTACAAGTGTCTTGAAGCATTTTTGAAGGAGGAACCTCTTGGACCAGATGACATGTGGTAAGAATACATCATTTCTTGAGAATATAACCTTAAATAATTTTCATGTTTAAAGAGTTAGAAATACTTGAAAGACAATTTGGAGATTTAAAATGCTTTATCAACTGGCAGTATGGTACTTTATTGTTGATTATTTCCATTTGGGCATTACTTATCTTTTCAAAAGATTTTTTCCTCTCTGTTTCATTGCATTATTCAAGTAGCTTTGGAAACCAGTGGTTTATTATTATACTCCTTTTTGTTGTAGTGATAAAAATGTATTTAATTTATACCTGATTAGAGTTTATCTTATTTTGGTTTGTTTGCTCTGAGATCCCTGTTAGTGCTTGTTAAATTTTTATATTAAATCTTGCTTTCAAGATGTTTCTGTAGATAATCTCCTCATCCTCGTCTGAATAAATTGCTGCAGGATTTATATAATTTTATATTTTTTCTTATTTGTATATGTGCTCCATTATAACCTAGAGGTCGTGGGTTTGAACCACAAAACAGCCTCTCCATTGTAGGGGTGAGCAATTGAAGTGAAACGAACCTATCAAACCGAATTAACCAAATTCTTTAAAATATATAACCAAAGAGAAACTGATTTTATTAAAAGCCAAACTGATCCAAACCAAATTAGTTCAGGTTATTCCATTTGGTAGTTCAGTTTTGAGAGGAATCAAGATTTCCAAACAATTTCGAGATCCTTTTTTTCTCTCAATTCTCAAACCTAATCAATTCAATAACTGAAAAAAATCAAATAAATCATGAACAAAAAAATCAAATAAATCATGAACAATCTCTTAGTTTCTTTTCAAGATACAACATTGTACCATCAATGAAACAAGAGTTAGAAAAGAAAACCAAAATAAAGGGATTAGAAAAGGGATAAGAAATCTGATCAACAGCAACACAATTAAAGAAAAGAACCAAAAGTAATAAATAATAAAAAAATAACAAAATTAGAAGTGAAACAAATAAATTTGAGAAAGGGAGGAATGAATTCTAATTTCATTTGGGTTCAAACACTTTTGTCATGATACCCTTTTGTATTCGCATGACTTAGTTGCAAGTTATAAGAAGAAGCAGATGAGATTGAGAGACAGGTAACAACATTGGTCATGGAAGCACCTAGGACAGAGATTTTCTCCTGTTGGATCTCTCCTGCTCGCATGTTGTAGATGGAATGGATGATATGAACTCAATTCAGCAAAAGCAAAGGCATCACTTGGTGGTATGGAAACTTGCGAAAATAAAGGCAGATGAGGGAAGAGAAGGTGTAGGAGGAGAATCGCAAAAAGAAACGCAAATGAGAAGGAGAGAAAATTTGGGATGGCTAGGGTTAGAATAAAAGATAAATATATAGGTGGGAATGAGAGGCTCCGATTAAATGGAATGAATAGGTATGATTGAATGCTAAAATATGTGAAAGAGAAAAAAGTTGCAGTATAAGGAGGATAGGACTTGAACACATGTCCTGAAGGTGGCATCTCCCATTGTTAACCACCATGCTACATATTGGCGTACTAAAACATTAGTACTCTTTTATTTACATTTGGTTTGTTTCAGTTTAATAGATTTTTTCTTCTTAAATACAAATTGAACTGAAATAACAAAAAATTTAGAAAATTAAAACCAAATTGAATAATTATAAAGCTAAATCAGAAAAATCGAAATTGAACGGTTCAATCAATTTTTTTCGATTTGAACAGAATAGTATTTATCCCTACTCCATAAAGCCCATAATGTGGGGGCCGCATGCACTGATGAAGGTTGGGCATATCTGAGCCTCCCTAGAGCCCACAGTGTGGGGGGACTATGCGTTGGGGAAGGTTGTGCATATCTGAACCTCCCTAGAGCCAACAGTGTGGGGCCTCATGCACTAGGACACCTTTTTGTATATATTGAAGGCATTTACATTCTCTTGAAGTGAAGTTTTTAGAACCTTAAACTTCTCTTTCGTAAAACGTGGCCTGCTCTCTTCATTATTTTTGATGTTAGGTACTGTTATTTGTAATTTAGGTTTTGTCCAAGTTGTAAGAAGCATCATCAAGCCAGTAAACAATTAGATCTTTGGAGACTGCCAGAGATTCTGGTTATTCATCTAAAAAGGTTCTCATATACTCGATTTATGAAGAACAAGCTTGAGGCATATGTTGACTTCCCTGTGGATGATCTTGATTTGTCGGCTTACTTTTCCTACAAGAATGGCCAATTATCTTATCGTTACATGCTTTATGCTATCAGTAATCACTATGGAAGCATGGGAGGTGGTCATTACACTGCATTTGTCCATGTAAGTTGTATTCTCATGTACCTTTTTTACCCCAATAATTTTCACCATTTCTTTCCTCTATTTTCATCAATGGCACTGTTATTTTAATCCTCCTCTCTTCCTTCACCTCCCTAGGGAAAAAAAAAAAAAAAAGAAAGAGAGAATCATCTTGGTTTTTTAGTTTATGTGAATATATTGGGTGTAAATGAAGTGTTTGACTGTATGTGCTCTCCACAGTATTACACACGTGACTGCTGCAGTATTACATACATGTGAGGCTGTCACATAAGGAAGGTCTTGGTTTCTTAATTGCGAATGAGCAGTGATAATGATTCTCACATGTTTCTTTCCAGCTAATGTCATGTTATGCATTTAGTAATGATGATTATCATGTGCGTTGAAGCTCACATTTAATTGGTATTGAAGCTAATAGGCCAATAGCTGTAGTTTAGTTAATCATGTTATTCAACCATTAGAGCACATGTAATACTTAAAAGTGCTGGTATCTTTTCTCTTAATGTCAAGTAATGTTTTGCTTCTTTTCCGAATTTCACTATAATCTTTATATCCCTCTGCCCTCCTATTCTCTCAAAACCAAAGTTCTAAACTGAATTGAATTAATTCAGTTTGATTATTTATTAACTCGGTTTCAGTTCGATTTTATATTTTGAGAGTTTTGGTCTATTCAGTTTTATTGGTTTAGTTCAATTTTAAACCAAACCGACTGATGCTCACCCCTACATATGAGGCAGTCACATAAGAAAGGTCTGGTTTCTAAATTGTGAATGACGGAATGAGTAGTGAGAATGATTCTCGCATGTTTCTTTCCACCTAAAGTCATATTATGCATTTAGTTGCATCATCATGTATCATTAGCACCTTTAGTGATGATGATTATCACATGCGTTGAAGCTCACACTAAATTGGTATTGAAGCTAATAGGCCAATAGAGCTAATCGTGGTATTCAACCATTTGATCACATGTTATACTTCGCTGCAGAGTTTTCAATCATATGGCAATTTCAGTTTTCATCTAGCTCATTTATGGGTGTGGGGGTCCAAAGTTGTAAATGTAAATCTGATAATTTTACTGAGAATTTCATCAGCATTCACATTCTAACTAGATGCTCAAGTAAACTCTTTTTGCTTTTTTAGCATTTATCATTTTTCTATGACAATGATATTTGTTAATTCTCTTATATGGGTGGTTTATTGTTGTACATTCTTTCACCTGAAGAGAGCCTCGTGGTTCTTGGTTTAGGGGGTTCTCTCATGTGTTTGTCTCAAGCTGCAGTTGACACAAAAGAGACAAATATATTTATGGGTATATGAAAAAGATTGCATATGCATGTTTCCTCATAGGATTCCACTCGATCTTTAAATGTTATATTTGTCGTTATTTGATGTAGCATGGGGTTGATTGTCACACCTTACTCCTCCGTAAGGCATAATATAATCCCCTAGCATACTTAATGAATTACCGAACTTCGCCTACCGATATTTCATTAAATATACTACTAGGGATTTTAAACTAATTTCCATTTCTTTTTAAAGTGATGGGCAGGTATTAAAAACCTTTAATTGAAGTTAAGTCAAAATCAATTTTTTGTTTAGTTGTCTTTTTATTAATTTAAAAACTCTACAATTTTTATAGAAAATTCTTCAGAGTGCCATTTATAATTTGGAAAAACAGTTCTTCAAAAACCTGTGAAAATACTCCAAATATATATATCTCAAACCCAACTCCAATATTTTCAACTCAACTCAATTTTCAACAGTCTCAATCTCAACAATTCATTATTTGAAAAATATAAAAAGAAACTTAAATATTTCATTAAATAAAAATAACAGTTTTACATTACAAAGATTTACACAGATCAAAGATAAATTCTAAAATTTATTATACAATTGCTCAAGCCAAATTTACACACATACACAGTTACATATATATTATAATAAAAATTTACATAGGTATAATTTATATTACAAGGTAAAAATTCAAAATGCTGGTCACTTCAGTTCCAAGCAACCTACTCTGCTGTCTTATTTACTTCTTTACCTGCGGCAGCAATAAAAAGCTATCGCTGAGCCAAAGACTCAGTGGTGCACAACTTAAAAAAAAATAATAAATTAAATAGCAAATAAATCATAATTGTCCAAATTAAATCAATTGAGATGTTAATACATATAAAATCATACTTTATTTTTAAAGTCAGAAAATTTCTTAAAATAAATCAAATCACAAAACACTTTCTTTTGAAATGTTGCACAGCTTAATCATGACCCAAATATCTAATTCATCCCAATAGCCAAAGGCTAATGAGGAATACCAAGCCTAGCTAGCACAATATATATAAGTACTTATACAATTCGTCCTCAACTGGCACACACATCAACACTTCAGCCAGAGAGGGAATTCAAAATCAATTCATCACACTAAGCAAGCTATTGAGGAATTCACACATATAGTAATAACAACTGTGGTTTCAAACTATTTTAACAATTTTTTAAGCATAAAAAATATCAATAAATTTACATTCTTATTTCATTCACAATAATTTCCCAAAATTTGGGTCGACAGCAAACAATTTGTGTCATTCAAAATTTGTGATATAAATAAAGTCATCATTTAATTTCACAATTCGATCAAATCAAAATTTCAATTGAAAATAAAAAAGAAATTAGTTGTTGTGCACAAACCTCTTATCTAGCTTGTCTTGATTCAATTCGTTCTCCTTCCTTGGAGGGCTCCTTTCCCAATGAAACACATAATTAGAGTATTTCAATATCTATTCGATTTATTTTTAATTAATAAATTTAATAATTAAATTTATTAATTAAAAATATCCACTGAGATTTATAACTTTTGGGTTTTTTGCAATTGTTGTATTTATAGTTACTATTTACTTCACTATTCAAGTCAAAATGTTGACTTTTTCATACTTAAGGGGTATATTAGTTCTAATTGCACCCACATACCACATTTTAGAGTACAATTTTATTGGTATTGATTATCAATTGAAATTCCAAACTCCCTAAGTGAATTTTCAAAATTTCAGTTTTGGGTCACTTGATTTACTGTTCCATTTGACCTTTTACAATGGAAATTTGGCTAACTTTTATTCATCAAAGTTGTTCCTTACTGTCTTATCTTTAATTCCCTTTTTGAATCATTTCATTTGGAGCTTTGTAGCTTAAGTTATGGCCATTTAACCATAACTGGCCGGATTGACCAATTCCAGAATTCTAGGCAAATTTTAGGTTCTGACAGATTTGGTGACCAAACTTGTGCTAGCAATTTGATTTGGTTAGAAGCCAAACTAGGTTCTGAGTTCTTTATGAAAGTTGTTCTACTATGTCATAGCTTTCTAATGGTATAAAAATCAGGTCATTTGGACATTTCTACACCAAGTTATGACCATTTGAACATGTACTGTTCATATGGTTAGTTTTGCCTAGTGGCAGGATACCTAATTCAGATTTAACTAAATTTTACACCAAGTTATGGTCAGTTTTAGGGCAAGGTTTATACATAAAAATTGTTGCTTTGGGTCTTAATTTCATCTCTAATTGGCCTCACAAAAATTGGAGCAACAGAATTCTAGTTTTGGCCAATTGAGTGGACCAAGGTTTAGCTGTCCAGAATTGACAATTACACATTCACAATTCAATTTTAGTTTCAATCATTCAATCACACTTCTTAACACACCAATTGATCAATTTAAGCCTCAATTAGGTCAATTGGCATCAATTCAACAAATCGCTAAATTTTTTCCTAATTTTCCCATTGGTCAAGAACCCTAATTATGCAATTGTCATAATTCATGCAATCAAAGTGTATAAACCTCATTAACCAACTCATTTAAACTTATCTACACCTTTAATTTCAATCAATTCACATCAAATTCAAATTCTCCCTAGGCTGGCCAAATTCCACTATGTCCCTTAACATGTTTTTGTTTCATTTTCAACTAATTCCAACTTGTTTAAAGTGCCTAAGCATAGATTTAAAGAGAAATTAGGAAGATTACTACTAACCTTTTTGATGAGCCTTTGGAACTTCAATTCCCTTCAAGATTCCTTTAATTTCCTCCTTTCCAACTTCTTATCAAGGCCTAACTAAGAGTTTTCTAAGGGTTTTTACTAGGGTTCCTGGAATGGATTCAAGTTTTGAAAGCTTGAAAATTCTTGGCTATGGAGGAAATGAGAGAGAGAAGAGAGAGAGGAGAGGGACGGCAAATGGAAGGATGAAGATGACCAATTTTTTTCTTTTTTAATTTTATGTTTATCTCTTTTTAATTTATCTCAAAATAATATAATTAATTAATAATTTTTTTATTACATCATGCTTACCTCACCAATGATGTCATAAAGCTTTTAAATTTTTTATTTCTTTCTTTTCTTTTTCTATACCTCTTCATTACTAATTTATTTTTTTTATAATTTTAGTTTCCTACATTTTATTGGATATTTAGGCCAAAAGTCACATCTAAGGGTGAATTGACCAAATTGCCCCTTACCGGTCTGATTCCTTATTCCAATAGTACTAAATTGTCTCCGGAATCCTGATTTTATTTTTTGAGCTTGTTCTCAATTCTTTTCTGTGGTTTTCATAGTTTCACTAGCTTCGCAATAATTCTTAGGCTTGGGGTGTCATGAGGTCTCACTCGAAAATTCAGCAGCGACTGACCTCGCAGTCACTTCCCAGTTCGGTCACCCATCGCTGTGGCATTGGCTTATTTAATCCATTATGCCTTGTTTTCTTAATTTTCATTTCATCTTCATGTATTGGCTATTAATTTTTGTTTATGATTTTTCTAGATGACTTAGTTATGGTTCTAAGCCTCTTGATTATCCAGGTCGACACTGGTCACCGAAATAGTACAATGTATAGAACTAGTGAATGTAGGGGTGTTACAGTGATTGCTGGTATGAGTTCGATGATAGCCATGTTCATCCAATCAGCCAGGACAAGATAAAGACTTCAGCTGCTTATGTTCTTTTCTACAAAAGAGTTGTAGAAGTTTAACTTGTGAGTAGTATTACTAATTCCTGAGAATCGTACAGAAGCTAGATGGTTAGTGATTTATTAACATTTTGCCGTCTTAGTCTAGAAGATTGTCTGAGACGGTAGCCTTCTTTTATTTTTACCATATTTTCAAATTAATTAGAGTTGCCGGAATGGATTGAAGGGAAAGTGGAATTGAAGTAGGTGCAGGAGATGATTGTATCATGGAAACAATTAAACATACCGAAAGAGACCTTTCTTATACCTGTAACCATCGGTGAGAGAGATTTGTAAAGGGGTTGCTTTAAATCCCCTAAGAAAACAGTAGTTCTTGCCTACTTGTGTATAATTCTTGTACAACTGATGATTAGAAATATTGGAATTATTTGATAGGCAATATATTGGTTAATTAATTACAGATCGGTGACATAATAAGTATGCTGTTGCTGAAACTTTTGACTAATGCTTTCCTGAAATTTATTTATTTTTTTAATATTTTTGGGGTCTGATGTGTTAAATGGGGAAGGATGGGTGAGAGGAAGATCAACACTGAACACTTGTTCAAGGGTGAATTCGTTGTCTACATGAACAATATTATCATTTTTTTAGACAATATTTTTCATAAAAATATTTTTTATTATTTTATTATAGTATTGAATTAATAATATATATGTATATTGTATAAATATTTTTATGTTTTAATAAAATTATCAAAATTTAAAAAATAATTTTTTTCTTTAATTAGAAAATTATTTTTCATTTATTTTTTAAAGTATTTTAAACAAAAAAAAATATAAAAATATTTTATAAAAAAATAATTTTTGCGAATATTATTTTAACACTGGTTGGTGTATATTGGTTTCACCTGATGGGTCTACTAACAGGCCCATCAGATTGTCTTCTCATCAGTGCTATTTTTTAATTGAATTAAAATTGAAATTTAAACTCATAATCCTACAGTTATAGATTTGTGGAGTGACTATGATATATATCCAAAATAAATGATTCAAGCAGACATTATTTGACTTAAAAAAAATTCAATCAAGGCTGTCAATTTGCTGGACTTATGTTTACTGAAGATGGGCTAGCTAACTATATCACAAAAATTCAGTCTCCAACATTCTAATAAATAAATAAGTAAACAATTTTCAGAAAAAAAGTTGCTTCAGAAAAGAAGTGAAATCAAGATGTGAGATATTGAAAGTGAAAAATAAAATTGAAAAGAGAAAATGTATCTCAAGCTTTGTTTATTTTATGGAAAAAAATATTTTCAAGTTTTTCAGCGTTTGGGATATTTAAAAAAATTAATCAACGAAAATTATTTTTTTAGTCAAAGAGAAAATTAAATTATTTTAAAAAAAATATATATTTAAATAAAAAAGAGGAAGTTATTTTTACATCAAATAAATATATGTTATTAATTTAATATTGCAACTATGAAAATATTAAAAAATATTTTCTTTGAAAAATATTTTTATATACAAGTTATTTTATGTGAAATAAATGGAGCTTTAATAATAATTATTTTTAATTTAGTGACATTAATAATATATTAAAATTGTAAGGTGTTGAATTTTAATTTTAATTGAAATTAAATAAAAAAAAATCTATGCCAATAAAGGATGAGAATTGAAGAAAATCCATCTCCTTTTCCTTTATTGCTGGGCTTTAGTAGGATGGACCACATTGCATCTCTTTCCATTTTTGTGCAAGATGTGACCTTACTATCTTGATTAGTTGTAGTACCATAACACATTAGCACAGCTTGAATTTCAGGACCACTAATTTGCTTGGTTCAACTTCTGCTCAAAATTCAGAAAAAAAAAAGAAAGAAAAATCTTCTGCCCAAAATTCTGTGGTTTACCTTTGCATTTCAATGAAATAAAAATAAACTACCTTTAATCTATCCATACAACTGATATACCTCTATATGTTTGGCATGAAATAATTTATATACAAAAATTATTTTTTTTTAAAGAAAATTTGGTATTTGATTATGATGTAAAACTAATGTTATGTATTTATATTATATATTTATAATTATTTACATTTTAATAAAGTGAATAATTTTTTTATTAAAAAAATATTTTCTATTGATTAATCTTTTTGAATATCTCAATGCTAAAAATTATAAAAATATTTTAAAAAAATTATTTTTCACAAAATAAACTGAAATTTCAACTTTATTACAAAAAAAAATTTTTTTGTTTTGATTTAACTTCATTACATTCCAAGATTCCATTTTTTTAAAAATCTTTTTTACCAACAATTTATACACCAATGGCATTTCCATTACGCGTGGCAAATTTTAAACTCATTATTTAAAAACTTAATACGATAAAATTGAGATAATTTAATCTATTTTTTATATTAAAAGATGAGAAAAAAATAGTTAAATTCAAGTCATATAAACAATTATTTTAATTTTGTTAAAGAGTTAAATAATTAAATTTATTGGAGATTTATTTAAATAAATATATAAAAAGAATATTTTTTAATAAAAATAGAGGTGTTTGACGAAAAATTATATTACACAATGGTAATTCTATGTAAAATAATTTATATAAAATAACAAGTCAAATAGTAATTAAATTATATGAATTTTATAAAATTTAATTTTATTTATGTATTAAAAAACATTTTTTTAATAATAATTATTATTTTATATTTAATTATTATTTTATAATTAATTTATTATTTTATATTAAATTTTAATATAAAATCATAATTATACAATATAATATGTCGTGTTTGACATTCTTTTCTCTAATTGGACCTACAACTGCACATTGCCACTGTCATCTATCTGTCATAAATCATAAAGGATTTAATTTCATTTCATGCCTACGTCACTTGTATATGTTCTTTCATTCACGAATGAATTTTTATATTATTTATTTTTTTAAATTTATTTCATCTATTAATTTTCAAATATAAGAATTAAAAAAAAACAAAATTCTTTAAAAATTTTAATTTTCAAATAAAAGAAATATGAGACTTAAGAAGATCTTACTCCTACAAACCATGATTCATACATACCTATAGGGAAAAGATTTTCATGAATACAACCCTTTATGAAATTTTAAGCTTTATGATATGTGGTGGATCAAGGTTTAGTTGAGTAGTGAGATTTTGCTTGACCATACTAGAATTAATTTTAAAATTATAAAATATTAAATTAAAAGTAAAACAAAATAAAAAAAATTAATTAAGTTGAACATAATCTAATTAATGGATGTTTGGGGAGGCATGAGTGCATATGTTGGCATTGAAATGTGAAAGAGGATAAAAGCTCAGCCAAAATAGAGAAATTTCTCAAAGAAGTACTATGCACTGTTTTGAAAATTTGTTTCTATGGCTTATTGTCAAATCCTAATGGTTTCAAATCATAAATCTTAATTACTTCAAATTATATGTTCTCATGTTAATTATAGTTCTTGATTAATGAGATTTTTCATTAGAAACTCTTTTTTTAATTAAATCTATTTGTCATGGTCAAAAACTTTGTTTGTCTAGAATAATTTAGATAATATAGGACTTTAATCTTATTTACTTAGGGTAATAGATCTTATATTGACTGAACACTTATTTCTATATATAACTAGTTGGACCCAATACACATCAGTATACTCATACATTGTAACACCCCTCACCCGACTACAGTGTAGCTGAGAAAAGTGTGCTACATTCGGTGCCGAAGTACCCTATATTATCTTACTTTATTCCTTTAATCATTTTCAAGTTATTATATTTTAATATCAATTACTTTTCGACGGAGAAACTAACGGAGTTTCCCCTATTTTATTAATGTTTGACGTGTTTCACTATTCATTTGCTTGAAATTTTCAATAATATTTTACAATAAAAATATCATTCATGCTCATCATATTCATCTCACATTCAATTCTTGTAACTCACATACTCATTTGTACAAATTTATTCATACTCCATTCATATGTAATATCACACCTTACTCCTCTGTAAGGTATAACATGATCCCGTATAATACCTAATAAACTACCGAACTTCACCTACCGATAACTCATTAAGTACCCTACAAGGAATTTTAAAACAATTTTCTTACTTTTATAAGTGGTGAGCAGTTTCTAATAGGTATTAAAACATTTAATTAAAATTGAAAATTAGTTAAAAATTTTTGCCCATTTTATTTTTCCGCAAATTTTATAAAAATTTTGACAGAGTGCCATCTGTATTTTGAGAAAACAGTTCTTTAAATTCTTGTAAAAAAACACTTCCAATAATCCGTCTCAACAACTTCTTCAAATTTACAATCAATTTCAACATCATTATCAATCCCCAAAAATTCAAATCCACAATTTTCAATTCAACAATCATAAAAATATCATTAATAAATTTCATTCAATTTAAAACAAAATACTTCAATTCATATTTCATTAAAGATAAAACAATTTATATATATCATTACAAAAATTTACATTAGGAAAAATCCAACTAAAATTTATTACAAACTTTATACAAACTGCTCAAGACCAGTTTTACATGTCCATACCTTTACATACATTACATACATCAAAATAAATTTTTATAGTCAGGATATAAAATATACTCGATAGACTTCAGAGTAGGTAGCTCCTCTGTCCTCAGCAACTCACTCTGCTGCTCTTCTAATCTCTATATCTGCGACAGCAATAACAGCCATCGCTAAGTACTAGAACTCAGTGGTGCACAACATACTAAAACAATTTTTATGCAGAATTTAAATTATATTTATTCAAAAATTGGACTGAACATGAGAATTAAATACAAAACATAAATTATGAGATTTTAATCCAAACAATTTCATTTCGAAGTATCAAAACACATTTCATAAAACCCACAGTTATATCATGCCATTCAAAATAAATATAATCTCAATAGCCAGAGGCTAAGGAGAAGTCACATCACAAGGCTAGCTAGATCAAATATATAGATATCCATTCAATTTCTTTTTCTACTGGCACACACCTCAAACTAGGTCAAATACATCATTTAACAATTTCTCACATTTTTGTCTTCCAAACCCTAGGTGCGAAAACCCTAATTCATGCAATTGATTAATTCATACCCAATTTACTACACTAATCACATATTCAACCTTAATCAATGTCAAATTCATGTCTAAATTAAATTGAACATATCAAAACTTTAAGGTACCATGGCTCGAAGAAATTTACATTTGGTCCCTCAACTATGTTTTCTTTTGATTTATTTCCATTTTCTCATAATTTCCAAACTATTTCATTACATACACATGAATCAAACCTAGGAAGTGAAGAGTTAGAGCACTAACCTTTACTTTGAATTTCAACTTCTCAATTCCTTCACTTTCTTTCCTCCTATTCTTCTTTAATCTTCTTTTCTAGGGTAACTTAGAAGCTTTTTAGGGTTTAGGGTTGAAATTTGTGGAGAAGAACTAAGTTTTTCAAGCTTTAAAAGCTTGTTAATGGAGGAAAGTGAGGGTGAGGGAGAGAGAGGTGGTTGACGGCTTGAAGAAGATAAGTTTTCCTTTTTTTTTTTTCTTTTCTTTATGTTTTTAGTCTTATGGAAGATCATAAAATCAAATTAATTAAACTTATTAATTATGTCACACCCCACCCCTCTGTAAGGCATAACATGATCCCGTAGTATACCTAATGAATTACCAACTTCGTCTACTGATAACCCATTAAATACACTACAAGGGATTTTAAAACTTTTCTTACTTCTTTTTACAGTGGTGAGCACAATTTATAGGTGTTAAAAACCTTTTTGAACTGAAGTGAAACAACTAACACATTTGGACTATTAGTGACTTTTGTGAAAGTTTTGGCAGAGTGCCATCTGTATTTTGGATAAAACAGTTCTTCAAAAACCTGTAAAAAGCACTTCAATATTTTTCTCAATCTCAAACTCCAACATAATTCAACACAATAAGTTTTTCAAAGACTGAGATGAAAGAAATACAGTACAATTTTTACAAGCCAAAATAACTCATAATTTATTTTATAACTTCAATGTACAATTTTAATTTACAACTGCTCAAAACCAAGAACCATATATACGTACAGTGAACATACATTACAGTACAAAATACAAAATGTGGTATACTCAATATACCCGATGATCTCTCGCTGAATGTACTAGCAGCCTAGTCTGGCCATACTCTGTCTACTCTGCGGCAATGAAAAGCTATCGCTGAGACAATGTCTCAGTGGTGCACAACATTAACCAAATACAACTTTAAATCATAATTCATAAGTTAAACAAATAGTGGATACTTAAAACCATAGTTAAATTCAAGACAGTAATGTCATAAGGAATTTAACACAATATCACAATAAATCTCAGTAATCAAAACATAGTTAAATTCAAAAGACAATGAATGTCAATAAGAATTTAAACTCCATTTCACAAATTATTAAAGCTCATAATAACACAATTTTAGTCAAATAATTTAAGAACACAGTATTGCTAATTCATACACAACTTAGGCCATGACACAATTTTCCGATCAATGCTAGCATTTAAGGGTACTTACCAAAGCACCTGCAGGCGTTACGTATTGCCGTCCCTGTAAGCCCTTGGGTGGTACCTATCAGAGCACTTGCAGGCGTTACGTATCGCCATCCCTGCAAGCTCCTGAGTTCACTCGTGAGAGTTCCCAAGAATCGTAGGCGTTACGTATCGCCGTCCCTACTTTGCTCTGATAACACTAAACACTTTTTATCTTAAAATTTCCAAAGTCATAATTTCATTCACAAGATGGCAACACAATTCATAATTAACTTCAACTTTCACAAATTACACTAAATCAATTTTTCCACAGTTTCAAACCATTTACAATGCTTTTCAAGCAATAAGTATCCATTCAAACACATTTCCATAATTGAAAACAATAATATACAAATAGTCATGATTTATTTCAATTGAAAAACTCAAAAGAAATAACTGTTGTACACAAACACAATTTAAAACAATAACATATAAATAATCATATGAAATATTATTCAGAGCAAAATCAGTTGAAAACTAGTTGTGCACAAAATTCTAATAACTGTCTCCTGGCATTGACTCAGTATTTCCTTCCCTTTCCCTGAGTCCTTGCTAACTGAGAAACACAATTTGAAGTGTTTCAGTACTAGATTAAACTGTCTCTAACGATAATGCTTGATAATTAATTCACTGAAGGCTATTATTTGCTCAATCACCTAATATACAGACCCTCGATGCGTTTTAGGTACATTAGGTTTTAGTGTCATTAATATGTCACATTCGATAGGGTTTTAGGGTTGGTACGTTTTACCAAACTCATTTCCTTGTTTAGTGCATTTTAATGCAACTTGCTGGATTCCGGGATACTAGTTTGACCTAGCCGGATGACCTAGTTCCCTCAGTTTTCGGGTTTCGGTTAAAACTACAAAATTGTAGATCTATGTCTTATTGCACGCGGGGAAAAATTTCAGGTCAATCCGAGTTATGTAGACCAAGTTATGGTCATTTTACTATTGCTGGTCAAATGGCATCAAATTAGGTCATTTTAGGTCAAATTTGGTCAACTTTGGTTCGGCCAGTTTTTGGACCCGAACTTGTGCAAGCTGTTTGACTTGCTTATGGTCATTTCTGGGCTTTGGTGTCTTCATAAGACTTGTAGGTATGGGTCTTAACTATTCATGGTTAAAATTTCAGGTCAATTGGACCTGTTTTGAGTGAGTTATGGTCTAAACACTAACTGCTGCCAAATTGGTCAATTTTCAAGTCTCAATTGTACTTAATCCGAATTGGTCATTTTTCATGCTACCTTGCAAGCAGAATTTTGGTATGCTTTCTCAATGAAAGTTGGCACATTTTGTGCCTAGTCTCACCTCCAATTGGTCTCATACCAATTGGAGTTATACATTTAAAGTTATGGGCTAAAATGTATACTGCCCTTAATTACCTTGCTTAAACATACATCAATGACACATTTACCTTACTATATGTCCACTTTCCTTACCAATTCTGTTTTGGTACATTACCAAAACCATATACCACTTCACTTTAAAATCACTTTGGGTAGATTACACACATCCTCAATACACCAAATAAACTCAAATTTACAAAGTCTAAGTACAATCACATATACACCTAAACATTACTCATTCTTACATACACTTTACACAACCAATCTATATACATATCCATCAATCCTCAATGTCAATATTCTGCCAATACCTTCATGAACTCATACATTTATCAAAATGTCCCAAGGCTGCCGAAATGTTCTACAATGCCAAAGTGTCCCACAATTCGTCAATCTCCAATTTAAGTGCACAATCACCACATTTTCATGGAAATAAATTGGATATTAAATCCCTCTACTCAACATGAATTTACATCAAATATATGTAATAATAAATCATTAAATACATAACTCCATGGATGTCCAAAATGGACATATCAATAACTCCTCAAACTTGAAAATTTTCTTCACAAATCCAACACCCATAACATGTACACAAAGTTTAACAAAGCAATATTCAAAAACGTAAACTTACCTATGGTTGGAACTTGTTAAACCTTGATTAAACTTCTTGATTTTGGTATCAAGCTCTTCCTTATGATGTGTAGACAATCTTTAATGAAGAGCCCTAAATGTTTGGAAGTGAAATGAGGAGGTTAGGTGAGCTTGAGAGAAAACGGCAATGGAGGTCTTTTAATTCTTCATTTCGGCAAGGTTTGGTGATTTGGAGAAGATGAAGTTTCTGATGGTGTAATGGAATTAAAGCTGCCCCATTTTGCTTTTAGTTTATTCATTAGTGGCCCACTCACACAATTTAATCATTTAATAAGTTAAATTCCCACTTATTCCACATTAAACCCTTAATTCTTGCTATTCACTTTAGGTACCACCAAATTAATTTTTCCTTTTATTTTCTAAGTGTAATATTATTTATTTTTAATGGACATTTAGGTCAAAAGACAATTCGGGATGTCGATTGACCATAATGCTCCTGTTCGGGTTGCATTCCCGATTTTTCGGTAACACCGGGTTTTGTCTGTTTTTCGATTTCTCACTTTTCCTTGTACTAATAATCTAATTTTTCTTTGATATTTCTAATGATATTCCTACTTCAATTGATGTCTCTTTAAGTCCTAAAAATATTTTTCAGGGTTCCCCGCGGTCCAGGGCCAGTCAACGGTCCACGCGTGACTTCCCGGTGCGGTCACCCATCGCTAGGGTTCTCGACTCGCTTAACTTGGTTACATTTCTTTGCTATTATTTTTCCTTTGTTTTTCTTGTGTTTTCTTTTCTTGTATTTCATTATTTTATGTCCCCTCACTCATATCGAAGTGTAGTTCTAGGCATCCTAGCTGTCCGGACAACACTAGTCATCGGAACAGTAGAACGCACTACCGAATATAGGGGTGTTACAAATTATCTATTTATTGCATCATGCATGAGGTTATGCATGATGTCATCACTTTTTACTTTTTCTTTTTCATTTTCTTTTTTATTTATTTATTTTTCCATTAGTTCTTTAATTTAATTCCCGATTCTGAAATTTTCTTTTCTCCGATTTATTTGATAGTTAGGTCAGGAGTCAGCTCTCAGGGTCAATTAACCAAATTGCCCTCACCGGTTCAACCCGGTTTATAAATAATTCAATATTTCTTCTGGCTCCCTGACCTAATTATTTGACTGGATTAACAACTCTTTTTCGTGATGTTCTCTTTTCCACTATATTCGTAATAATCCTAAGGATCACGGCGTCATATTTTACGGTTCGAAATTTGAGTTTAAATCGACTTCGCAATCCTTCCCGAGAAGGTCACCCATCGTTGTGACTCTCGGCTCATTTAACTTCTTATGTTATGTTTTTCTTATTTATACTTAACTAATTGACAATTACTAATTATTTGGGTTTAAGGCTTATCTGGTTGTCTTAAGTGTAGTTCTAATCCCCTTAATTGTCCGGACCGACACCGGTCACCGGAATAGTGAAATATACCAGGCCATGCAAATAGGGGTGTTACATGTAAATATTCTTAAATTACATAAGCAAAATTTTCAAATTTCTTTAATTTACATAATTTACAAAATAATTACATAACTTCATAATTTACATGATCTACAAATTAATTACAGCTCCATAATCTATATTTCAACATACAATTCATAGTTTACATTATAAATAATAACTAATTATAATGTACAAAATACATAATATAATCTATATGGGTCCTATCTACATGCATTGCTGAGGAGGTGACAACCTTGAACACTTTGCAGATCAGAACTCCAAAAACCCCACTCTAATGTCCACTTGGTTTTTATCTTCAGTACTTGCGCGAGGAAACAAATCCATCGCGCTAAGCATTGCTACTTAGTGGTGCAATAATATAACAATGAAATAATATAACAAGTAAAAATAATTGGAACATATTTTCTATGCTCAAGAATTTTACTGGGTTCATATGAAATTTACCATACAGTATATTTTTCGTCATTTATGTTGTTCTCTAGAATCTCTTCTGTCATAAGTTTATAATAATCATTTATATAATGTATAAATAAATCTAAATTTATACTTATATTCTTATGAAAGTCACATTTGTAATGTTATTTAAGTTATAATTCTTCTACTAGTCTTTTTATCACTTCCTTGATACTTTCTAAGTTGTTTACAATTATTTCGTAATATTTAAAATTTTTAAAACTAGTTTAATTTACTTCAAATCATTCTAAGGAACAAATTTTTGGAGCTAATCTAATTTATTTCAAAACTTCTTCTCATTTATTTACTTTCTAGCATTTTTAATCGCTAATATTCATAACTTATTTTAATAAATTAGACTGCCCAAGTAACCTACGACAGGCTGACTAAACTGGATAACGGGTCGTTGGCACTATACATCACGGCGCCTCGGGCCGTCATACCATGGGACGCAGAACGTCAACCACGTATGCAGTCAGTATGGCTAAAAAGCCATGATAACACATAATCGGGCATTAAGCCATGAGTGAGGGCATAAAAGCCATGAATACGGGCATAAAGCCTTTCACAGTACTGCTAAAACAATACCCTATTGGCATGCCAATCTATCCAATCTGACACACATATCTAGGCAATACAAGGGCACATAATATCATTAAATATTAATATATTGTGTTTTATGACTTCTTTATTTCATACAAATTTTCAATTATAATGTATACATTCATTTGATTATATATATGATCACAATTCACATCAATTATCCTTTATATCATTGTACTCAAAGTACTTTTCCTTTCTATAATAATGAGAACTAATGTCTCATTCATATATTAATATGATTCATTTATTCATTCATTATGTTATTCATATTGATCACAATTCAAAACAATGGTTCACATGTACCATTGTATTCAAATCATTTTTCCTTTTTCATTTATACATTTTATGAATTCTATTCGTGATGGGCATAAAAGCCCTAACTACCTATTCACATCAATTAAGTGATTTACTTTTCATGTTTCAAGCAATCTATGAACATTTCATGGATTTCAAATTTATGGCCTTAATTTTCCTTTAATAATATAGTTCTTACACTTTGTGTCTTTGTATTACTATTCACATTACTATTTACTCATATTGTTGACTTTTTAATACATAATAAATTTATTGAACCTAAGTTCTCTAAGATACCACATTTTGCATTTTATTTTTGTTGGTATTGATTTCCAATACCATTTCAAAGCTTATCTTATGTTATTCAAAATTTTCAGATTTCATACCCTAGGTTGACTGTTCTATTGGTCATTTGTATAGTAGGAATTTGATAAAATTGTCTTCATGATAGTTATTCCTTATTGTGTCTAGTTATATTTATTTTTTTTAATAACTCCATTTGGAGTTTTATAGCTCAAGTTATGGTCATTTTACCATAACTGGCTGGATTGGACAGAATCCAGTGCAGGCAAAGCGGATTCGCAGATCTGGTGACCTAAGTTTGGTTGGCACTTTGACTAGGTTATGATCAGAATTTGGATTTATGTTCTTCATGAAAGTTGTAGGGATATGTCTCAGATTTCTGCGAATAAAATTTCAGATCAATTGAACTTTTCTACACTGAGTTATGACCATTTGAACAAATACTGTTCATTTGGTCATTTTTCAGGGATAGCTTGTGTGTTACCCAGATTGAAGCAATTTTTAGGTCAACTTAAGTGGGTTTTCTGGGCAGGGTTTCTTCACCAAAGTTGTGCCATTATGTGTCTAGTTTCATTTTCAATTGGCCTTGTGCCAATTGAACCTATACAACTCCATTTATGGCTGCCCAAACCTACTGGACTCACAACTAGTCCTGCAGGTCACCAAGGGCAGCATGCCCAAACTCAACTCCAACATCCTTACTCACTTCAATTCCTCCTCACACACATTCAAATGGTCACTAATTGACCATTACAAGGTTAATATACCATTTCATGAGCAAACCCTAATTTTTTTCACAAATCCTAATTTCCAAGTGTCCATTTCATGCTATTATACCATCTAACACATCCAACACACATAATCCAACATCTAACTCAAGTTTTCTCATCACAAACCACTTCTAAACAATTCAAGTCATACAAATCAACAAATCTCATCCTTCTCCCATGGCTACAAATTTTCATACACACTTCAATATAATTGTTTTGTTCAATTTTTCAACAAACTCTCATTTAATTAGTCTTCCTAACAAGGATTAAAAAGAGAGGGAAGTAAGTATAGGCACTAACCTTTTTGAGCTTCACTTAACCTTGATTGAACTTCCCTAATTTCTTCTTCTTTGGCTGCTAATAGCTTTTTCTAGGTGAAAGATCAAATTTTTGTGAAGGGACTTGGCAATTTTGGTGAACAAATAGGGAGGAAATTCAAGCTCCTAAGCTTGAAAATGGTGGAACCTCTTCTCTCTCTATCTCTCTCAACGTTTTTTGGCTGCCCAAAGGTTGAAGATGCAGATTGTTTGTCAATTTTTGGTCTCTTTTATCTCTTTTAATGAGTTTAACAAATTGTGATTGGTGGAGAAAATTTAAATGACATCATATGATGTCATAATTAGCATTTTCTTTTATTTTCTTTTCTTCTCTTCTCTACTCATTTCTAATTTAATTTTTAGTAATATTTATTCATATTTTAGATCATAATAATTATTTACTTAACTGGACAAGTCAGCCAAAAATCATCTTTGAAGACGAAATGACCAAAATACCCTCCATTTAGCTTAACAGACTAAAATTGTCTGTACCAATTGAAAAATTTTTCTAAACATTTTTTTGGCATTCTAATGCCATAGAAACCTCAATGACTCTTCTTTGGAGTCTCAAAAATTATTTTATAAATTTTCCTCCGGGTTTAGGGCTCCTAGTTGCGAGAACCGCAACTTCCCATCGGGTTACCCATCGCTAGGGCCCCGGCTCATTTAACTTAGTCGTATTTTATTTCTAAAATTTTTCCTTAATTTTTCTTACACTTATTTGAGTTATTTATGACTCCTCACTCTAGTCTAAATATTTTTCTAGACGTTCTAGCTGTCCAGACCGACACCGGTCACCGGAACAGTAGAATGTGTGGAATTGCCATAGTGAGGGTGTTGCATACATTGTATAAGTATGTAAACAGTATCAAATTAAAACCACCAATATATGAGATGACCATGTCATCTCGGGTTAAAGGATTATATGCGTTATTATGATCTCGATGACAATAGTAAACTCTATGTATATGTCATGCATGTGCTACTAGTTCGACCTAGTTATATTATAAGTGCCCACTGTATTTGTTCCAACATTATAATGTTAGATAGTATGAGACTCACTATTCCACTTTCATTAGTTTCTCATACTAATCTATAGAAACAAATAAGGGTGACAATCTGGATGGATAAATCATGCTCAATGAGGTACCTTGACTGTGAACCAATATTTTTATAGTATTTATGCTAAGATTATTCTGTCACTCATATTCTTAAAACCTTAGGAATGGAAAATCTAACAAGGTACTAAAGGACTTTTTCAAATAAACATAAACAATTTAATTTAAATAAAAAAGATATTGCCATTAACGGGAATAAATATTTGGAAGATATAATATTTCAAGTATTGTTTTAGGGCATACTATTAACAATCTCCCACTTGCACTAGAGCTAATCACTATAGAACTTAAGACTTATCTTCTCAAGATGTCGATTTAGTTGTTGTTGTGTCATGGCCTTTTTGAGTGGATCAACTGATTTATTAGGCAACACTATTTTTTGTGCAGCTACATCGGCTTTTCCAAGTATTTCTTTAATAATATGATAGCACCTTTTTATGTGTTTAATAATATGATAGAGTCTTTCTATGTGCTTCGACATTTGGTTAGACATGGGTCCCTTTGTATGAGCTAGAGCACCATTATTATCACAGTATATAGTAATTGGTGACATAATCAAATGAGCCACTCCAAGTTTTGTTATGAACTTCTTCATCCAAACAAATTCCTTTACAGCATCTGATGCAATAGTATACGCGGATCTGTGGTTGTTATTCGCTTGGAACTTTTCTAGCTTAATGCTCCTCCATTACAGATGAACAAAATACCTGAGATAGACTTTCTATCATCCGCATTTTATTAAAAGTTATAGTCTGTAAATCCATCTAGTTGTAGGTCAACTCCTCCATATATCAAGATTAAATCCTTAGTTCTTCTTAAGTACTTTAGGATACTCTTGACTATTGCATGGTGTTCTAAACCTGGGTTGGATTTATATCTGTTAGTCACATTAACAGTATATGGGATATCCAGCCTTGCACACAACATAGTGAAGGCAACACTTGCACAACGAAAATTTTAAAAATTTTTAATTTAGCAGGTTACATGCATCACATGCAAATCCAATTTAACTACTATTAACTATCGATATTCAAAAAGAAGTGGTTACAATACTTGTAAGCTCAATTGATCTCAAACCCATTTTGCAATTTACAAAAATTTTAAAAATTTTTAATTTAGCAGGTTACATGCATCACATGCAAATCTAATTTAACTACTATTAACCATCGATATTCAAAAAGAAATGGTTACAATACTTGTAAGCTCAATTGATCTCAAACCCATTTTGCAATTTAGGAAACTTAAAACAAAGCTCCTAGACTAAGATTTAGGAACTTTACTAGATAAGTGCAGAATCACACTTTCCACCTTAATTGTCACACCATACTCCCCTGTAAGATGTAACATGATCCCGTAGTACACCTAATAAATTACCGTATTTTGCCTACCGATAACCTATTAGATATACTACAAGGGATTTTAAAACAATTTTCGTGAAATTTAAATCATCGACTAAAATCTGGTGTTATAAAATTTTTTCAAAATTTCGGCAAAGTGCCTGCCGTATTTTGAGAAAACAGTTCTTCAATCCTGCAAAAGAAAATGCTCCCAATATGTTTTCTCAAATACAACTCCAATAACTTCATTTCAATTCACAATTCAATTCTCAATAAACAATCAATTCATTTTCAAACTAATCTCATCATAAAGAAACATTTCATTGATTACAAGACTCAAAATTTATATTACAAAACTATTCAAGTAAATGAAATGTCAAATTTACATTTACAATAATTTACATTTAATTACATACCAAAATGTTTTACAAGAGTTTTTATACAACTGCTCAAATAATTTACATACATATTATTACATACATACATCAAAACTCGTGTACATGGGTATACCTGGAGCTGATCTGAATGTCTCTTTAAAGAAGCTTACTCAATTGCTCTATGCTCTTTTCACCTGCGACAGCATACAAAGCTATCGTTGAGTGGTGAACTTAGTGGTGCACAACTATAATTTAAAACATAGTACAATATACCTTAACAAAAATTACAGCAAATAATTTGGAAATCTGGATATTCATCAAATTTCAAAACTCAAAATATTCATTGCCAATAATGTAAATAATTTGTATAAAAGGACCTTGATCACGAAGTTCAATTTATCAAATCATAACTAACCATTTAAGGTAATTCCAACAAAATCGATTATACATAAATCATAATCATAATTGAAATCACAATTCTTTACTATTAAAAAAAACATTCTTTATCTCAAAAGCATTCTTTATCTCAAAAGCCATTCTTTAGCTCACTAACTATGCAAGACTAATCCAAAAGGGCCATCTTCGGGGTGATTCTAACTCCCTATGGTCGGGGAGATCGAATCAGATTCTAACTCCCTATGGTCGGGGAGGTCGAATCATCGTGCACAGTACACATCACAATAACGAATCTTTCGCAAGGCCCATAACATAAAAAAAAAAAAAAGATCTAACCTCTAATAAGAGGAGAATCTAAGCCTGTGCATGTACCATGGTAATCAAAACACAACCAACTCCATTGTCTTCTCAATAAATGAGAGAGATGAGTAATAACCTAGTCAAGCATCTATAGTGAGATATAAAACAATATCACAATCCTTTTAGTGAGCATAAATCACAATACAATTCGATTCAAAGTTAATTCCAATATTTAATAATTTTTATGCTCATCACAATTCAAATCATACATTTGTATTTTTCCATGCAAATTGCCCATCACAATTCAAAATATGTTCTATCACAATTTTTCAAAACATAATTTATTCAATTCACAACAATGCTTAATACTTGTGGAAATACCATTTCACAAAGCTAAATTCATACATACTATAGCAATTTCAATAATAATTGAATTAAATCCAATGCTTGTTAAACATAATACATAAGAAAAATATGTCATTTAATCATATGAAATATTCAGAATAAAATCAGTTAAAAACTAGTTGTGCACAAACCTCTGATAACTGTCTCTTGGCTCTGACTTAGTGTTTCCTTCCCCTTCCCTGAGTCTTTGCTAACTAAAATACACAATTTGAAGTGTTTCAGTACTCATTTAAACTGTCTCTAACGATAATACTTAATAATTAATTTATTGAATTCTATTATTTCCTTAGTCAACCTAAGATGTTGACCCTCGATGTAGTCTAGGTGAATTAGGTCTTAATGTTACCAATATGTCACATTTGATAGCCTTTTAGTATTGGTACATGTTACCCAATTCATTTTCATGTATGTTGCATTTTATTGCAATTTGCCGGATCTCGGTATACTTATTTAACCTAGCCGGATGACCTAGTTCCCTTGGTTTTCGGGTTTAAGTCAAAACTACAAACTTGTAGTTCTATGTCTTATTGCACGCGGGGAAAAATTTCAGGTCATTCTGAGTTTACTAGACCAAGTTATGGTCATTTTACTCTTGCTGGTCAGAATGAACCAAAATTGGTCACTTTAGGTCATTTTAGGTCACTTTTGGTTCGGCCAGTTTTTGGACCCGAACTTGTGCAAGCTATTTGACTTTTTTATGGTCATTTCTGGGTGTTGGTGTCTTCATAAGAGTTGTAGATATATGTCTTAACTATTCATGGTAAAAATTTCAGGTCAATTGGACCTGTTTTGAGCAAGTTATGGCCAAAACACTAACTGCTGCCCAAATGGTCAATTTTCAGGCCTTAAATGCACTAATGCGGATTTGGTCAATTTTCAAGTTACCTGCCAAGCAGAATTTTGGTAAGCTTCCTTCATGAAAGTTGGCACTTTTTGTGCCTAGTTTCACCTCCAATTGGTCTCATACCAATTGGAGCCACAAACTTAAGGTTCTAAGCCAAAACACACACTGCCCTATTGCACATTATTCATCACTCATCAAAGGACACATTTAACATTACCAAGTTACACATTTATGCCCATTTCTGGTTTGTACCATAACCTAAACACATTTTACTTCACATTGTTGGTCATTTTGGCAGCTTGTAATCACACTTAATATGCACCTTATAGTACAGAATTTACCAAGTTCAAATTACAACAATTTAATCACATAACCAAGCTGATTTACATGTCCAAACTCAAACCTTATACACATACACTGAAGGAACGGAAGAGTGAAAAACACAAGTTTATACCATTGAATTCAAAATTTTTTCACCTAGGGTCACATGCATCATGCAAGATTTATTTTTATCTATTTGATTTCAATGATAAACAACATATTAAAACTCTTTTAATATGTTTCTGGATTTGTATTTACCATTTAAGATTTTAAAATTAATCAGATTAATTTTAGAACCCTAGATTAAATCAAGAACGATTATACTAACCTCTTGATGCACTGCAGCGTGTCTGCGCTTTTGAGATTTGTCTTCAGGACACCAAATGCTGTCCCTCTAGCTTGTCCACCCAAGAACACCTATGGAAACCCTTGAATAGCTTCTAAAGCTTTTTCTATTAATTGGAAATTCAAGTTCTGCCTTTTAAGAGATTAGAGATGTAAACAGGACACTAGAAACAATTTCTAGTGTTCTTAATTCAAGAGATTGATGGCTAATCTCTTTGAATTGATGAGAGATGAAGAAGAATAGATGGAGAGCCTCAAAATGCTGTGACAAAGGAGAGGAGTGGCTGCTGGTTGTTTTTCTTTTTCATAACAACACTTATATAGCTAGGTTAACACATTAAACCCTTGCCACATATCACCCTTTGATTAGCTCTAGGTTTAAATGACCCAATCACATTGTGCCAAGTGTCAAACCTATATTTAATCTTGATTTTAATCATCTTACATGATTAAAAAACATTTGGCAAGCTTATGTGCAATCCCATGTGTCACCATCTCATGGTGCCACGTGTCACACTGTGAAATGACCAAAATGCCCCTGTGTCTTAATTTTGAGTTCTTAACCCAAAATAATTATTTTTCTTCTTCTAATTTATATCAAATATAAATTAATTAATTAATCTCTATAAATTAATTTCTCATTAATTAAATTCATATTTAAACACTTAAATATAAATTTAACTTATACTATACATCCAATAATCTAGATTTGGTTTCAAGTCATGCTAGGGACTTTGCATTTTAATTGCAAACCAAACCTATTTAATTAATCAATTAAACTCTTTAATTAATTAATTAAATCATATTTAAATAGGTGATAACTTGTGTATGTGTGTGACTTACTAGTGTAACACCCCTCACCCGACTATAGTGTAGCCGAGCAAGGCGTGCTCCGAAGCACCTGATCTTATCTGATTTCATTACAGTTCTTAATTTACTTGTTCAAAAACTTTATTTAAGGTTTAGGCTATTTTTACTTTTATCAAAATCTAACTAATTTGGAAATTTCAAAAATTTTAACGATAATCCGGCAACGTGCCAACTGTAATTTGGACTAACAGTGCTTCTGAACTTGCCAAAAACAATTTCAATATATACTCAAATTCACAACTCAGAATCAGTCTCAAAATTTTTCATACTCAATCTCAATCAAAATCATCATGATCAGATACTTAACTCATATATCAAAATTCTTACATTTTATTATTTTTCATAATTTGCCAACTAATTACATAAATTTGTCAAGTACAGGATGTACAAATAATTTACATTATACTTAGAATGAACAAAATACATAACGTGTGTAAATATGAGCCCTATCTACATGCATTGCTGAGGAGGTAACAACCTTCAATTCTTCTGACACTTCTGTAGATCTGGACTCCAAAAATCTCGATCAACGATTTCATCGGTTTTACCTTGATGCACTGAGGAAGCAATTCCATCGCGCTAAGCATTTCTGCTTAGTGGTGCAATAGTATAACAAGAAATAATATATACAATTAAAGAAAGAAATAAATCATAATTCAGATACTCAAGAATCAATTTAATTTGGTATGGTATTCTAGTATCAACAATCTTGTATACTAGTTTGTTCCTCTTTGGAAGTGCTTAGTTTATAACTTTTCAGTAATACTACCCAGTATACAAATTATTCTAACTGTATTGTATTTCAAGTCTCTACGGTTCTGCAATTTATATTTTTGTTATGTTTTTTTTGCTAATCTCTTTTACTCATTCATTCAATACGTAATTTAATTGTACTGAAATTTCATTATACTTAATTTAACTTAGCTTCCTGAATTGAATAATATTTTAAATGACTGCCCATATAGCCTATACACTGACCAGACTGGATAAATGGATACACTAGCACTGGGTACCTAGTACCTCGGGCCGTCACCCCATCGGTCACAAAGTATCTCCCGGTGTATAAATGTGGCTAAAAAGCCATATAATCAATCAGGCATTAAGCCGAGTATAATAACACAATTGTATAGCCATAGGTTATTAAAATCATAGTATGGCATAATAAGCCATAAAACACAGTATGACGTAAAGTCATTTACAGAACAGCTGTCAGAATCCTATTGGCATGCCAACCTATCCAAACTAGTCAACTAGGCAAATTAGGGCATATTACAATGTTACATATTTAATTCTTTATTCATAGGGTTTATACATCTTTATGCCTTTCACTGGTCAATAAAATTATTGACCTTTTTATGCATCATGGATAAGTTGATTGTAGCATCAACATGTCACAATTTACAATTCAATATGTTGTCAATATAATACAATTTACCCTTTTCACAAGTTGGCATTCATTGCCAAATCACTTCAAGCATCATTTTATGTAATTACCAATTTTCAATTTTAGTATGCTAGATTGGTCTAGCTTAAAGTCCTATTTTCCTTGGTTTTTAGCTTCTGGTCAAAGAAGCAAAATTGTAGCTCTATGTCTTATTGCACGCGGGGCAAAATTTCAGGTCATTTCAAGTTGTATAGACCAAGTTATGGTCAATTTACTAAAACTGGACAGATTGCACCTTTGGTGCAAAATTTGGTCAATTTCTCAATTTTTGTGTGCTAGATTTGTCTAGCTTAAAGTCTTATTTCTCTTGGTACTATTTTCTTCAATTCATTTCATTAGTCAACCTATAATGTTGACCCTTGATGCACTCTACGTGAGTCAATTCTAATGTTACCAATATGTCACATTTTATAGCCCTTTAGTGTTGGTATATGTTACCAATTTCATTTCCAAGTGTATTGCATTTTATTGCAATTTACTGGATTTCGGTCTACTATTTTGACCTAGCCGGACGACCTAGTTCCCTCAGTTTTTGGGTTTCAGTCCAAACTACAAACTTGTAGGTCTATGTCTTATTGCACGTGGGGCAAAATTTAAGGTCATTCTGAGTTGTGTAGACCAAGATATGGTCAATTTACCAATGCTGGATAGAAAGCACTAAAATAGTAGGCTTAGGTCATTTTTAGGTCACTTTTGGTTCGGCCAGTTTTGGTTCCTGAACTTGTGCAAGCTATTTGACTTGGTTCTGGCCATTTCTGGGTTTTGGTGTCTTCATAAGAATTGTAGCTCTATGTCTTATTGCACTCAGGGTAAAATTTCAGGTCATTCTAAGTTGTATAGACCAAGATATGGTCAATTCACTAAAGCTGGATAGATTGCACATTTAGTGCAAAATTTGATCAGTTTTAGTTCTGGCAGTTTTGGTACCTGAACTTGTGCAAGCTATTTGACTTGGTTCTGGCCATTTTTGGGTTTTGGTGTCTTCATAAGAATTGTATCTCTATGTCTTATTGCACTCAGGGAAAAATTTCAGGTCATTCTAAGTTGTATAGACCAAGATATGGTCAATTTACTAAAGCTGGACAGATTGCACCTTTAGTGCAAAATTTGGTCAGTTTTAGTTCTGGCAGTTTTGGTACCTAAACTTGTGCAAGCTATTTGACTTAGTTCTGGCCATTTCTGGGCTTTGGTGTCTTCATATGAATTGTACATCTATGTCTAAACTAACCATGGTAAAAATTTCAGGTCAATTAGACCTGTTTTGAGTGAGTTATGGTCATCCCAAGGACTACTGTTCATATGGTCAAAAATCTGGGTTGCAAGGTTGCTATTTTTTAAGGTCAGTTTCTAGGCAGAATTTTGGCCACATTTCTACATGAAAGTTGGCCTATTTGGTGTCTAGTTTCACTCCCCATTGGCCTCATACCAATTGGGTTCACAATATTGCACTTATGACCTAATTTAAGTGCTGCCAACATACACAACCTGCATTTGAACATCACACTTCCAATTTTAACAATCCTCCTCCTCCCAATACTTCAGTATTCAATCTATGGCACTTATATATATATATTATACACAATTCTAGCAAGAATTCTGGGTAGAATACTCAAGGGCACAAGGCACACAATACACCATTAAACTTCAACATTTACATCCACCCAAATTCAATATACATCAACACTTATGTTACACAAACACTTCCATTTTAACTACACATGCTGCCCACAATTTAATACCATCACATCTCATCAATATATTACATAAATTCACATACAATTTCATAACATTATAGGCTGCCAATTTCAAGCTCAATTGTCCAATTCTTCAAAATTTTGTTCAAAACCCACTTTCACATTGTCAACCTCACATGTACTCTTACAATTAAATTCTACCACTTATAATAACATAAATTGAGTATCATTAATCAACAATAATATGCATAAATTAACCATTTTCATGCTTCTCAAGGCTGCCCCAATTCAACAATTATCCAAGGTCTTCAACAATTCTTTCAAACTCCTAATTCAATTACTCAATCTCAACATACACATAAAGTTAATTTGCTAGGACCACTAATTACCTTAATCAATATAATTTCCCATCAACTACATGTAAAGATAACTCAAACCTCTTTAGGTTCCATGGCTGCCAAATTCAATCACCATTAAATATTCATCCAATCCTTCCAATTTTTCAATAATTCAACTCATCTCCACCTTAGTACAAAGTTTAATTAAGTGAGGTAAGGAAAACTAGCACTAACCTCAACTTGGGCTTGATTAAACTTCACCAAAACTCCTCTTTCTTGCTTCCTACATGCTGCCCATGATGTGTAGAAGAAGTTTAATGAAGGACTCTTGAAGAAATGATGGCTTGATCATAGGTGTATGAAGGCTTGTATATTGGGCGGCCATGGATGAAGCTTGGAGAAATTTCAATTCGGCAAAGAAGAATGAAGAAGAAGATGAATAGTGGAAAAATCTGTCCTAGTGGTCCTTATATACTCCACTAATGCCCCACTAATCACAATTAAAAATTAGATTAATTCAAGATTTCCTTTAATTGCAATTATGCCCTCCAATTCCCTTAAATTACATGTTATCTTGAATTTCATTTTTCATTAAATTTTCAAAATATAATAACACTTATTTTTCATGGACATTTAAGTCAAAAGTAAACTCTAGGTGTCAATTGACCAAAATACCCAACTTCGAGTTATATTCCCAATTTTTCGGTAACACCGATTTTTGTCTGTTTCTCGATTTTTCATTTTTCTTTGTACTAATTTATTAATTTTTTTTTTAATAATTCTAGTGTCAATTATATTTCAATAGACCTTTACTTACATCTCAAAATTAAATCCTAAGGGTTTCCCACGGTCCTGGGGTTGGCAACGGCCTTCCCAGTACAGTCACCCATCGCTGTGGTGTCGGCTCGTTTAACTTAGCTTCATTTTCTCTCTTTCATTTGTCTTTGATTTTTCTTGCATTTTCTTCTTATTTATTTCATCATTATATGTCTGTTCATTATCACCGAAGTGTAGTTCCAGACTTTCCGACTTTCCGGGACAGACATTAGCTGTCGGAACAGTAGAATGTACGGACTACGAAAATGAGGATGTTACAACTAGGCTCATCACTAATTGGCAATGAGACATGATATCAACTCTTAATATCATCAGAACTCTTTCTTACCATAAATGATTTCTCTAAATCATTTTATGAACCTCATAGACCATGGTTAACACCTAGCATAGCATGCCATGGCCACCCAATTAGTAATAAGGTTTACCTTAAATGAACCTATAATCATATGTTACCATGCACTAGAATCTCTCTGTTATAAAATCCCAACTCAAGCTAGAGTCATGGTTTATGTCAAACTCCATTTGCTATGAATATTATGTTCTCTTTTAATTCCAGTTCTTGATTAAAAAGATTTTCTCATCAGAAACTCTTTTCTGAATAAATCTATCTGTCCTGGCCAGGAACTTGAAACATCAAGAACAATTAAATGAACATAGGATTTTATCTCTATTTACTTAGAGGAACAGATTCCATCTTGATCAACACCTACCTCAATATATAACTAGTAGGAGCCAACAGATGCCCATATACCCATACATAGTACAAGTATGAAAGCAGTATCAAACTCAAACTACCTATATACAAGATAACTGTGCTATTTCAGGTCTAAAGATTATATGCACTGATATGATTTATGACAAAACATTGACAAGAGTAAACTCCATGTGCTTGTTATAAGTGTCACTGGTTCGGCCTACTTATCATTTATAAGTGCCTATCATGTTTGTTATATGGCATGAGACTCACCATTCCATCTTATTTATATCTCATATAAATAACTTGGGAACAAATATGAATACAATCTTTCTGGATAAGTCATGTCCTTATTATGAAGTATCCTCGATTGTGAACCTATTTATGATACTTTGTGCTAGAAATATTGTCACTCATATTCTTAACAACTTAAGAATAATATTTCTAACAAAATATCAATGGACCTTTTCTATTACACATAAATATATTATGTAAACGGAAAAGTGGAAATGCCTTTTATTAATAAAAATATGTACAAGATACATACTAAATGATATGCTCTAGGGCATACTACTAACAATCTCCCACTAGCACTAGAGCCATTCATTATAAAATCTTAGACCTATCTTCTCATGATGTCGGTCTAACTGAGTCTGTGACATAGGCTTAGTGAATGGATCAGTTGGATTTTCAGCTGATGCTATTTTCTACATGGCTACATTGCCTCGCCCAACTATTTCTCTGATAATGTGGTAGCGCCTTTCTATGTGTTTGGATTTCTGGTGAGACCTTGGTTCCTTAGCTCAGATGATTTGCTCCATTGTTGTCACGATGTAGTGGAACCGCGACTCAATGGAAGGCTGGCGACTCAATGGAAGGAACTCTGTAAGTTCATCACGAACTTCTTTATACAAGCGACTTCCTTTGCGAAGATCGATGCGAGAATATGCTCAGCCTCTGTAGTGGAATCTGCAGTTGTGCTCTGTTTGGAACTCTTCCAACTGACTGCACCTCCATTACAAATGAACACATATCCAGAGGTAGACTTTCTATCATCGATATCTGATTGGAAATCAGAATTAGTATAACCATCCAATTGCAAGTCTCCACCTCCATAAATCAAGAATAAATCCTTAGTTCTTCTCAAGTACTTAAGGATATTCTTGACAGTTATCCAGTGTTCCAAACCTGGATTGGATTGACACCTGCTAGTCAAACTAATAGCATATGCGATATCCGGCCTAGTACACAACATTGCATACATTAAACTTCCAATAGCCGAAGCATATGGAATCTTGTCCATCTTATCTCTTTCTTCAGGTGTCTTTGGAGACATCTCTTTAGAAAGGTGGATACCATGTCTCACTGGTAACAATCCTCTCTTGGAATCAAGCATGTTAAACCTCTTTAACACCTTTTCCAAGTATAGACTTTTGGATAAACTAATTATTCTTTTCGCTCTATCTCTATATATGCGAATCCCAAGAATATAGGTTGCCTCCCCTAAGTCTTTCATGGAAAATGTATTTGACAACCCCTAGGTTGTTCCATGAAAATCTTTTCTTCAATGTATCCATTGAGAAAAGCTATTTTGACATCCATATGCCAAATCTCATAATCATAGTATGCAACTATTACTAATAAAATCCTAATTGATTTAAGCATGGCAATAGGCGAGAAAAGTCTCCTCATAGTCGACTCCTTGCCTTTGGCGAAACCCTTTCGCTACTAGCCTCGCCTTATAGGTCTCTACTTTTCCATCAGAACCAATTTTCTTCTTGAAAACCCATTTGTTCCCTATAGGTACAATACCTTCAGGTGGGTCAATAAGATCCCAAACTTGATTCTTATGCATGGAATCAATCTCGAATTTCATAGCATCAATCCATTTTGAAGAGTCTATATCTGATATAGCTTCTTCATAGGTAAGTGGATCATCTCTATGATCTACTTCTTCATGAATAGACAACTCTTGTTCTTTTTAATAAAGAAGACCATATCTCACTGGTGGGTGAGATACCCTGGTTGTTCTACGAGGAATAGTTGTAGATGTTTCATCAATGGGTATAGGTTGACTAGATGGATCTATATCAATCTGATCTATTGGTTGGTCAGAATTCTCCAATTTTAACTTTATTTGCCTTCCTTTGCCTCCTTCTTGAACAAACTGTTGTTCAAGAAATGTGGCATCTCTACTTATCACAACCTTTTGTGAAGTAGGCAAATAAAAATAATATCCAAAACTATCTTTTGGATATCCAACAAATCAACCTTTTTCTGATCTGGTCTCCAATTTATCAGTGTTCAGCTTTTTGATATAAGCTGGACAACACCAAATCTTAACATGCTTAAGACTTGGTTTTCTTCCATGCCATATCTCATAAGGTGTGGAAGAAACTGATTTTGTGTGACACCCTTTACCCGTGTACAGTATACCCGAGTAAGTAATGCCACACGGTGTACCGGCACACTCTAATATTCCTCAATTAATTTATACAATGCTTTTGCATATAATTTATGAAATACAATTTATTTAAACCATTTATCAAAAGTATTATTCATTTAAGGTCCCGAAAATTTTAAAGAAAATCCGGCGGAGTACCGGCTAAAAATGGAGAAAACCGTTCTTCGGAACCTGTTAAAAACACTCCCAATATTTTTATTCCATCATCTCAAACTCCAATATCCAATATCTCAACAATATTTCTCAATAGCAAATTCTCAATAATCTTTTCATTTCTCAACATCCATTTCTCATATACAAGCAATAAATACATGCTCAAATTTTTGCATTCATGGTCATAACTTTCATTATTTACATGAACATCAAAATATATTACATGAGTTCAAATACATATGAAAAAGTAAAAATCTAATACAAAATATCAAAATGACAAAATGATACCTAGTGCCCTACCAATGCACTGCAGGTAGTGAGGTGACACGGACATCGAGCGGAATCGGATGGACTCACCCGATGCGTGGTCTACTGGGCTCACGATCGGGATCTCCAGTACCTACGCGTGGCAAAAGCAACGCGCTAAGCAATAATGCTTAGTGGTGCAATAATATAATAGAAGAAAATAGCAAGAAAATAAATGTGTATACAATGTGTATGCTTTCTTTGTTTGATCTTGGTATATTCATTAATTCATTAACTTTATTCACTCTTATTCATTTGGTTGCCCCAAGTAACCTACACTAGACGACTGGACTGGATAACGGGTAAACTGGCACTGGGTATCTAATACCTCGGGCCGTCACACCATCGGTCGCATATGCATCACCCGGTGTGCAACAGAACAGCTACTAAGCTGTAATTAATCTCAGGCACAAGGCCAAGTCTCAATGCAAAGTCAGAATGGCTAAAAGCCATGAAATCACAGAATGGCATTTTTGCCATGTGCAGTACTGCTAACTGAACCCTATTGGCATGCCAAACTATCCAAACCAATCATGTTAGGTATACTAGGGCATTTGGAACTTTTAAATTCTTCGATTTGTGAATTTCAAATTTTTGGTGTCACTATTCATCATTGGTCAACAAAAATGTTGACTTTTGGATAGAAAATATGTACATTGACTTTGGCACTCCCAATATACCACATTTGGTGTTTAAAACTTGTTGGCATTAAGTGTTAATACCATTTCAAAGTGTAAACCCACACAAGCAAAATTTTTCAGTTTTGGTGAGTCAACTTCACTGTTCCATTGGACACTGTTACTGTTAGAATTTGAAGAAATATAAAACATGAAAGTTGTTCCTTATTTTGTCTAGTTGAATTTCCTTTTTTGAATCACTCCATTTGGAGTTTTGTAGCTCCAGATATGGCCCAAAAACCCAAGCTGGCCGGATTGCCAAATCTGCAGATTTACCATATCTACAGTGCATGAACAGTAACTAGAGTCACTTGGTTGGATGGGTTCTGGCCATAATTTGGGGTAGGTTCCTTCATGAAAGTTGTTTGTCTATGTCTTAACTTGTTGCTGTAAACATTTCAGGCCAATTGACCAAATCTACAGTGAGTTATGGCCAAATGAACAGTTACTGTTCATTTGGTCAATTCTGCAGAATTCAGTGCAGGGTATCCGGATTGGGGCCAAGTTTTGGTCCTCTTGCTTTGGTCTTTTGGGCATGGTTTCTTCAGCAAAAATGTGCCATTATAAGCCTAGTTTCATGTACAATTGACCAAACTTCAATTGGACTAACACAGCCCAAGTTATGGCAGTGCAAAGGGACTGAATTTTTAGTCCCTATGCTGCTGTCCATAGGCAGATTTCACCTTCACTTTACCATCCAATTTTTCAGTTCTAATTAGGGTCAACCTACCTAAAATGGTCACTAATTGACAATTAAAAAGTTCTCTAACCATTTCCTAAGCTAAGTCACAATTTCACCTTTCCAAACCCTAATGTCCAAACCAATTACTCATAAACCTTGATTAACATGCTTAGTTCAATCTCCATGCATATTAATACCTTAACCATGATTTCCAACTACTCTAAGTTTATTAAACAATCAAACTCAATCTCCCATAGGGCTGCCAAAAATTGAAGGTACCCTTAACACATGTGATTTACTTAAATTTCTTAAAATCTCTTAGCTCAAAATGATGTTTTAACTAAAATTAAAAGAATGAGAACAAAAGTGTAGCACTAACCTTGATTGGGCAGAATTTCCAAAGCCCTAAACTTCACTTTCTTCCCTCTTTTTGGCTGCCAAAAACTTCCTTAGGGTGTGTAGATTAATTTTAGTGAAGATGACTTAGGGTTTTGGGGTGAGGTTTGAGAGGTTTGAGAGCTTGAAAATGAAGAAAATGGAGGTTTGGCTATGGAATTTTGAGAGCTACGGGTATGTTTTTGTGGGAGTGGTGGCTGCTGCAAATTTTTGGTGAATTTAGTCTTCATTTAGCCTCTTTTATTGTTTATTTAAATGGTTGTTAAATTATAATTGGTGGAGACTTTCACATGACATCATAATGATGTCATATTTGGCATTTTAGTGTATTTTCTTTTTCTTTTCATCACTACTCAATTTCAATTTAATTTCTAGTAATATTTCTTCATATTTTACGTTATATTAATTATTTACTCAACTGGACAAGTCGGCCAAAAATCACCTCGGAAGGCGAAATGACCAAAATGCCCTCCGTTTGGCTTAACGGGTCAAAATCGTCTGTACCGATTGAAAAATTTTTCTAGGTATTTTCTTGGCATTCTAATGCCATGGGAACCTCAATTACCCTTCTTTGGAGTCCCAAAAATTATTTTATAATTTTTCCCCTGGGTCTAGGGCTCCTCGTTGCGAGAACCGCAACTTCCCTCCGGTTACCCATCGCTTGTGCACCGGCTCGTTTTACTTGGTTGTATTTTACTTCTAAAATTTTTACTAAGTGTTTCTTATTAATATTTGAGTTAATTATGGTTCCTGACTTTAGTTTAAATATTTTTCCGGACGTTCTAGCTGTCCGGACCGACACCGATCATCGAATAAGAGGATGTACGGAGTAGTTACCGAGAGGGTGTTACAACTCTTCCCCTCTAATTTAAATTTCGTCCTCGAAATTTACCTGATGCAAACAGTTGAGGGAACTGTTGCCTCATCGACTCTTCACTTTCCCAAGTTGCCTCCTCGGTGTTGTGGTGCCTCCAAAGCACTTTCACCAATGGAATTTGCTTGTTTCTCAACTCTTTCACTTCCCGAGCCAAGATCCGTAGAGGTTCTTCTTCGTATGTCAAATCCGGCTGTATTTCAATTTCTTCTCTGGAGATGACATGTGAAGGATCTGAGCGGTATCTTCTGAGCATGGATACATGGAACACATTGTGGATCTTGTCCAGCTCTGGTGGTAAAGCTAGCCTATAGGCCACTGGACCCACACGTTCAATAACTTCATATGGGCCAATGAACCTAGGGCTTAACTTACCTTTCCTTCCAAACCTCAACACTTTCTTCCATGGTGACACCTTGAGGAACACTTTGTCGCCAACCCCATATTCTATTTCTTTTCTCTTCAGGTCGGCATAAGATTTACATGCATGCGAGGCAACTTTGAGATTGGCTTTGATTGATTTTACCTTTTCCTCAGCCTGTTTCACCAGGTCTGGCCCTACCAGTTTGTCTTCGCCCAATTCAGTCCAGCACACTGGAGTTCTACATTTTCTCCCATACAGCGCTTCATACGGAGCCATTTGGATACTAGCTTGGTAGCTATTGTTGTATGCAAATTCTGCCAGTGGGAGGTATCTATCCCAACTTCCCTCAAACTCAATGACACAACTCCTCAGCATATCCTCAAGGATCTGACAAGTATTTCATGTTATTATTATCATTTCAGTTCTATATTTGTATCAATTTCATGGGTTTCAATTGTTTACCTAGATTACTCTTTCTGATTGCCCATCCGTCTGAGGATGGAAAGCTGTGCTGAAATGGAGTTGTGTACCCAAGGAATCATGTAACTTCTTCCAAAATCTCGATGTAAACCTTGGGTTTCGATCAGATATGATGGAAAGTGGAATTTCATGCAGTCTAACTATCTCACTGATATACAATTCTGCTAACTTCTCCAGTGAGTAGTCGGTCTAATCGCGAGAAAGTGTCTTGACTTTGTCATTCTATCAACTATCACCCATGCTGCATCATGTTTCTTCCGGGTGAGAGGTAGCCCACTTACAAAATCCATGGTGACCCGATCCCATTTCCACTCAGGTATGCGTATAGGCTGTAGCAAACCTGATGGAACTTGATGTTCTGCTTTGACTTGCTGACATGTCAAGCATTTAGTCACATATTCAGCTATGTCCCTCTTCATACCAGGTCACCAATACTGAAGCTTCAGATCATGATACATCTTTGTACTTCCTGGGTGCATAGCATATACACTAGTGTGTGCCTCTTTTAGAATATTGGCTTTCAATTCCCCATCATCCGTACACACAGTCTTTCTTTGTAAGTCTGAGACACCCATCAGCTTTCACCCCATAGTCAGTTGCTTTTCCCTCTGGGATTTTGCTCATAATAGCCATTAGCTTCTCATCTACCTTCTGCCCATCTAAAATCTGCTGTAGCAGGTTTGGCCTCACTTACAACTCAGCCAAGATAGCTCCATCACGAACCAAAGATAGACGGGCATTCAATGATCTCAAGGCTATTATGGATTTTCTGCTCAAAGCATCAGCAACTACATTTGCCTTCCCAGGATGGTAATCAATTACCAAGTCATAGTCCTTCAGGAACTCAATCCATCGCATCTGTCTAAGGTTGAGCTCATGCAGGTTGGCAAATATTTCAGGCTCTTGTGGTCTGTGTAAACGTAGCACTTTTCACCATACAAATAATGCCTCCATATCTTCAGTGAGAAGATAATTGCTGCAAGCTCTAGATCATGGGTAGGGTAGTTCTGTTCATGTGGCCTTAGCTGTCTGGAAGCATAGGCGATCACTTTCCCCTCTTGCATCAATACACATCCTAACCTATTATGTGAGGCATCACTATAGACCACAAAGTCCTTTCCGGACACTGGCTGTGTTAACACTGGTGCCTCTGTCAACATAGCCTTCAATTTCTCAAACCAGTCTGACACTTGTCATTCCAGTCAAATCTGACATTCTTGTGTAACAACTTGGTCATTGGAGCAGCTATTAGGGAAAATCCCTTCACAAATCTCCTGTAATACCCAGCTAGCCCCAAGAAGCTTCTGACCTCAGTTGTGTTTCTGGGAGGCTTCCATTCCATCACTGCTTCTATTTTCTTGGGATCCACCCTAATCCCATCGGTGACAATGTGTCCAAGGAATGCAATTTCATTCAGCCAAAAGTCACACTTGGACAACTTAGCATACAACTCCTTTTCTCTCAGGGTTTGCAGAACAACCCTCAAATGCTCATCATGTTCTTCCCTGGTCTTGGAGTACACCAGAATATCATCAATAAAAACCACTACGAACCGATCCAGGTATGGATGGAAGATACGGTTCATAAGGTCCATGAAATGCTGCTGGTGCATTTGTTAGGCCAAAGGGCATCACCGAAACTCATAATGCCGTCTGGGTTGAATGCGATCTTGGGCACATCTACATCCTTCACCCTCGGTGATGATACCTCGATCCGAGATCAATCTTAGAAAATACTCCTGCTCCTTCAAGCGATCAAGCGGATCATCAATTCTAGGCAACGGATACATGTTCTTCATAGTCACTTTATTCAATCGCATTAATCAATACAAAGTCTCAAAGTCCCATCCTTCTTTTTCATGAACAAGACCGAGCTCCCCATGGTGACACCGGGCGTATGAACCCTTATCTAGTAACTCTTGCAATCGAGTTTTCAACTCCCTCAATTCGATAGGTGCCATCCTATAAGGAGCAATGGAAATAAGTCTTTGTGCCGGCGTCTCAATAGCAAATTCAACTTCCCTTTACGTGGCAAACTGGACAATTCTTCAGAAATACCTGCAGGAAGTCTCTCACGTGGGTATGTCACTCGGGTTTGGCTTAGCACGCCTAGTATCCACCACATGTGCTAGGTAGGCTTCACGGCCTTTTCTCATCATTCTTCTTGCAATTGTGGGTGAGATGACATTGGACAAGAAATCATCCTTTCCCCACAAGCGTGATCTCATTACCCTCTGAAGTTTTTAGAGAAATTCTCTTCAATTTGCAATCAACTATTGCCTGATGACGTGACAACCAGTCCATTCCCAATATCACGTCAAACTCATGGAAGGGCAACTCAATTAGGTCTGCCAAGAATTCATACCCCTGAATCCTTAACGGGCAACCCTTGTATACCTTGTTCACTACTAAACTGTGGCCTAATGGATTAGTGACCAGAATGTCTTTGTCACTCTCACCTACTAGTATACACCTTTATACGTGTAGGTTGATGCAAATTTAGGAATGAGTGGATCCTGGATCCACCAATGTATGCACAGGAGTATTGTAGAGGGAGAACGTACCCCTGATGACGTCCGGGGCATCTTGCTCCTCCTGAGCTCTCAAGGCATAATTTCTGGCAGGTGGTCTGTTATCTGGCCTCTCTGCTGGCTCAGATGCGGGCCTCTGAGATGGTCCCACAGCTTCGGATTTACCAGACCTTCTACCTCTCTGTGGTGCAAGGGCGGTGCATGCTTGTGTCGGGCGGTGTAGTAGTTCTGCGTGGGCGGTTCCTCGATTGATGTTCTGTCGACCCACATCTCAAGCAGGCACCAGTCACTCTCCAACACTCGCCCTTATGCCATTTCTGACAGTGTGGACACGCAGAAGATCTTTGAGGCTGGTCCCTGAACCCCATCCACGGAGAGCGCCCGATGGTGTGGGTGACCTCTCCTAGGGGTGAACTGTGGTCCGCCCTGAGACTTACCACGACCACGTGGTGAGCTGAACTTTGTGCAGAGGACCCTTGAACTTCTTTCCCCGATGCAGAGCCGAACTCGACCGACCGGTCCTCTTCTGTCTCTCTCTTCTAGTCCACTCACTAATTCTTACTTTTTCAACCTTTATTGCCGCCCACTAACTTGGTAAATTCTATGATTCCCAAGGCGTTGAGCTGGATCTTGATGTTATCATTTAGTCCCTCTTCAAATCTCTTGCACCTTTCGGCTTCATTAGGGACTATCTCCCTTCCATAACGGCTTAATCTTACGAATTCCTTCTCATATTCAGCCATCGACAACCGCTCTCTGCCTCGAGTTAATGAATTCCCTTCTTCTCTCTTCCAAATATACAGTACCCACATACTTCTTCTTGAATTGAGAGAAAGAAATCCCAAGTTGCGTTCGGCTGCACTTCATCGACACCGTGTCCCACCACTCATAAGCATCATCTTGCAAAGAAAGAGATGGCACTTCCGTGTTTTGCTCTGGAGTGCGGTGGAGTTGTTTTAGGACTCGCCTGCTCTGCTCAACCAATTCTACCGCAACAGAGTCATCTTCTCTCTTACCATAGAAGTCCACACTCCAAACTTTCTTAGCCTCTCCAAGTGTGATTTACTGTGGAGCCGGTGGTGGTGGTGGTGGTGCCGGCATTACCCGACCATCTGTCTAAAGAAGTCGGCCATTTATTGGAACATGGCCTATGGAGGCCGAAAGGTGCTCGCTTGAGCCGGCGGAGTGCATTCTCTCATGCCCCCGCCTCACCGCCGCAGTGGAGCATGACTCTCCACTTCCTCCTCAACTGCTCTCTGAGATGAAGGATCCATATCCTATTCAAAATAAGAAAGATAAACAGATCTGCGTTAGTGTCACCTCGACTCTTACAAATGCAATGCATGGTATGGATTCAATCTAGGCCCAGAAACGCCTAAACCGTGCTCTGATACCACTAAATGTGACACCCCTTACCCGTGTACAGTATACCCGAGTAAGTAATGCCACACGGTGTACCGGCACACTCTAATATTCCTCAATTAATTTATACAATGCTTTTGCATATAATTTATGAAATACAATTTATTTAAACCATTTATCAAAAGTATTATTCATTTAAGGTCCCGAAAATATTAAAGAAAATCCGGCGGAGTACCGGCTAAAAATGGAGAAAACCATTCTTCGGAACCTGTTAAAAACACTCCCAATATTTTTATTCCATCATCTCAAACTCCAATATCCAATATCTCAACAATATTTCTCAATAGCAAATTCTCAATAATCTTTTCATTTCTCAACATCCATTTCTCATATACAAGCAATAAATACATGCTCAAATTTTTGCATTCATGGTCATAACTTTCATTATTTACATGAACATCAAAATATATTACATGAGTTCAAATACATATGAAAAAGTAAAAATCTGCTACAAAATATCAAAATGACAAAATGACACCTAGTGCCCTACCAATGCAATCGCAGTAGTGAGGTGACACGGACATCGAAAGCGTAATCGGATGGACTCACCCGATCGTGGTCTACTGGCTCACGATCGGAATCTCCAGAGACTACGCGTGGCAAAAGCAACGCGCTAAGCAATAATGCTTAGTGGTGCAATAATATAATAGAAGAAAATAGCAAGAAAATAAATGTGTATACAATGTGTATGCTTTCTTTGTTTGATCTTGGTATATTCATTAATTCATTAACTTTATTCACTCTTATTCATTTGGTTGCCCCAAGTAACCTACACTAGACGATCAGATCGATAACGGGTAACCGCACCGGGTATCTAATAACTCGCCGTCACACCATCGTCGCATATGCATCACCCGGCAAATGTAACGACTACTAAGCTGTAATTAATCTCAGGCACAAGGCCAAGTCTCAATGCAAAGTCAGAATGGCTAAAAGCCATGAAATCACAGAATGGCATTTTTGCCATGTGCAGTACTACTAACTGAACCTTATTGGCATGCCAAACTATCCAAACCAATCTTGTTAGGTATACTAAGGCATTTGGAACTTTTAAATTCTTCGATTTGTGAATTTCAAATTTTTGGTGTCACTATTCATCATTGGTCAACAAAAATGTTGACTTTTGGATAGAAAATATGTACATTGACTTTGGCACTCCCAATATACCACATTTGGTGTTTAAAACTTGTTGGCATTAAGTGTTAATACCATTTCAAAGTGTAAACCCACACAAGCAAAATTTTTAGTTTTGGTGAGTCAACTTCACTGTTCCATTGGACACTGTTACTGTTGGAATTTGAAGAAATGTAAAACATGAAAGTTGTTCCTTATTTTGTCTAGTTGAATTTTCTTTTTTGAATCACTCCATTTGGAGTTTTGTAGCTCCAGATATGGCCCAAAAACCCAAGCTGGCCGGATTGCCAAATCTGCAGATTTACCATATCTACAGTGCATAAACAGTAACTAGAGTCACTTGATTGGATGGGTTCTGGCCATAATTTGGGGTAGGTTCCTTCATGAAAGTTGTTTGTCTATGTCTTAACTTGTTGCTGTAAACATTTCAGGCCAATTGACCAAATCTACAGTGAGTTATGGCCAAATGAACAGTTACTGTTCATTTGGTCAATTCTGCAGAATTCAGTGCAGGGTGTCCGGATTGGGGTTGCTTTGGTCTTTTGGGCATGGTTTCTTCAGAAAAAATGTGCCATTATAAGCCTAGTTTCATGTCCAATTAGCCAAACTTCAATTGGACTAACACAGCCCAAGTTATGGCAGTGCAAAGGGACTGAATTTTCACCCTATGTCAATCCATAGGCAGATTTCACCTTCACTTTACCATCTAAGTTTTCAGTTCTAATTAGGGTCAACCTACCTAAAATGGTCACTAATTGACCATTAAAAAGTTCTCTAACCATTTCCTAAGCTAAGTCACAATTTCACCTTTCCAAACCCTAATGTCCAAACCAATTACTCATAAACCTTGATTAACATGCTTAGTTCAATCTCCATGCATATTAATACCTTAACCATGATTTCCAACCACTCTAAGTTTATTAAACAATCAAACTCAATCTCCCATAGGGCTGCCAAAAATTGAAGGTACCCTTAACACATGTGATTTACTTAAATTTCTTAAAATCTCTTAGCTCAAAATGATGTTTTAACTAAAATTAAAAGAATGAGAACAAAAGTGTAGCACTAACCTTGATTGGGCAGAATTTCCAAAGCCCTAAACTTCACTTTCTTCCCTCTTTTTGGCTGCCAAAAACTTCCTTAGGGTGTGTAGATTAATTTTAGTGAAGATGACTTAGGGTTTTGGGGTGAGGTTTGAGAGGTTTGAGAGCTTGAAAATGAAGAAAATGGAGGTTTGGCTATGGAATTTTGAGAGCTACGGGTATGTTTTTGTGGGAGTGGTGGCTGCTGCAAATTTTTGGTGAATTTAGTCTTCATTTAGCCTCTTTTATTGTTTATTTAAATGGTTGTTAAATTATAATTGGTGGAGACTTTCACATGACATCATAATGATGTCATATTTGGCATTTTAGTGTATTTTCTTTTTCTTTTCATCACTACTCAATTTCAATTTAATTTCTAGTAATATTTCTTCATATTTTACGTTATATTAATTATTTACTCAACTGGACAAGTCGGCCAAAATCACCTCGAAGGCGAAATGACCAAAATGCCCTCCGCTTGGCTTAACGGGTCAAAATCGTCTGCACTAATGAAAAATTTTTCTAGGTATTTTCTTGGCATTCTAATGCCATGGGAACCTCAATTACCCTTCTCTGGAGTCCCAAAATTATTTTATAATTTTTCCCTGGTCTAAGGCTCCTCGTTGCGAACCGCAACTTCCTCCTGTTACCCATCGCTTGTGCACCTACTGCTTTACTTGGTTGTATTTTACTTCTAAAATTTTTACTAAGTGTTTCTTATTAATATTTGAGTTAATTATGGTTTCGACTTTAGTTTAAATATTTTTCCGACGTTTCTAGCTGTCCGACCGACACGTCACCGAATAAAGAGGATGTACTGAGTGGTTACCGGAGGGTGTTACAACTCTTCCTCTAATTTAAATTTCGTCCTCGAATTTACTCCGATGCAAACAGTTGAGGGAACTGTTGCCTCATGGACTCTTCACTTTCCCAAGTTGCCTCCTCGGTGTTGTGGTGCCTCCAAAGCACTTTCACCAATGGAATTTGCTTGTTTCTCAACTCTTTCACTTCCCGAGCCAAGATCCGTAGATGTTCTTCTTCGTATGTCAAATCCGGCTGTATTTCAATTTCTTCTCTGGAGATGACATGTGAAGGATCTGAGCGGTATCTTCTGAGCATGGATACATGGAACACATTGTGGATCTTGTCCATCTCTATGTATTAGTTCCAAAATATTTTTAGCTCTTAGCCCTTGTCCAACAAAGGGTGATCTAGTCATTTTGCCCTGAAGGCAAGATTCACAAGTTGGAGTAGGCTCAGAGCCCAATAAGGATAGAATCCCCATTTTCTCCAGTTTTGCAATCCTATCTTCTACAACATGACATAACCTTAAGTGTCAAATATATTTTGAACTTGAGTTGGTTTTCACCATGGCATTGCATTCTTTTAGATCACTTGCATTCAATTTGTGTTTGTCATTATTATCCAAATAATAAAGACCATCATTCATATAACCCGAACCAACATATTTATTTCCAAAATAAATATTGCAAACATCATCTGTGAACTGAAATTCATAGCCATTTCTAGTTAAACTAGATATAGAAATGATGTTATTAAAAGCATCAGATACATATAAAATATTATCCAAACACAAAACATGTCCAAACATGTAAAAAGATTTAGATCCTATGGCTAAAGCTTCAATAGTTGAGCCATTGCCAATCCGGACTCTAATATCTTGAAAACGCAAGCTGCTACTATTTGCTAGCTCCTGCATATCATTAAAAATGTGAGAACTGGCACCAGCATCTAAAACCCAAGCTGTAGATGAACTATGAGTATCATCAGAATCTAAATAACAAGATATGGACATACCTTCCGAAGGTGTATCCTTCTTGTCCTTTAGAGAAGTAAGATACTCTGGGCAGTTCCTTTTCCAGTGCCCATCCTTTTGGTAGTGGAAACACTTTCCTTTGCCTCCATCAACTTTAGTCTTCCTTTTCTGTTTAGTTATTTTCTTGGAAGGACCAGAAATCTGAGGTTTCTTTTTCTTATTACCCTTCTTCTTGTTGGACTTTCCAGCAGAAGAAGATGCAATCAAAGCTACCTCTTTTCCTTTATTGCCCGGCATATTCTTTTGGGCAATAACCAGCATGTTGAGTAAACCAGCTAAGGTGCATTCCTGTTGAGTCATATGAAAATTTGTCACAAAATTCCCAAAAGACTCAGGAAGGGACTGAAGGATCAAATCCATCTGTAGTTGGAAATTCATGTTGAAGTCAAGATGTTCCAACTACTCAATCAGCCGAATCATCTTGTGGACATGATCCCCAATATTCTGTCCCTCAGACATCCTCATACGGAATAGCTATCTAGATATCTCATACCTAGCATTCCCGCTGTGCTCACCATACAACTCTTGTAGGTGAAGGAGGATCTCACTCGCACTCAACATGTTCTCATGCTGCTTTTGTAACTCATTACTCATGGAAGCAAGCATGTAACACTTAGCTCTTATATCATGCTCCTTCCACTTATCCAAAGTTTCATGTTCCTCTTGTGTGGCCTCTGGAGGTAAGGGACCAGGAACATTTGAATCTAGAACATATCCTATATGTTCAAGGTTTAAGATAAGTTTCAAATTTCTTAGCTAATCAGACAGATTAGGTCCTGTCAACCTATTGCGATCAAGTATGCTTGCAAGGATATTGGATGGTGGTGGTTGTTCTATGCTCATTTTTATCAGAAAATTAACTGCAGAAAATAACCAGATTAATTAGTAAATGTATCATGTAATTAACCAAAATGATTATGATCTTTTAATCAAATTGGTCCTCCCACTAACTTAGCGAATCCTACACTTCCAAAGTAGAAAACGGAAATCCTAGTTGGATGGATTTCTAGTGGGTGATTGAATTCTTATAATTCTATTAATCATCCTCAAGTACATCCATTATTGGAATTACAATAAACTATAAGTGAGCAACTCCTTGACCATCACATCTCATGTGAGGTTTAATCCTTTACCTAGCCCCTAATGCTCAAAATCTCAGGTACATCCATTATTGACTTATCTTGCATTAGTTAAGTTGATCCCATTGAGCCAGTAATTATGCAAATAATTTTAATGTCCTTAGGTACATCCAATATTGGCCACCAAACTATTTACATATTTACAACATCTCATGCTTAACAATTATTCTTAAGAAAATCTCTTAAATTAATTGCATTTTATGCAACTATTTAAAATTTCTTAAAATAATTGCCCCAATGGAGGGCCTATGTTATAATTACTTTAATTATAGTATTTCCAACTTAATCATTTGTTTGGAAGATTTTATGGTCATTCTAATTACTATAAAGGTCTCACTTTACACATTATCCAATTAGCATGCATATATCATATAATAGCATACATTCCCATACATCTCATGCATTCATGGATAAGCAATAAATATGGTATGATCATGGACTTTCTAAGGGATTCAATTCTTAGCCACCAAGAATTGAATCAGGGCATTCCTAGGTGCATTTCATTCATTCATTTTACAAGAGTTGCTGAAGGAGTACATAATCAACACTTGATATTGAATTCCTCCCACTGGTCCCACCAATGCTCTTGACCTCCTTGAACTTCTTACAATCCAATATTACATAGTAATCCTTCGCATACCAAGGCGAATTTACAAGAACTTAAATAAATGAAATTACAACCCAAAAACTATTACAAACTTAACAATACATGCCTAAAATAAATTAAAATAAATTAATTAATTTACAATCCCAAAGAAACATAAAAGAAATAAATCCAATCACATTGGTCTTTTATAGTCCATGATCATCCATCATGCATATCACTATTTAATAATTAAATAAAACGTACATACTTAAATTAAATTGAATATCTCATATTCAACTTAAAAATCTAGATTTGAATATGATTCAAATAAATTTAAAAATTCAGATTTGAATCTCATTCAAACAAATTTAAAAATTCAGATTTGAATCACATTCAAACAACTTTAAAAATTCAAATTTGAATCACATTTAAACATTTTTTAAAAAATCAGATTTGAATCACATTCAAACATTTTTAAAAAAATCAGATCTGAATTTTATTCAATCAATTTTAAAAAATCAGTTTTAAATATAACTCAAACAACTTTAAAAATTCAGATTTGAATCACATTCAAACAACTTTTAAAATTCAGATTTGAATCATATTCAAACAATTTTTAAAATTCTGATTTGAATCATAATTTAATTGTGTGATAAAAATTATAATTAAACAATTTAATTAGACATAAAATGGATCTTAGATCATACAACAATTGCACATTCACCATCCATTTACCTTTGCACACCATTGTGGTGCATCAACCATGCACACCATGGTGTTCATCATTTGTGCCGCCACCTTGGCTTTGCAACCAGCAATGAACTTTTGATCTCATGATCAAACACACAATTAAATCATATAACATCAATCTAAATGGCAAATATAGTGGCTCTGATACCAATTGAAGGAACGAAAGCGTGAAAAACACAAGTTTATACCATTGAATTCAAAAATTTTCACCTAGGGTCACATGCATCATGCAATATTTATTTTTATCTATTTAATTTCAATGATAAACAACATATTAAAACTCTTTTAATATGTTTTTGGATATGTATTTGCCATTTAAGATTTTAAAATTAATCAGATTAGTTTTAGAACCCTAGATTAAATCAAGAACGATTACACTAACCTCTTGATGCACTGCAGTGTGTCTGCGCCTTTGAGATTTGTCTTCAGGACACCAAATGTTGTTCCTTTAGCTTATCCACACCAAGAACACCTATGGCAGCTCTTAAATAGATTCTAAAGCTTTTTCTATTAATTAGAAATTCAAGTTCTGCCTTTTAAGAGATTAGAGATTTAAACAGGACACTAGAAACAATTTCTAGTGTTCATAATTCAAGAGATTGATGGCTAATCTCTTTGAATTGGTGAGAGATGAAGAAGAATAGATGGAGAGCCTTAAAATGGCGTGACAAAGGAAAGGAGTGGCTGCTGGTTGTTTTTCTTTTTCATAACAACACTTATATAGCTAGGTTAACACATTAAACCCTTGCCACATGTCACCCTTTGATTAGCTCTAGGTTTAAGTGACCCAATCACATTGTGCCAAGTGTCAAATCTATATTTAATCTTGATTTTAATCATCTTACATGATTAAAAAGCATTTGGCAAGCTTACGTATAATCCCACGTGTCACAATCTCATGGTGCCACGTGTCACACCGTGAAATGACCAAAATGCCCCTGTGTCTTAATTTTGAGTTCTTAACCCAAAATAATTATTTTTCTTCTTCTAATTTATATCAAATATAAATTAATTAATTAATCTCTATAAATTAATTTCTCATTAATTAAATTCATATTTAAACACTTTAAATATAAATTTAACTTATACTATACATCCAATAATCTAGATTTGGTTTCAAGTCATGCTAGGGACTTTGCAGTTTAATTACAAACCAAACCTATTTAATTAATCAATTAAACTCTTTAATTAATTAATTAAATCATATTTAAATAGGTGATAACTTGTGTATGTGTGTGACTTACTAGGCTCATCACTAATTGGCAATGAGACATGATATCAACTATTAATATCATCAGAACTCTTTCTTGCCATAAATGATTTCTCTAAATCATTTTATGAACCTCATAGACCATGGTTAACACCTAGCATAGCATGCCATGGCCACCCAATTAGTAATAAGGTTTACCTTAAATGAACCTATAATCATATGTCACCATGCACTAGAATCTCTCTATTAGAAAATCCCAACTCAAGCTGGAGTCATGGTTTATGTCAAACTCCATTTGCTATGAATATTATGCTCTCTTTTAATTCCAGTTCTTGATTAAAAAGATTTTCTCATCAGAAACTCTTTTTTTGAATAAATCTATCTGTCCTGGCCAGGAACTTGAAACATCAAGAACAATTAAATGAACATAGGATTTTATCTCTATTTACTTAGAGGAACAGATTCCATCTTGATCAACACCTACCTCCATATATAACTAGTAGGAGCCAACAGATGCCCATATACCCATACATAGTACAAGTATAAAAGCAGTATCAAACTCAAACTACCTATATACAAGATAACTGTGCTATCTCAGGTCTAAAGATTATATGCACTGATATGATTTATGACAAAACATTGACAAGAGTAAACTCCATGTGCTTTTCATAAGTGTCACTGGTTCGGCCTACTTATCATTTATAAGTGCCTATCATGTTTGTTACATGGCATGAGACTCACCAATCCATCTTATTTATATCTCATATAAATAACATGGGAACAAATATGAATACAAACTTTCTGGATAAGTCATGTCCTTATAATAAAGTATCCTCGATTGTGAACCTATTTATGATACTTTGTGCTAGAAATATTGTCACTCATATTCTTAACAACTTAAGAATAATATTTCTAACAAAATATCAATGGACTTTTTCTATTACACATAAATATATTATGTACACGGAAAAGTGGAAATGCCTTTTATTAATAAAAATATGTACAAGATACATACTAAATGATATGCTCTAGGGTATACTACTAACATACACAAGCTGCCATAACAAGTACCATAATTCAATAATAATTTTCCATAAACCAAACCATGAAATAACACATTTAGGTCCACACTTCACATTGCTGAATTGTACCTCTCTTTGAATTAATTTCCAAGCTTCCAAAATCAAGTGTACATTCACATATACATTTAGTATACATCACCCAATTTATTCCTACACACATAAACACTTCATCAACACTTTAATCAACCATTTACATACAAGGATAAACTGTTCTTATGGAGTTTCCATGGCTGCCAAAAATATACATCTCCCTTAAAACATCAAGCTCCAAAAATCTTTCCACAATTCAACTACCCATAACATCCACATAAACTTTAATGAAGTAAGCATCAAAAATACCTACTTACCACTTTGGAAACTCTTCAAAACTTCACCAAAACTTGATCTTCTTGCTGCCTATCTACTGCCCAAGGTGTATGGACAACTTTTAATGAAAGATGCTTGAAGTTTCCATGGTTGGATCATGCTTGCATGAAGCTTCTAAACAATGCGGCCATGGAGGTTTTCCATCTTCTTTGGTTTCGGCTGGTTCTTGGGAGTTTGAGGAAGATGAAAATCTGTCCAAAATGAAGATGCAGTGGTCCACTTAGGTGAGTTAGTGGAGCACTATGCGTTAATTTAATGTTTATTTATCTTAAGGTTTCATTTTCCCACATTTAACTCCCAATTTTTGCTATTTAAACTATGTACCACCAATTTAATTTTTCATGACATTTTCCAAGTGTAATATCATGTATTTTTAATGGACATCTAGGTCAAAAGACAACTCGGGGTTTCAAATGACCACAATGCCCTGCTCAAGTTGCATTCCCGATTTTTCAAGAATAATCGAGTTTTGTCCGTTTTTAAATTTCTCACTTTTTCTTTGTACTAACTAATTAATTTTTCTTTGATATTTCTAATGATATTTATACTTCAATAGACATTTATTTAAGTCCTAAAAATATTTTCCAGGGTTTCCTGTAACATCCTCCTGGTAGCAATTCCGCACAGTCTACTGTTCCGGTGACCGGTGTCGGTCCGGACAGCTAGAACGTCCGGAAAAATATTTAAATTAAAGCGAGAAACCATAAATAACTCAAATATTGACAAGAAAAATTTAGTAAAAATTTTAAAAATAAAATGCAACTAAGTCAAACGAGCCGGTGCCCAAGCGATGGGTAACCAGAGGGAAGTTGCGGTTCTCGCAACAAGGAGCCCTAGACCCCGAGGAAAAATTATAAAATAATTTTTGGGACTCCAGAGAAGGGTCATTGAGGTTCCTATGGCATTAGAATGCCAAGAAAATATTTAGAAAAATTTTTCAATCGGTACAGACAATTTTGACCCGTTAAGCCAAATGGAGGGCATTTTGGTCATTTCGCCTTCAGAGGTGATTTTTGGCCGACTTGTCTAGTTAAGTAAATAATTAATATGACATAAAATATGAATAAACATTACTAGAAATTAAATTGAAATTGAGTAGTGAAGAAAAGAAAAGAAAAATCAAAGAAAAGCTCATTTATGACATCTTGATGATGTCATTTATAAATTATGACCAATCACAATTAAGCCATCATTTGACTAACTAATAAAGAGACTAAATGAAGACCAAATAACCAAAAATTACAGTAGCCATTCTTCTTCTTCTTCACCAAAACATGACTTCTCCCCATCTCCCTCCATTGATGCACTCACCCAAGCTCCAAAACCTAGCCAATTACACCATAAAACCCCTATATGCCTTCATAAAACTTGGTCCTCACACCTAGAGCAAGCTTTGGACAGAAAAAAGAAAGGAAGAAAGTGAAGTTTTGAAGTCTTAGAAGTGGCTCCATTCAAGGTTAGTGCACATATGTATTTAAAACACATTAATTCCATGTTAGAGATGTGTAATAGGTAAGAAATTGTGGAATAAATGAACCAAACCCATGTGTATGAATGCCATGAATTTTGGCAGCCATATTGAAGGAATAGAAATGAGGGTTTTGTTGGACTTAGAGTGGATTAGAAATGATATTTAAGATACATATACACAAGGATAATAAATTGGTATGCTAACTAAGGCATCTTGTAGAAAACATAAGGTGAAGCTAGGGTTTTGGGGGAGTGAAAATTGATTTGGCTTATGAAATTGTTAGAGCACATTTTAATGGTCAATTAGTGACCATTTTAGGTAAGTTGACCATATTATGGACTGAAAAATAGGATTGCAAAGTGAAGTTGTAGGCTGCCCTAGGACAGCAGCAGAGGGACTGAAAATTCAGTCCACTTGCACTGCCATAACTCAGGCTGTGTTGGTCCAATTGGTGTTTGGCCAATTGAACATAAAACTAGGCTTATAATGGCACATTTTTGCTGAAGAAATCATGCCCAAAAGACCAAAGCAAGAGGACCAAAACTTGGCCCCAATCCGGATACCCTGCAAACAGCCCCTGCAGAAATGACCAAATGAACAGTAACTGTTCATTTGGCCATAACTCACTGTAGATATGGTCAATTGACCTGAAATTTTTACAGCAATAAGTTAAGACATAGAAAAACAACTTTCATGAAGAAACCTACCCCAAATTATGACCAGAACCTAATCAAATCATTGAGCAAAGTGAAGTTTACTGTACTGAGATTTCCAGAATTTTCATTTGAGCAGCAATGTTTGGAGGACTATAACTCTCTGTAGAAAACTCGGATTTAGGCGATTCTTGAACCGATGGAAACCTAAGGCATAGTAGAACATTTCATATGAAGAAAGTTAGACCAAATTATGAACTTAACTTGATCAAATTACTGACCAAAGTTGGACCAAAATCTGCTGCACTCCAAAATCTCAGCATGAACAAAGACACGTGAACAGTAAACTTATTTTGGCCATAACTTGAGCTACAAAACTCCAAATGGAGTGATTCAAAAAAGGAAATTCAACTAGACAAAATAAGGAACAACTTTCATGTTTACCATTTTCTCAAATTCCCACTGTAAAAATAACAAATGTAACAGTAAAGATGAAGCACCAAATCTGAAAATTTTGTTCAATTAGCATTAAGCTTAGAAATGGTATTGGCAACCAATACCAACAAGTTTTAAATACAAAATGTGGTATGTTTGGGGTGTTAAAACCAATACACCTATTTTCTATCCAAAAGTCAACATTTTTGTTGACCAATGAGGTGAATAGTGACACCAAAACCAAAAATTGACAATTTTGCCAAAATGACCTAAACTTTGAGAAAGTGACCAAAACCAACAAGTTTTGAATACAACATGTGGTATGTTGGGAGTACTAAAACCAATGTACCTATTGTTTATGCAAAAGTCAACATTTTAGTTGACTAATGAAATGAATAGTGACATGAAAACTTGAAATTCAAAAATTGTGAAACTTAAAAGTGCAAAATGCCCTAGTAGGCCTAATGTGATTGGTTTGGATAGTTTGGCATGCCAATAGGGTATTGTTTTAGCAGTACTGCGAAAGGAAAGGCTTTATGCCTGTATTCATGGCTTTATGCCCGTATTCATGGCTTTTACGCCCGTATTCATGGCTTTTATGCCGATTATGTGATATCATGGCTTTTTAGCCATACTGACTGCATACGTGGTTGACGCTCGGTCCCATGGTATGACGCCCGAGGCACCGCGGTGTCAGCCAACGACCGTTATCCATCGATGCCCAAAGATAGGTTACTTGGGCATGTAAAAGTATATCTGTGTTTGAACTGTTTTTTTAAGAAAATACGAAAATTAAGAATCAGGAATGATTACAAAAATACAAAGAAGCTCAAGATCATGAAGAAAATAATTAACGAAATGCATGAAGAAGTTAATATCATAAAACATGATTAGCCCTCGACTAAACAATAAGTTAGTAATTATTCATTTCTTATGAACACAATAGCAAGGAAATTATTATTTTTATTTGCATATTATATTTTCTTGTATTATTTGCACCACTAAGCTTTATGCTTAGCGCCGCTTTGCAACGCTGTAGGTAATCAAGATTTGGACAGAGGGCCCAGAGACCACGATTCGGTAAGGCGCTCACGCTCGCATAGTGTCCGTGTTACCTCACCGTCTACAAGCAGCATTGGTAGGACACTAGGTCCCATTTTGTATTTTGAGATTTTTGTAAATTTGGTAATTAAACTCTTATTTTATCATATGTATTTGAACAAATGTAATATAATTTTGTATTAATGTAAGTACTTGTAATTTGTGATTATAAATTACATGTGAGAATTTATTTATGATTTGAGTCTAATGATGATGTGAAATGATAAATAGAGGAATCGTTAAGAAATTGCTGTAACTTGATGTGATACAAAATGTGAATTGTATATGAGTACCATGAGATGAATGATTGAGAAATAAATGAAATTATTCTGTGACTTTGTTGATAATTGGAGTTGGGATTGATTGAATATGATCATAGGAAGTGTTTTTCACAGGTTCCGAAGAACTGTTTTCTCCATTTTTAGCCAGTACTTTGTCGGATTTTCTATAAAATTTTCGGAACCTCAAATAAATTACAATTTCAATAAATGAATTATATTTCACAAGTTATTTTCAAAACTATGATAAAAATGTATTAAGATAAAATAGAGTGCTCCGGCACACTGAGTGGCATAACTTGCTCGGCTACACTGTAGTCGGGTAAGGGCTGTCACATTTAGTGGTATCAGAGCACGGTTTAGGCGTTTCTGGACCTAGATAGATTGCATATCATGCATTGCATTCATAAGAGTCGAGGTGACACTATTGCAGATCTGTATTTCCTGTTTATTTTAGGTTAAGGTATGGAATAAGAGAGTGAAGAGACAATGAGATGGCGAATGGAGATGAGAAGGAGACTATATTTAAGATGAAAAAGGATGAGTACATAACTGTTTGAGGATAGGATTGAGACTAAGGAGAAAGTGAAGTAGGATAACACGGAAAGGTGAAGAAATAAAGAGGTATTAGCTCCTTGGCTATTTACATTGGGTAAATTTCGAGGACGAAATTTAAATAAGAGGGGAAGAGTTGTAACATCCTCCTGTAGCAATTCCGCATACCCACTGCTCGTGATCGGTCATCCCATGACCTAGAACGTCCGGAAAAATATTTAAACTAAAGCGAGAAACCATAAATAACTCAAATATTGACAAGAAAAATTTAGTAAAAATTTTAGAAATAAAATGCAACCAAGTGAAACGAGCCAGTGCCCAAGCGATGGGTAACCGGAGGGAAGTTGCGGTTCTCGCAACGAAGAGCCCTAGACCCCGAGGAAAAATTATAAAATAATTTTTGGGACTCCAGAGAAGGGTCATTGAGGTTCCTATGGCATTAGAATGCCAAGAAAATATTTAGAAAAATTTTTCAATCCAGATGCATAATTTCGACCGTTAAGCCAAATGGAGGGCATTTTGGTCATTTCGCTTCAGAGGTGATTTTTGGCCGACTTGTCCAGTTAAGTAAATAATTAATATGACATAAAATATGAATAAACATTACTAGAAATTAAATTGAAATTGAGTAGTGAAGAAAAGAAAAGAAAAATCAAAGAAAAGCTCATTTATGACATCTTGATGATGTCATTTATAAATTATGACCAATCACAATTAAGCCATCATTTGACTAACTAATAAAGAGACTAAATGAAGACCAAATAACCAAAAATTACAGTAGCCATTCTTCTTCTTCTTCACCAAAACGTGACTTCTCCCCATCTCCCTCCATTGATGCACTCACCCAAGCTCCAAAACCTAGCCAATTACACCATAAAACCCCTATATGCCTTCATAAAACTTGGTCCTCACACCTAGAGCAAGCTTTGGACAGAAAAAAGAAAGGAAGAAAGTGAAGTTTTGAAGTCTTAGAAGTGGCTCCATTTAAGGTTAGTGCACATATGTATTTAAAACACATTAATTCCATGTTAGAGATGTGTAATAGGTAAGAAATTGTGGAATAAATGAACCAAACCCATGTGCATGAATGCCATGAATTTTGGCAGCCATATTGAAGGAATAGAAATGAGGGTTTTGTTGGACTTAGAGTGGATTAGAAATGATATTTAAGATACATATACACAAGGATAATAAATTGGTATTCTAACTAAGGCATCTTGTAGAAAACATAAGGTGAAGCTAGGGTTTTGGGGGAGTGAAAATTGATTTGGCTTATGAAATTGTTAGAGCACATTTTAATGGTCAATTAGTGACCATTTAAGGTAAGTTGACCATATTATGGACTGAAAAATAGGATTGCAAAGTGAAGTTGTAGGCTGCCCTAGGACAGCAGCAGAGGGACTGAAAATTCAGTCCACTTGCACTGCCATAACTTGGGCTGTGTTGGTCCAATTGGTGTTTGGCCAATTGGACATGAAACTAGGCTTATAATGGCACATTTTTGCTGAAGAAACCATGCCCAAAAGACGAAAGCAAGAGGACCAAAACTTAGCCCCAATCCGGATACCCTGCAAACAGCCCCTGCAGAAATGACCAAATGAATAGTAACTGTTCATTTGGCCATAACTCACTGTAGATATGATCAATTGACCTGAAATTTTTATAGAAATAATTTAAGACATAGACAAACAACTTTCATGAAGAAACCTACCCCAAATTTTGACCAGAACCTAATCAAATCATTGAGCAAAGTGAAGTTTACTGTACTGAGATTTCCAGAATTTTCATTTGAGCAGCAATGTTTGGAGGACTATAACTCTCTGTAGAAAACTCGGATTTAGGCGATTCTTGAACCGATGGAAACCTAAGGCATAGTAGAACATTTCATATGAAGAAAGTTAGATCAAATTATAAACTTAACTTGATCAAATTACTGACCAAATTTGGACCAAAATCTGCGGACTCCAAAATCTCAGCATGAATAAAGGCACGTGAACAGTAAACTTATTTTGGCCATAACTTGAGCTACAAAACTCTAAATGGAGTGATTCAAAAAAGGAAATTCAACTAGACAAAATAAGGAACAACTTTCATGTTTACCATTTTCTCAAATTCCCACTGTAAAAATAACAAATGTAACAGTAAAGATGAAGCACCAAATCTGAAAATTTTGTTCAATTAGCATTAAGCTTAGAAATGATATTGGCAACCAATACCAACAAGTTTTAAATACAAAATGTGGTATGTTTGGGGTGTTAAAACCAATACACCTATTTTCTATCCGAAAGTCAACATTTTTGTTGACCAATGAGGTGAATAGTGACACCAAAACCAAAAATTGGCAATTTTGCCAAAATGACCTAAACTTTGAGAAAGTGACCAAAATCAACAAGTTTTGAATACAACATGTGGTATGTTGGGAGTACTAAAACCAATGTACCTATTGTTTATGCAAAAGTCAATATTTTAGTTGACTAATGAAATGAATAGTGACATGAAAACTTGAAATTCAAAAATTGTGAAACTTAAAAATGCAAAATGCCCTAGTAGGCCTAATGTGATTGGTTTGGATAGTTTGGCATGCCAATAGGGTATTGTTTTAGCAGTACTGCGAAAGGAAAGACTTTATGCCTGTATTCATGGCTTTATGCCCGTATTCATGGCTTTTATGCCCGTATTCATGGCTTTTATGCCGATTATGTGATATCATGGCTTTTTAGCCATACCGATCGCATACGTGGTTGACGCTCAAGGCCCCATGGTATGACGCCCGAGGCACCGCGGTGTCAGGCCAATGACCCGTTATCCACCCAACGCCCAAAGATAGGTTACTTGGGCATGGAAAAGTATAATCGTGATTGAACTGATTATTAAAGAAAATACGAAATTAAGAATCGTGAATGATTACAAAAAGACAAAGAAGCTCAAGATCATGAAGAAAATAATTAACGAAATGCATGAAGAAGTTAATATCATAAAACATGATTAGCCCTCGACTAAACAATAAGTTAGTAATTATTCATTTCTTATGAACACAATAGCAAGGAAATTATTATTTTTATTTGCATATTATATTTTCTTGTATTATTTGCACCACTAATTTTTATGCTTAGCGCGTCGCTTTGCAACGCTGTAGGTATCAAGATTTGGACAGAGGCCCAAAGACCACGATTCGGTAAGGCTTCACGCTCGCATAGTGTCCGTGTCACCTCACCGTCTACAGTGCATTGGTAGGACACTAGGTCCCATTTTGTATTTTGAGATTTTTGTAAATTTGGTAATTAAACTCTTATTTTATCATATGTATTTGAACAAATGTAATATAATTTTGTATTAATGTAAGTACTTGTAATTTGTGATTATAAATCACATGTGAGAATTTATTTATGATTTGAGTCTAATGATGATGTGAAATGATAAATAGAGGAATCGTTAAGAAATTGTCAGAATTTGATGTGATACAAAATGTGAATTGTATATGAGTACCATGAGATGAATGATTGAGAAATAAATGAAATTGATGAAATTATTCTGTGACTTTGTTGATAATTGGAGTTGGGATTGATTGAATATGATCATAGGAAGTGTTTTTCACAGGTTCCGAAGGACTATTTTCTCCATTTTTAGCCGGTACTTTGTCGGATTTTCTATAAAATTTTCGGAACCTCAAATAAATTACAATTTCAATAAATGAATTATATTTCACAAGTTATTTTCAAAACTATGATAAAAATGTATTAAGATAAAATAGAGTGCTCCGGCACACTGAGTGGCATAACTTGCTCGGCTACACTGTAGTCGGGTAAGGGGTGTCACATTTCCCGCGGTCCAAGGCTAGTCAACAGTCCATGCTGCTACTTTCCGGTGCGGTCACCCATCGCTAGGGTTCTCGGCTCGTTTAACTTGGTTACATTTCATTGCTATTTTTTTTTCCTTTTTTTTTCTTGTATTTTCTTTTCTTGTATTTCGTTATTTTATGTCTCCTCATCCATATCTAAGTGTAGTTCTAGGCATCCTAGCTATCCGGACAACACCGGTCACTGGAACAGTAGAACGCACTACCGAACATAGGGGTGTTACAATTCTCCCCCTCTTAAAATAAATTTCGTCTCAAAATTTTACCTGGCATTAGTCTCTGAACAGCTGTGGGTGCTGTCTCCTCATATCCTCTTCACGTTCTCAAGTAGCTTCCTGACCTGAATTGTAATACCCCTATTTGTATAGCCTGGTATATTTTACTGTTCCGGTGACCGGTGTCGGTCCGGACAATTAAGGGGATTAGAACCACACTTAAGATAACTAGAGAAGCCATAAACACAAATAATTAGTAATTGCCAATTAGTTAAGTATAAATAAGAAAAACAGAACATAAGAAGTTAAACGAGCCGAGAGTCACAGCGATGGATGACCGTCTTGGGAACGATTGCGAAGCCACTTTAAACTCAAATTTCGAACCATAAAATATGACGCCGTAGTCCTTAGGACCATTATGAACACAGTGGAAAAGAGAAAATAACGAAAAAGAACTGTTAAGCCAGTCAAATAATTAGGTTAGGGAGCCAGAAGAAATACTGAATTATTTGCAAACCGGGATGAACCCGTGAAGGGCAATTTGGCAAATTGACCCCGAGAGTTGACTCCTGACCTAACTGTCAAATAAAATCGGAGAAAAGAAAATTTCGGAATCAAGAATTAAATTAAAGAACTAATAGAAAAATAAATAGAAAAAAAAGAAAATGTAAAGGTCAAAAGGTGATGACATCATGCATGACCTCATGCATGATGCCATAAAAAAATAATACTTAATGTATTTACTTAATTAGATTTTTAGGTCTTCCATAAGGATAAAAAAAAAATAAAAGAAAAGAAAAAAAAATCAACTAAAAGTCATCTTGCTCCCAAACTTGCCGCCTCCCATCCCTCTCTCTCTCTCACCATAGTTAAACCTCCATTAAAGCTTGCTTCAAGCTTTGAAATCACCATTAAACCTCAAATCCTTCCATACTTGCTTCACAAAAACTTGATTTAGTCACTTGAGAAGAAGCTTGGTCATCAAAGAAAGAAGAAAAGAAGAGGGAAATTAGAGAATTCAAATTCAAGTGAGGTAAGCACATTAATTTGAAAGTTTGAGATTTAATTGTTGTGTTTTTAGCTTGAATTAGCTTGTAATATGCTTAAAATGAAAAGAAAAAAATTGTGAGGGACCATTACTAAATTTCGGCCAGCATGAGAGGGAGGATGATTTGCATGATTTGAATGGGTATATAAACGTTAGTTAGTTGAATGACTATGGTTAAAGTCATGGAATCAAGTAAATGCAACAAATGACATGAATTAGGGTTTTGGACATTAGGGTTTAGAGACAAAAAATGTGAAAACTTGTAAATGGTGTCTTTGACCTAATGTGAAGTGAGAAATGGTCATTTGTGACCTAATTAAGTGTGTTAGAAGTGTTGGAATTAAAGTCAAATTCGGAGGGAGTGTGGTCATGCTGCTGCAGCATGACCAAGTCAACTTTGAGGGACCAAAAATGAAATTTTACAAGTCAATTGGTATGAGACCAAATGAGAATGAAAACAGGCACTAAATGACACAATTTTCATTTAGGAAGCATGCCCAAAAAGTGACTAAAACCTAGTGAACAAATTGACCAAAGTTGAAAAATTGCAGGCTGCCCTGTATAAACTGAGCAAATGAATAGTATTTGTTCATTTGGTCATAACTCGAGCTAGGAAGGTCAAAATGACCTGAAATTTTACCGGTGGTTAGATGCGATATATACCTAAAACTTTCATGAAGAACACAAACCCAAATTATGCCATTAACCCAATCAAATTACTGAGCAAAGTTGAATCATTGATTCTGCAGAACTGCAGATTTACCATATGAACAGTAAAGTTTCAATGGCTATAACTCTCTCTAGAAAACTCCGATTTAGGTGATTCTTGAACCGATGGAAACCTAAAGAATATTATAACATTTCATATGAAGAAAATTAGACCAAATTATGGACTTAACTTGATCAAATTGCTGAACGAAGTTGGATCAATAATCTGCTAGAACTAAAATCTGCAGCATGAACAGTAACCGTAATTTGGATATAACTTGAGCTACAAAACTCGAATTGGAGTGATTCGAAAAGGAGAATAAACTTAAGACAATAGGGAACATTTTCTATGAAGGAAGTTTTGCCAAATTCTAACAGAAAAGTGACCAATGGAACAGTGTAACCTTAGACACTAAAACTGAAAATTTGGCAATTTTGCCTAAAAGACCTAAGTTTTGAGAAAATGACCAAAACCAACAAGTTTAGTGACCAAAATATGGTATGTGGGTGAAGTTGGAATTCTCATACCTATTAAGTCTTAGAAAGTTAACAATTTAACTTGAATAGTGTAATGAATAGTAACCCAAAACACAAAAATTTCAAGAACGTCGAGTTTAGCACATTAGAGCTAAATAAAAGTGAAGTTAAATTTATTTTTGGATTTATGCTAAGTTATGATACTGAAACACTGTGAAACTGTGTGTTTCAAATTGAAAAGACTTGAAGCTCAGAGACTGAGTCAAGGCCTAGAGGTGACTCACGTCAGGTTTGTGCACAATAAACCTTATTTGAGCCTTTTGTCATTGAAAAATTTGATTTAGTGTGATTTATGAAAATTTGAAGTTAATTATGAATTGTGTTGTCATCTTGTGAATGAAATTAAGACTTTAGAAATTTATTGGATTTTTCACCAATTATTTGATTAAATTATTTTGAATTGATTTTGTGTTCACACTTAGCATGACGGTGCCTTATTATTCCTCCTCCATTTATGGGGTGAGATCGATTATTTCCTCCCTCTCTGGTTTACCAGTTGAGGTTGTAGATCGGATGAGTACTCATTAGCTAGCTAGCCACCTCCCTCATTGATTTCGATTAGTGGGGTTATAGATTGCTTTGTCATGGTGTGCAACACGGCATTGATCGGAAATTTTATGTCATGGCTTAAGTTGTGTATAACTTGGCAACACTGTGTTTATTAAATTATTTGATTAAATTATGTTATTATGAGTTTTGATAATTTGTGAAATGTGATTGAGAAATATTTAAATTGTGTTTTGTTAATGAATGATTTATGTATTGTATTTAAAATTTTTATTGTGCACCACTGAGTATTTTTATACTCAGCGATAGCTTATTTTGCTGTCGCAGATAAGAGCAAGGAGAAAGTAGCAGAGTGAGCTGCTATTGAATTGAGGACCACACTGATCATTTTGTACGGGTATAATTTTATACCCTTGTAGTTAATTTTGATGTAAATATTGTAATGTTTTATGTATCAATGTAAAGTTGAGCAGTTGTATAATAAATTGTAATAATATTATTTTTGGAACTTCTTTTTGTAAATTAAGATTTGTAATTGTGAATTTCATACTTTATGCATTGTGAATGAAGTTATGAAATATTTTGAGATGATAAACTTTGATTGGATTGTGGAATTATTTTGAAGTGAATTGAATTGAGTTGACTTGAGATTATTTGGAGGTTGCGAGTTGTGGAAAATTTATTGGAAGTGTTTTTCTCAGGTATTTGAAGAACTGTTTTCAAAATACAGATTTAACTCACAAAATTTTTATAAAATTTATGAAAAATTTAAAATGGACAAAAATTTTTACTAGTATTTAAACTCTGAATAAATGATTTTAATTCCTACCAAAATGCTCACCACTTCCAAAATGTAAGAAAATTATTTTAAAATCCCTGGTAGGGTACTTAATGAGTTATCGGTAGGTGAAGTTCGGTAGTTCATTAGGTATTCTATGAGATCATGTTATGCCTTACAGAGGGGTAAGGTGTGACATGTTTTAGTGGTATCAGAGCATGGTTTTGCAATAAATTTTGACTATGTGTATGAATATTTCTTTGATAATTACAACTGCTCAAGTGTCTTTATTTGATACATATGACATATTTACATCATGAATATGCACTAAAGGAGGTCAACCTCCTTGTGTTTGATCTCAGGAAGTAGAAATTTTGGGAAAACGAAATGGAAGAAGGAGATCATTCCGTGGAACAACTGCTGAGGTCAGTTCAAGGGAAGCCCCAAAGACTCCGTAACGTGAGTGGGTCACCACTCCACTCCTACTCCAAAGACCGCAGCTTCTCGCTCGCTTTGTACAAGAGATGGCTGCGTTTTTCCAGCAAATGGCGGGAAATGTGCCATCCCAAGCTCAGATGCAAGTACCTGTAGCACAACCACAGCCCTCAGCTCGGCAATATGAAAAATTGATGAAATTTGGGGCCACCGAGTTTAAAGGCACTGTGGATCCATTGGAGGCGTAATGTGGTTGGAAAGAATGGAACAGTTTTCGTGAAGTCAGCAGTGTACTAAAGAATTAAAATTTGAATATTCAGTATCTCTTCTCCAAGGGGATGCATATGAATGGTGGAAGACCATCCCCCACAGCCTGGTAGAACCTCTAGTCCTTACTTGGTCAGACTTTTTGAGGGATTTCGACAGAAGTGGGTTCCCGATGCATATGTGGATATGAAGTTACAAGAATTCCTGAGTTTGAAACAAGGAGACAGAACTATAGCAGAATATGAGAGAGACTTCTCTCGACTGACCCACTATGCTTGAAGCTTAGTCTCCACCCCCAGAGATAGATGTAAGAAGTTTGAGTCCGGGTTAAGGCCGAATCTGAGAATGCAAGTTGTAGGTTTACGATATCAGAATTTCGCTGAGTTGATCTCATAGGCCCAGGAACTGGAAAGGATAGAATCAGAAGGGGCAGTGAAGAAGGGTACACAAGAGAAAGAGAAGACTGAAAAGACTACTGGACAAGCACCTGAGAGTGGTTCTGGGAAGAGGAAACAGTTTGGGGAATCCAGCTCCTGTAGATCTGGCAAAGGCAGATTCTTTGGCCAAAGACCACCCCGGTCTGGTTAGCAGACCCAACAAGCACCCCGAGGAGCTCTATCAGTATGGCAGTGTGAAACTTATGGTAGAACTCATGGTGGGGTTTGTTTCAAGGCCACCGGTGCATGTTTTAACTGTGGAGGGAGCAGATATTTCGCTAAGGATTGTACTAGTCCGCACCGATCTGGACCTTCTGCTACATCTGAAGGATCAACCCAAGTCTCTGCACCTAGAGGGTCACAATCAGCTGCTAGAGGTAGAGACAGAGGTAGGGGTCCTAGTAACACTCCTGGGAGTCAAAGCACTGTTAACTAGCCAGTATCTAGTGGCGCACCAGTCAGAGTGTATACCATGCGTCAGAGGGAGGAAGCTGAAACATCAGACGTAGTAGCTGATATTTTCTCTATCCTTGACCAAGATGTACATGTGTTATTTGATCCTGGCTCCACTCATTCGTATGTTAGTGCTAGTGTGATGTGTTCTACTGTTATTAAGTATGTACCAATGGACTATGATGTGCTAGTAATTAGTCCATTAGGCCAGGAGGTCAGGGTAAATAGACTATATAGGGACTGTCCTTTGGTGATCCAAGGACACACTTTTCTATCTGATTTGATTAAAATGCCCTTCAGAGATTATGACATTATCTTGGGCATGGATTGGTTAGCCAGGCATCATGCGATGATTGACTGTAGACTGAAGACAGTCACTTTTGGTCTTCCTCAGTATGGTGATATAGTAATACATGGGGAGAGGCAGTTATTGCCTTCAAACATCATTTTAGCTGCACTGGCTAGAAAAATGTTTAGAAAAGGGTGTGAGGCGTACTTGGCACATGTGATAGACACCCAAGTGGGGAGTCCAGCACTGAGGGACATTCCTACTCTATGTGACTTTCCAGATGTATTTCCTGATGAATTGCCAGGATTACCTCCAGAAAGAGAAGTGCAGTTTGAAATTGATGTTATGCCTGGTGTGGACCCAATCTCCATAACGCCATACAGAATGGCACCAGCAGAACTAAAAGAATTGAAAGTACAGTTGCAAGAGTTGCTTGATAAGGGCTTCATCCACCCTAGTGTGTCACCTTGGGGAGTGCCAGTATTGTTTGTAAAGAAGAAGGATGGCACTCTCCGGTTATGCATTGACTATCGACAGTTGAACAAGGTGACAATAAAGAACAGATACCCATTGCCCCGCATTGATGACTTGTTTGATTAGTTGAGGGGTGTAGCTGTGTTCTCTAAAATTGACCTGAGATCAGGTTATTATTAGTTGAAAGTATAGGAGCAGAGTATTTCTAAAATTGCCTTTAGAACTCGCTATGGCCATTATGAGTTCTTGGTTATGCCATTCAAGTTAACTAATGCTCCGACTGCTTTTATGGATCTGATGAACACTATCTTTAGACCATACCTTGACCAATTTGTTGTGGTATTTATTGATGATATATTGGTCTATTCGAGGAATGCAGAAGAGCATGATAGACATCTGCGCATTGTACTGCAGACTCTAAGGGAGAAACAACTATATGCCAAATTATCGAAGTGTGAATTTTAGCTGAAGGAGATATCCTTTTTGGGGCACATAGTATCAGCAGAGGGTATTAAGGTAGATCCTAGCAAGATAGAAGCTGTCCTTAATTGGAAGCCACCCAGAAATATCACAAAGATTTGCAGTTTTTTGGGGTTAGCTGGATACTGCCGTTGATTTGTGAAGGGATTCTCCATGTTGGCATCTACATTAACCAAGTTGCTTAGAAAGGATGTGAAATTTCAGTGGACGGACAAATACCAACAGAGTTTTGATGAATTGAAGAGATGTTTAACTGAGGCTCCAGTCCTGACTTTACCTACATCAGGTAAAGAATATATAGTTTACAGCGATGCTTCTCACAATGGGTTAGGTTGTGTGTTGATGCAAGATCAGAATGTCATTGCCTATGCATCACGCCAGCTAAAACCACATGTGAGGAATTATCCGACACATGACTTGGAGCTTGCAGCTATTGTGTTTGCTCTTAAGATCTGGAGACATTATCTGTATGGGGAGAAATGTTACATTTACACAGATCATAAGAGTTTGAAGTATTTGGGCACCCAGAAAGAGTTGAATTTGAGACAGAGGAGATGGTTAGAGTTGATAAAAGACTATGATTGTCTGATAGACTATCAGCTAGGAAAGCTAATATTGTGGCTAACGCCTTAAGTCGCAAGACTATGGCAAGTCTACGAGTTACTCCTTTGTCTTTGGTACATGAGTTAAGATCATTGCATGCCAGCTTAGAGATTAATGATGATGGGAAGACAACAGTTGTATGGCATGTACAGCCAGTGTTGATTGATCAGATCAGTATGGTTGCTCAGAATGATGAAAGGTATCAGAAGATGTTGGAAGAAGTCAGGCAGGGCAAGAAACCAGAATTCTCAATCAGAGATGATGGTCTATTGCTACACCAGGGTAGAATATGTGTTCCTAATGATGTTGATTTGAGACAGATCATTTTGAAGGAAGCATATGAGTCTCCTTTTGCTATGCACCCTGGTGGTACAAAAATGTATAGAGGGCTAAAGGAGCATTATGGGTGGATGGGTATGAAAAGAGATGTGGCAGAGTTTGTTTCCAAACGCCTAACTTGTCAACAAGTGAAGGCAGAGCATCAAGTACCCACTGGGTTGTTACATCCACTACCAGTGCCAGAATGGAAATGGGAGAGAATAACTATGGATTTTGTGATGGGACTTTCGAGGACACAAAAGAGTCATGATGCATGGGTCATTGTTGACAGACTGACTGAGTCTGCTCATTTTTTGCCAGTCCGAATGGACTACAGTTTAGAAAGATTGGCCAAGTTGTACATTGATGAGATTGTGAGACTACATGGAGTGCTAGTATCTATTGTATCAGACAGAGATCCTAGGTTCACTTCTAGATTCTGGGGTAGTCTTCAGAGAGCCCTAGGAACTAGATTGAACTTCAGTACTGCATTCCACCCACGCAGATGATGGCCACCGAGAGAGTAATTCAGATCTTGGAGGACATGCTACGGGCTTGTGTGATTGAGTTTGAGGGCAGTTGGGATACACACTTGCCTTTGATTGAGTTTGCTTATAACAATAGCTACCAATCAAGCATTGGGATGCCTCCATATAAAGCTTTGTATGGCAGAAAATATAGAACCCCATTGTGTTTGGATGACATGGGTGAAAGAAAGATGATTGGACCCGAAATTATTCAACAGACTGAAGAGAAAATCAGGGTGATCAGAGATCGACTTAAGACTGCATCAGACTGTTAGAAGTCCTACATTGATTTGAAAAGAAGGGATATTGAGTATGGAGTGGGTGAGAAAGTTTTCTCAAAGTTTCTCCTTGGAAGAGAATTATGAGATTTGGCAGAAAGGGGAAATTGAGTCCTCGTTTCATTGGGCCATATGAGGTTTTGGAAAGAGTGAGTCCTTTGGCATATCGGTTGGCACTACCTCCAGAGTTGGAGAAGATACATAATGTCTTCCATGTGTCTATGTTGAGGAGGTATCGATCAGACCCATCCCATGTACTACCAGTGGAAGAAATTGAAGTGAATCCAGACCTCACATATGAAGAAGAACCCATAGAGATTCTGACTTATGAGGTGAAGCAGCTACGAAACAAGTAGATGCCGTTGGTAAAAGTGCTGTGGAACCATCATTCGGGCCAGGAGGCTACTTGGGAACGAGAGGAGGACATGAGGAGACAGCACCCACAGCTGTTCAGAGATTGATACCAGGTAAAAATTTCGAGACGAAATTTATTTAGGGGGGGGGGGGAGAATTGTAATACCCCTATTTGTATAGCCTGGTATATTTCACTGTTCCAGTGACCGCTGTCGGTCTGGACAATTAAGGGGATTAGAACCACACTTAAGACAACTAGAGAAGCCATAAACACAAATAATTAGTAATTGCCAATTAGTTAAGGATAAATAAGAAAAATAGAACATAAGAAGTTAAACGAGCTAAGAGTCGCAGCAATGGGTGACCGTCTTGGGAACGACTGCGAAGCCATTTTAAAATCAAATTTTGAACCGTAAAATGTGACATCGCGGTCCTTAGGACCATTACGAACACAGTGGAAAAGAGAAAATCATGAAAAAGAACTATTAAGCCAGTTAAATAATTAGGTCAGGGAGCCGGAAGAAATACTGAATTATTTGCAAACCAAGATGAACCGGCGAGGGGCAATTTGGTCAATTGACCCTGAGAGCTGACTCCTGACCTAACTGTCAAATAAAATTGGAGAAAAAAAATTTCAGAATCGAGAATTAAATTAAAGAACTATTAGAAAAATAAATAGAAAAAAAAAGAAAATTGAAAAGTCAAAAGGTGATGACATCATGCATGACCTCATGCATGATGCCATAAAAAAAATAATACTTAATGTATTTACTTAATTAGATTTTTGGGTCTTCCATAAGGATAAAAACAAAACAAAAGAAAAGGAAAAAAAATCAACTAAAAGTCATCTTGCTCCCAAACTTGCCGCCTCCCATCCCTCTCTCTCTCTCTCACCATAGTTAAACCTCCATTAAAGCTTGCTTCAAGCTTTGAAATCACCATTAAACCTCAAATCCTTCCATACTTGCTTCACAAAAACTTGATTTAGTCACTTGAGAAGAAGCTTGGTCATCAAAGAAAGAAGAAAAGAAGAGGGAAATTAGAGAATTCAAATTCAAGTGAGGTAAGCACATCAATTTGAAAGTTTGAGATTTAATTGTTGTGTTTTTAGCTTGAATTAGCTTGTAATATGCTTAAAATGAAAAGAAAAAAATTGTGAGGGACCATTACTGAATTTCGGCTAGCATGAGAGGGAGGGTGATTAGCATGTTTTGAATGGGTTGAATGGGTATATAAACCTTAGTTAGTTGAATGACTATGGTTAAAGTTATGGAACCAAGTAAATGCAACAAATGACAGAATTAGGGTTTTGGACATTAGGGTTTTGAGACCAAAAGTGTGAAAAACTTGTAAATTGTGTCTTTGACCTAATGTGAAGTGAGAAATTGTCATTTGTGACCTAATTAAGTGTGTTAGAAGTGTTGGAATTAAAGTCAAATTCGGAGGGAGTGTGGTCATGCTGCTGTAGCATGAGCAAGTCAAATTTGAGGGACCAAATATGAAATTTTACAAGTCCAATTGGTATGAGACCAATTGGGAATGAAAATAGGCACTAAATGACACAATTTTGATTTAGGAAGCATACCCAAAAAGTGACTAAAACCTAGTGAACAAATTGACCAAAGTTGGAAAATTGCAGGCTGCCCTGTATAAACTGACCAAATGAACAATGTTTATTCATTTGGTCATAACTCGAGCTAGGCATGTCAAAATGACCTGAACTTTTACCAGTGGTTAGATGAGATATAGACCTAAAACTTTTGTGAAGAACACAAACCCAAATTATTCCATTAACCCAATCAAATCACTGAGCAAATTTGAATCACTGAATCTGCAGAACTGCAGATTTACCATATGAACAGTAAAGTTTCAATAGTTATAACTCTCTCTAAAAAACTCCGATTTAGGTGATTCTTGAACTGATGGAAACCTAAGGCATAGTTGAACATTTCATATGAAGAAACTTAGACCAAATTATGGACTTAACTTGATCAAATTGCTGAATGAAGTTGGATCAATAATCTGCCAGAACTAAAATCTACAGCATAAATAGTAACCATAATTTGGATATAACTTGAGCTACAAAACTCCAGTTGGAGTGATTCAAAAAGGAGAATAAACTTAAGACAATAGGGAACATTTTCTATGAAGGAAGTTTCTCCAAATTCTAACAGAAGAGTGACCAATGGAACAGTGCAACCATGACACCAAAACTGAAAATTTGGCAATTTTGCCTAAAAGACCTAAGTTTTAAGAAAATGACCAAACCAACAAGTTTGGTGACTAAAATGTGGTATGTGGGTGAAGTTGGAATTCCCATACCTATTAAGCCTTAGAAAGTCAACAATTTGACTTGAATAGTGTAGTGAATAGTAACCCGAAACTCAAAAATTTTAAGAACGTCGAGTTTAACACATTAGAGCTAGATAAAAGTGAAGTTAGATTTATTTTTGGATTTATGCTAAGTTATAGTACTAAAATACTGTGAAACTGTGTGTTTCAGCTGAAAAAGACTTGGAAGCTCTAAGAGACTGAGTCAAGGCCTAGAGGCAACTCACGTCAGGTTTGTGCACAATAAACCTTATTTGAGCCTTTTGTCATTGAAAAATTTGATTTAGTGTGATTTATGAAAATTTGAAGTTAATTATGAATTGTGTTGCCATCTTGTGAATGGAATTATAACTTTGGAAATTTATTGGATTTCTCACCAATTATTTGATTAAATTGTTTTGAATTGATTTTGTGTTCACACTTAGCATGACAGTGCCTTATTATTCCTCTTCCATTTATGGGGTGAGATCGATTATTTCCTCCCTCTCTGGTTTACCAGTTGAGGTTGTAGATCGGATGAGTACTCATTAGCTAGCTAGCCACCTCACTCATTGATTTCGATTAGTGGGGTTGTAGATTGCTTTGTCTTGGTGTACAGCACGGCATTGATCGGAAATTTTGTGTTATGGCTTAAGTTGTGTATGACTTGGCAACACTGTGTTTATTAAATTATTTGACTAAATTGTGTTATTATGAGTTTTGTTAATTTGTGAAATGTGATTGAGAAATATTTAAATTGTGTTTTGTTAATGAATGATTTATGTATTGTATTTAAAATTTTTATTGTGCACCACTGAGTATTTTTATACTCAGCGATAGCTTATTTTGCTGTCGCAGATAAGAGCAAGGAGAAAGTAGCAGAGTGAGCTGCTATTGAATTGAGGACCAGACTAATCATTTTGTACGGGTATAATTTTATACCCTTGTAGTTAATTTTAATGTAAATATTGTAATGCTTTATGTATCAATGTAAAGTTGAGCAGTTGTATAATAAATTGTAATAATATTATTTTTGGAACTTTTTGTATATTAAGATTTATAATTGTGAATTTCATACTTTATGCACTGTGAATGAAGTTATGAAATATTTTGAGATGATAAACTTTGATTGGATTGTGGAATTATTTTGAAGTGAATTGAATTGAGTTGACTTGAGATTATTTAGAGGTTGCGAGTTGTGGAAAATTTATTGGAAGTGTTTTTCTCAGGTATTTGAAGAACTGTTTTCTCAAAATACGGAACTTTAATCACAAAATTTTTATAAAATTTGCGGAAAAATTTAAAATGGACAAAAATTTTTACTAGTATTTAAACTCTGAATAAATGATTTTAATTCCTACCAAAATGCTCACCACTTCCAAAATGTAAGAAAATTGTTTTAAAATCCCTGGTAGGGTACTTAATGAGTTATCGGTAGGTGAAGTTCGGTAGTTCATTAGGTATTCTACGGGATCATGTTATGCCTTACAGAGGGGTAAGGTGTGACATGAATGATTGTTCCACAGCACTTTAACCAGGTGTATCTGTTTATTCCTCAGCTACTTCACCTTAAAAGCCAGAATTTCTATGGGTTCTTCCTCATATGAGAGGTCTAGATTTACCTCAATCTCTTCAACTGATAGTACATGAGATGGGTCAGATCTGTACCTCCTTAACATGGACACATGGAAGACACTGTGTATCCTTTCTAGCTCCGGAGGTAATGCCAGCCGATATGCCAAAGGACCTACTCTCCCCAGAACCTCATATGGTCTGATGAAATGAGGACTCAAGTTTCCCCTTTCTAACAAATCTCATAATCCTCTTCCAAGGAGAAACTTTGAGGAATACCTTATCACCCACTACATATTCAATATCTCTTCTCTTCAGACTAACATAGGACTTCTGACGGTCTGATGCAGCCTTGAGTCTATCTCTATTCAATCTGATCTTTTCTTCTGTCTGCTGAACAATTTCTAGCCCAATCATCTTCCTTTCACCTACTTCATCCCAACGTAGGGGAGTTCTGCACTTCCTGCCATACAAAGCTTCATATGGAGGCATCCCAATGCTTGATTGGTAGCTGTTATTATAAGCAAACTCAATCAAAGGCAAGTGTATATCCCAACTACCTTTAAACTCAACCACACAAGCCCGTAGCATATCCTCCAATATCTGAATTACCCTCTCAGACTGGCCATCTATCTGTGGGTGGAATGCCGTGCTGAAGTTCAATCTAGTTCCTAGGGCTCTCTGACGACTATCCCAGAATCTAGAAGTGAACCTAGGATCTCTATCAGATACAATCGATACTGGCACTCCATGCAGTTTTACAATCTCATTTATGTATAATCTGGCCAATCTCTCCAACTATAGTCCATCCGGACTGGTAAAAAGTGAGCAGACTTGGTTAGTCTATCAACTATAACCCATACTGCATCATGACTATTCTGTGTCTTTGGAAGTCTCATCACAAAATCCATAGTTATCAGTTCCCTTACAATGTTTCATAGGATGCCGTCTGTATGCTAGCTTGACACTTATTATTGTATACATATTGTGTTAGTGGAAGGTATCTGTCCCATCTTTCCTCGGACTCAAGGAAACAAGTTCTCAGTATATTCTTGAGGGCTTATTACATTTTACAGGTTATTATTATCATTTCATTTCATTATTTATAGAAACTCAATGAGTTTCAAAATTTACCTGAATCACTTGTTTCGACTGTCCATCCGTCTGAAGATGATAAGTCGTACTGATATCTCTAAGCTTATAGCAATTACTGTGGTACAGGTAATTCACATTATTGTAATCGAGTCACTGACTCTAGCTACCTTACAAGTGTAGTCGTGTGATAGGCTAGTTCTGAAGTTTTAAATTTCTTACTTGAATTTTCACATTTATTCCTCGCAATAGTACTCTATTCGGGCGCAACTGTATCAATTTATAGATTACTTACAAATATTCTTAATTTATTGTATCACGAGGAAGCACGTAGCTCTACACAATAATCTCGTGTTGGTATTGTAATCTGCAGCTTACAATACAAACATCAAGAACCTTACATAGTCACTACGTTATAACCTCATGGACTAGGTTTTCTAACATCTTATCTTTCTCGAATCCACTAATAACCTAAACCAATTCTGATTACAATATCCCTTGACAATTACTAATAGTAACATCTTTGCCCTCATCTAGAGCAATTCTATTACTGTAACTTACCTTTAGGTCCTCTAACCTTACATTAAGTAGGCTCGCCAATTAGCTTTATAATTTATGGTGTGTTAGAAAATACTTTTAGCTAACAATTCTTCCAAAATTAATGTCAATCATACTTATTATTATAGTTTTTATCCTAAAGGACTAATCACTAATACATCAAAATTCATTCCCATGTAAAGGAATAGCAACAGAACATATAGTTCTAACACTAGCATACATCTAAGTAGTGCTGGGATAAAATAATAACTAGTTGTTTCTTTCAAAAATTAAGAACTTACCAGCAGCTACATCCAAAGTTTCTGCTCTTTCTCCTTGGCGCATAGTGGACGCACTGACTGGTGCAGTACTATATTTAGCTTGATTCACTGTGTTATAGTGGTGAGGAGTACCAACTCTATTTCTATCTCGACTCTGACTGATGGTCTGTGAACTCCGGAGAGCAGATCGAGGTGCTCTAGTACAATCTCTAACAAAGTGTCCAAGCTTTCCACAATTGTAGCAGGCTCCAGAGGCCTTACGACAAATACCTCCATGTAGCTTACCACAAACATGGCAGAAACGGGAAAAATAGGAACTTCTGGTTGTTCGATGACTAGATCTTGGTGTTCTCTGCCCTGATGATCCGCCTCTGTCATATCTCTAAGCTCGAGGTTCCTCAAATTCTTTTCTCTTCCCCAAATTACTGTTTGAGCTCTGACCCATATGTTTCTCCCTCTTCTCCATTTCATGTTGCCCTTGTGGGGGTTGGGTTTGTGCTTGAGCTTGAGCTGACAGAGTATCAGCCATTTGTTGAAAGAAAGTGGCCATTTGCTGGGCCATTTGTGCAGTAATTTGTACCGGTAAAACTGGTACAGTCGGGCCTTCAACACTTTGTTGGGCTGGGGCCTCAACTTGTACTTCTGCCATCACGGACTGTTCTATTGTCTCATTCTTCTCTTCCATATCTTTTCACAGGATTTTCTATTCCTGTACAACCAACACAAGGATATTTCTCTCAATTAGTTCATATTTATGATGTAAATCTACTATATGTATCAAATATTTGAGCAGTTGTAGTTACCGACAAAAAGATTTCAAATTCACAGTTCGAAATTTACTTTAAAACCATTGCTCTAATACCACAAAAAATGTCACACCCTACTCCCCTGTAAGATGTAACATGATCCCGTAGTACACCTAATGAATTACCGTACTTCGCCTACCGATAACCCATTAGATATACTACAAGGGATTTTAAAATAATTTTCATGAAATTTAAATCATCGATTAAAATCTGGTGTTATAAAATTTTTTCAAAATTTCGGTAAAGTGCCAGCTGTATTTTAAGAAAATAGTTCTTCAATCCTGCAAAAGAAAATGCTCCCAATATGTTTTCTCAAATACAACTCCAATAACTTCATTTCAATTCACAATTCAATTCTCAATAAACAATCAATTCATTTTCAAACTAATCTCATCATAAAGAAACATTCATTGATTAAAAGACTCAAAATTTATATTACAAAACTATTCAAGTAAATGAAATCTCAAATTTAAATTTACAATAATTTACATTTAATTACATACCAAAATATTTTACAAGAGTTTTTATACAACTGCTCAAATAATTTACATACATATTATTACATACATACATCAAAACCTGTATACATGGGTATACCTGGAGCTGATCTGAATGTCTCTTCAAAGAAGCTTACTCAATTGCTTTATGCTCTTTTCACCTGCAACAGTATACAAAGTTATCGCTGAGTGGTGAACTCAGTGGTGCACAACTATAATTTAAAACATAGTATAATATACCTTAACAAAAATTACAGCAAATAATTTGAAAATCTGGATATTCATCAAATTCCAAAACTCAAAATATTTATTGCCAATAATGTAAATCATTTGTATAAAAGGACTTTGATCACGAAGTTCAATTTATCAAGTCATAACTAACCATTTAAGGTAATTCTAACAAAATCGATTATACATAAATCATAATCATAATTGAAATCACAATTCTTTACTATTAAAAAAACATTCTTTATCTCAAAAGCCATTCTTTATCTCAAAAACAATTCTTTATCTCACTAACTACGCAAGACTAATCTGAAAGAGCCATCTTCGGGGTGATTCTAACTCCCTATGGTTGGGGAGGTCGAATAAGATTCTAACTCCCTATGGTCGGGGAGGTCGAATCATCGTGCACAGTACACATCATAATAAAGAATCTTCCGCAACGGCCATAACATAAAAAAAACTTAGATCTAACCTCTAATAAGAGGAGAATCTAAGCCTGTGCACGTACCATGGTAATCAAAACACAACTAACTCCATTGTCTTCTCAACAAATGAGAGAGACATGTAATAACTTAGTCAAGCATATATAATGAGATATAAAACAATATCACAATCCTTTTAGTGAGCATAAATCACAATACAATTCGATTCAAAGTCAATTCCAATATCCAATAAATTTTATGCTCATCACAATTCAAATCATACATTTGCATTTTTCCATGCAAATTGCCCATCACAATTCAAAACATGTTCTATCACAATTTTTCAAAACATAATTTATTCAATTCACAACAATGCTTAATACTTGAGGAAATACCATTTCACAAAGCTAAATTCATATATACTATAATAATTTCAATAATCATTGAATTAAATTCAATGCTTGTTAAACATAATACATAAGAAAAATATGTCATTTAATCATATGAAATATTCAGAACAAAATCAGTTAAAAACTAGTTGTGCACGAACCTCTGATAACTATCTCTTGGCTCTGACTCAGTGTTTCCTTCCCCTTCCCTGAGTCTTTGCTAACTGAAACACACAATTTGAAGTGTTTTAGTACTCATTTAAACTGTCTCTAACGATAATGCTTAACAATTAATTCATTGAATTCTATTATTTCCTTAGTCAACCTAAGATGTTGACTCTCGATGCAATCTAGGTGAATTAGATCTTAATGTTACTAATTTATCACATTTGATAGCCTTTTAGTATTGGTACATGTTACCCAATTCATTTTCATGTATGTTGCATTTTATTGCAATTTGCTGGATCCCGATATACTAATTTAACCTAGCCAGATGACCTAGTTTCCTCGGTTTTTGAGTTTCGGTCAAAACTACAAACTTGTAGATCTATGTATTATTGCACGTGAGGCAAAATTTCAGGTCATTCTGAGTTTATTAGACCAAGTTATGGTCATTTTACTATTGCTGGTCAGAATGTACCAAAATTGGTCACTTTAGGTCATTTTAGGTCACTTTTGGTTCGGCCAGTTTTTGGACCCGAATTTGTGAAAGCTATTTCACTTGCTTATGGTCATTTCTGGGTGTTAGTGCCTTCATAAGAGTTGTAGATATATGTCTTAACTATTCATGGTAAAAATTTCAGGTCAATTGGACCTATTTTGAGCAAGTTATGGCTAAAACACTAACTACTGCCCAAATGGTCAATTTTCAGGCCTTAAATGCACTAATCCAGATTTGGTCATTTTTCAAGTTACCTTCCAAGCAGAATTTTGGTAAGCTTCCTTCATGAAAGTTGGCACTTTTTGTGCCTAGTTTCACCTTCAATTGATCTCATATCAATTGAAGCCACACACTTAAGGTTCTAAGCCAAAACACACACTGCCCTATTGTACATTGTTCATCACTCATCAAAGGACACATTTAACATTACCAAGTTACACATTCATGCTCATTTCCGGTTTGTACCATAACCTAAACACATTTTACTTCACATTGTTAGTCATTTTTGCAGCTTGTAATCACACTCAATATGCACCTTATAGTACAGAATTTACCAAGTTTAAATTACAATAATTTAATTACATAACCTAGCTGATTTTATATGTCCAAACTCAAACCCTTGTACACATACACAAGCTGCCATAACAAGTACCATAATTCAACAATAATATTCCATAAACCAAACCATGAAATAACACATTTAGGTCCACACTTCACATTGCCGAATTGTACCTCTCTTTGAATTAATTTCCAAGCTTCCAAAATCAAGTGTACATTCACATATACATTTAGTATACATCACCCAATTTATTCCTATACACATAAACACTTCATCAAAACTTTAATCTACCATTTACATACAAGGATAAACTATTCTTATGGAGTTTCCATGGCTGCCAAAAATATACATCTCCCTTAAAACATCAAGCTCCAAAAATCTTTCCACAATTCAACTACCCATAACATCCACACAAACTTTAATGAAGCAAGCATCAAAAATACCTACTTACCACTTTGGAAACTCTTCAAAACTTCACCAAAACTTGATCTTCTTGCTGCTTATCTACTGCCTAAGGTGTATGGACAACTTTTAATGAAAGATGCTTGAAGTTTCCATGGTTGGATCATGCTTGCATGAAGCTTCGAAACAATGCGGCCATGGAGGTTTTCCATCTTCTTTGGTTTTGGCTGGTTCTTGGGAGTTTGAGGAAGATGAAAATCTATCCAAAATGAAGATGTAGTGGTCCACTTAGGTGAGTTAGTGGAGCACTATGTGTTAATTTAATGTTTATTTATCCTAAGGTTTCATTTTCCCACATTTAACTCCCAATTTTTGCTATTTAAACTATGTACCACCAATTTAATTTTTCATGACATTTTCCAAGTGTAATATCATGTATTTTTAATGGAAATTTAGGTCAAAAGACAACTTGGGGTGTCAAATGACCACAATGCCCCTGTTCGGGTTGCATTCCCAATTTTTCGGTAACACCGAGTTTTGTCCGTTTTTCGATTTCTTACTTTTTCTTTATACTAATTAATTAATTTTTCTTTGATATTTCTAATGATATACTTCAATAGACATTTATTTAAGTCCTAAGAATTTTTTTCTGGGTTTTCCGCGGTCCAGGGCTAGTCAACGGTCCACGCTGTGACTTCCCGGTGCGGTCACCCATCGCTAGGGTTCTCGGCTCGTTTAACTTGGTTAAATTTCATTGCTTTTATTTTTCCTTGGTTTTTCTTGTGTTTTATTTTCTTGTATTTCGTTATTTTATGTCTCCTCATCCATATCTAAGTGTAGTTCTAGGCATCCTAGCTGTCCGGACAACATCGATCACTGGAACAGTAGAACGCACTACCGAACATAGGGGTGTTACATTAATTTGGGTAGCTGAGACTGCCAAATGTTAGCCCTCTAGTTTGTCCACACAAACTTCACGATTAAGATAATCCAACCCTTGAACTGTAATCCCCTTGAAGTGCTTTCTCTTTCGTCGACTGAATTGCACAAAGGGGTTTTTGGTTCTCTTCACTTTACTAGGGTAATTGAAGAAATAATTTCCTCAATTGCTAATTCAAGAGTGTCAACTGCTAATGTTCCTTAAAAAAGCTCAGAAAGAAAATCTCAAGATTCAATCATAAAGGTTTTTGGAGAAAGGAAGAAGAAGAACTATTCTCCATCTAATATCCTTAAATGCATATAACTATTCTCCATCTCATATCCCTAAATGCATGAGGGTTTCTCCCATTTATAGTTTAGGGATTTCCATATCCCTAAACTTAAGGAATATTCTCCAATTTAGGGATTTCAAATCCCTAAAATGGAGTTAGTTGAGGAGGAATATTTTCCTATTAAGAGACAAACTTGACACTTGTCACATAAGGCCTTTTCTTGTCACCCACTCACATAATCTCAAGTCATGTCATGTCATCCCACATCAAGACATGTCAAGAGATATTAAAACCAACTAAGCATCTTCTTTCTCTCTATGACATGGCCCATGCAATATTTGCCTTAGTTTGGGATGCCTAACACAACTTTTGCCTTGGTAGCATGCCCCATGCTATCGCTGCACTCCTTATGCAACACTTGCACTGGGCAGCAGCATGCCCCATGCTGCACCCTATGTAACTTTTGGCTAGCTTGTCCTTTCTTCCTTTTAACCCAATTCTTAGAATCTAATTTTAAGTCATGCTAAGGACTTTTGCAATCTTATTACAAAGCTAAATTTATTAATTTAATTAATCAATTAAACCATTTGATCAACTAATCAAATTAATATTATCACTTAAGTTTTATTATGTGTAACTTCTTAGATTCATAACTAATTGGAAATGAAAATGATATTAACTCTTTAATATCAATGTAAATCCTTTGATATCTAAAGTGCAATTCCTAATCCACTCTTGGTTCTCATTGTCACACCCTAACCCTTAGTAAGATGTAACATGATCGTGTAGAGTACCTAATGAACTACCGAACTTCGCCTATCGATAACTCATTAAATATACTACAAGGAATTTTAAAATCATTTTCTTATATTTTGGAAGTGGTGATCATTTTGGTAGGAATTAAAAACATTCAACTGAAGTTTGAAAACTAGTTAAGATTTTTTTCGCATTTTATTTTTTCACAAATTTTATAAAAATTTCGAAAGAGTGCCATCTGTATTTTGAGAAAACAGTTCTTCAAATACCTGAAAAAAATACTTTCAATAATTTTTTTTTTCACAACTCCAACCTAAATCAGCTCAAGTCAACACAATTCAATTTAATTCCACAACTCAACTAAAAATTTTTCATCTCAAAATACTTCACAAATTCATTTCAATTTTACAAATAGTACTAAATTTACAAATACAGATCTTAATTTACAAAAAGAAAAATTAAAATATCATTATTATAATTTATTATATATCTGCTCACTTTACATTGATACATAAGACATTACAATATTTACATCAAATAACTACAAGCTATAATTAAATACCCGAACAAAAAGATCGGCGAAGGCCTTATCAATTCAGCAGCTCACCCTGCTGCTTTTTCCTTGCTCTTATCTGCGACAACAAAATAAGCTATCATTGAGTATAAAAATACTCAGTGGTGCACAATAAAGTATAAAATGCATAATATAAAAAATTTATAAATAATTCATAATTTAAAAATCTCATGATCACATTTCACAATTTTTTCAAATCACATTTATAGCAAATCATATTTAAATATAACACAAATTTGATCAAACAATTTAATAATCATTGTCAAACCCTACTCCTCTGTAAGATGTAACATGATCCCGTAGTACACCTAATGAATTACCGTACTTCGCCTACCGATAATCCATTAAATATACTACAAGAGATTTTAAAACAATTTTCATGAAATTTAAATCATCGATTAAAATCTGGTGTTATAAATTTTTTTTCAAAATTTCGGCAAAGTGCCGGTTGTATTTTGAGAAAACAGTTCTTCAAAACTTGCAAAGAACACACTCCCATTATGTTTTCTCAAATACAACTTCAATAACTTCATTTGAACCCATAATTCAAATTTCAATAATCAAATCAATCTCCTCATAAAAGAAACATTTCATTGATTAGAAGACTCAAAATTAATATTACAAAACTATTCAGATAAATGAAATCCCAAATTTACATTTACAATAATTTACATTTAATTACATACCAAAATATTTTACAAGAGTTTTTATACAACTGCTCAAATAATTTACATACATATTATTACATGCATACATCAAAACCTATGTACATGGGTATACCTATGATATACTTAGAGCTGATCTGAATGTGTTTTCAAAGAAACTTACTCACTGCTCTATGCTCTTCTTACCTACGACAGCATACAAAGCTATTGCTGAGTGGTGAACTCAATGGTGCACAACTATAATTTAAAACATAGTACAATATACATTGACAAAATTTACAGCAAATAATTTGGAAATCTGAATACTCATCAAATTTCGAAACTCAAAATATTCATTGCCAATAATGTAAATCATTTGTATGAAATGACTTTAATCACGAAATTCAATTTATCAAATCATGACTAACCATTTAAGGTAGTTCCAACAAAATCAATTATACATAAATCATAACTGAAATCACAATTCTTTACTATTTAAAAACATTTTGTGTCTCAAAAACCATGTTGTATCTCAAAAACCATGCTGTATCTCAAAAATCATGCTGTATCTCAAAAATCATTCTTTATCTCACTAACTATGCAAGACTAATCCAAAAGGGCCATATTCGAAGTGATTCTAACTCCCTATGGTCGGGGAGGTCGAATCAGATTCTAACTCCCTATGGTCGGGGAGGTCGAATCATCGTGCACAGTACACATCACAATAATGAATCTTCCACAAGGGCCATAACGATAAAAACTTAGATCTAACCTCAAAACAGAGGAAAATCTAAGCTTGTGCACATACCATGGTAATCAAAACACAACTAACTCCATTGTCTTCTCAACGAATGAGAGAGACGGGTAATAACCTAGTCAAGCATCTATAGTGAGATATAAAACAATATCACAATCCTTTTAGTGAGCATAAATCACAATATAATTTGATTCAAATTCAATTCCAATATCCAATAATTTTTATGCTCATCATAATTCAAATCATAAATTTGCATTTTTCCATGAAAATTACCATCACAATTCAAAATATGTTCTATCACAATTTTCCAAAACATAATTTATTCAATCCATAATAATGCTTAATACTTGTGGAAATACCATTTCACAAAGCTAAATTCATACATACTATAACAATTTCAATAATCATTGAATTAAATCCAATGCTTGTTAAACATAATACATAAGAAAAATATGTCATTTAATCATATGAAATATTCAAAACAAAATCAGTTAAAAACTAGTTGTGCACAAACCTCTGATAACTATCTTTTGGCTCTGACTCAGTGTTTCCTTCCCCTTCCCAGGGTCTTTGCTAACTAAAACACACAATTTGAAGTGTTTCAGTACTCATTTAAATTGTCTCTAACGATAATGCTTGATAATTAATTCACTAAATTCTACTATTTGCTTAGTCAACCTAATATGTCGACCCTCGATGTATTCTAGGTAAATTAGGTTTTAATGTTACTAATATATCACATTTGTAGCCTTTTAGGGTTGGCACATGTTACCCAATTCATTTCCATGTATTTTGCATTTTACTGCAATTTGCTGGATTCCGGGATACTAGTTTGACCTAGCCGGACGATCTGGTTTCCTCGATTTTCGAGTTTCGGTCAAAACTAAAAACTTGTAGATCTATGTCTTATTGCACGCGGGGTAAAATTTCAGGTCATTCTGAGTTTACTAGACCAAGTTATGGTCATTTTACTATTGCTAGTCAGAATGTACCAAAATTGGTCACTTTAGGTTATTTTAGGTCAATTTTGATTTGGCCAGTTTTTGGACCCAAACTTGTGTAAGCTTTTTAACTTGCTTATGGTCATTTTTGGGCTTTGGTGTCTTCATAAGACTTGTATATATAGGTCTTAACTATTCATGGTCAAAATTTCAGATCAATTGGACCTGTTTTGAGTGAGTTATGGCCTAAACACTAACTGCTGCCCAAATGGTAAATTTTCAGGCCTTAATTGCACTAATCCGGATTTGGTCACTTTTCAAGTTACCTTACAAGCAGAATTTTGGTAAGCTTCCTTCATGAAAGTTGGCACATTTTGTGCCTAGTTTCACCTCCAATTGGTCTCATACCAATTGGAGCCACACACTTAAGGTTCTAGGTCCAAAACATAAACTACCCTATTACATTTTGTTCATTACTCATCAAAGGATACTTTTAACAATTACCAAACTACACATTCATGCCAATTCTGGTTTGTACCCTAACCTAAATACATTTCACAACATATTGTTGGTCATTTTGGCAGCTTATAATCACACTCAACATGCACCATATAGTGCAGAATTTTTCAAGCTCAATTACAACAATTCAATCACCTAACCTAGCTCATTTACATGTCCAACCTCACACCATCATACATATACCCAAGCTGCCATAACAACTATCATAATTCAACATTAATATTCCATAAACCAAACATGAAATAACATCTTTATGGTTCACCAAACCAAGCTGCCGATTCATACATTACAGTCTATTAATTTCCAAGCTTCCAAATTCAAGTACACATTCACATATACTAAGTATACATCACCCAAATTAATTCCTACACACATAAACATTTAATCAACCCTTTAATCTACCATTTACAAGCAAGAATAAACTGTTCTCAAGGAGTTTCCATGGCTGCCAAAAATACACATCTCCCTTTAAACATTAAACCTCAAAAATCTCTCCATAATTCAAGTACCCATAACATCCTTACAAACTTTAATGAAGCAATAATAAAAAACACAAACTTACCACTTTGGAAACTCTTCAAAATCTCTCCAAAACTTGGTCTTCTTGTTGCCTATCTACTGCCCAAGGTGTATGGACAACTTTTAATGAAGGAAAGTGGAAGGAAAGAAGCTTGAATCTCACATGCATGGAGAATTCAAGGTGGACGGCAATGGTGGATTTCTTTTCACCATTTTCGGCTGAGTTTGGGAGCTTGAAGAAGAAGTTGAATTTGCTGTCCAAATGGTGAGTTAGTGGTCCACTTTGATGGGTGAGTGGAGCACTAAGCTTAATCTAATATTAGTTTAATCTTAACTTTCATTTTCTCACATTTAACTCTCCATTTTTGCTATTTACATTATGTACCACTAATTTAATTTTTCATTATATTTTCCAAGTGTAATATCATGTATTTTTAATGGAAATTTAGGTCAAAAGACAACTCAGGGTGTCAAATGACCACAATGCCCCTGTTCGGATTGCATTCCTGATTTTTCAGTAACATCGAGTTTTGTCAGTTTTTTGATTTCTCACTTTTCTTTGTACTAATTAATTAATTTTTATTTGATATTTCTGATGGCATTTATACTTCAATAGACATTTATCTAAGTCCTAAAAATATTTTCCTGGGTTCCCCATGGTCCAGGGCTAGTCAACGGTCCACGCCGCGACTTCCCGGTGCAGTCACTTATCGCTAGGGTTCTCGGCTCGCTTAACTTGGTTACATTTCTTTGCTATTATTTTTCCTTTGTTTTTCTTGTATTTTCTTTTCTTGTATTTCATTATTTTATGTCTCCTCACTCATATCGAAGTGTAGTTCTAGGCATTCTAGCTGTCCGGACAACACTGGTCACTAGAACAGTAGAACGCACTACTGAACTTAGGGGTATTACAATCATAGTGTTACCAATTAATAACACAACTTAGGCCATGACACAAAATTTCCAAACATGCCGTGTTGTACACCACGACAAAGCAAACTCACCCCACTAATCGAAATCAATGAGGGAGGTGGCTAGCTAGCTAATGAGTACTCATCCAAACTTACCCCTCAGACTGGGAAGCCAGAGAGGGAGGAATATAGTCAAATATCAAACTCACCCCACAAGTGGAGGAACATATTAATATTGCCATGCCAAGTGTGAATTAAAAATAATTTAAATCAAGTTATTCAAATATTTTATGCAAAACACAATCAATTTCCAAAGTCAAATTTCCATTCCCAAAGTGGCAACACAGTAGTTCCCAAAACCCATAATTAACACAATAATTTCACAATGTATAACTAAATAAATTTTTTATGAGAAAACGATAAATTAAGGTTTATTGTGCACAAACCTGACGTGAGTCGCCTCTAGGCCTTGACTCAGTCTCTTAGACCTTCCAAGTCTTTTTTAGCTGAAACACGAAATTTATAGTGTCTCAGTATCTTTGCCTCACAATAATTCCAATAATTAATCCCAATATGCTTAAACTTATATTCTTGAAAATTTTCATGTTGAGGTTACTATTCAAGTCAAAATATTGACTTTCTTATACTTAAAAGGTATGGGAACTTCAATTATACCCACATACCACATTTTGGTTACTTAACTTATTGGTTTTGGTCATTTTCTCAAAGCTTAAGTCTTTTAGGTAAACTTTTAAATTTTTAGTTTTGGTAACCTATTTTTCACTATTCCATTGGTCATGTTGCTATTAGAATTTGGGCAAGTTTTCTTCATAAAAATTGTTTCTTATTGTCTTAAATTTATTTCCCTTTTTGAATCACTCCATTTAGAGTTTTGTAGCTCAAGTTATAGCCATTTGAATCATGGCTGCCAGATTGGTCTAACCCAGATTTCTTGGCAAATTTCTGGGTTCTGCCAGTTTTAGGTCACCAAATTTAAGTGGCTAAATGAATTGGTTAAGTGCATAATTTGGGTTTGTGTTCTTCATGAAAGTTTAGGTCTGTATCTCAACTTTCTACTGGTAAAATTTCAGGTCATTTAGACCTGCCTAGCCCCAATTATAGCCAAATGGACAGATTCATTTGGTCATTTTTGTATAGGGCAGCATACCTAATTCTGGATTTGGCCAATTTGTTCACTATGCTATGGTCACTTTTTGGGCATGATTCCTAAATGAAAAATGTGTCATTTTGTGTCTAGTTTCATTCTCAATTGACCTCACACCAATTAGGTTGGTAAATTTTCAGTTTTGGTCCCTGAAAGGGACCTTGGTCCTGCTGCCAGCAAACTGATCACATCCAATCCGAATTTAAACCTAATTCTAACACTTTCAACATACCCCAATTTGTCACATATGACCATTTTTTAGCTCAAACAAGGTCAAAGACACCATTTGACTATTTCTCTAATTTTTGTCTTCCAAACCCTAGGTGCTAAAACCCAAACTCACTTGATTTGTTACATTTAATTAGTTCCAAATATACAAACACCATTTCTCAACTCATTCAAGCTGTCTAACAATTTAATTCAATCAAACACATGAAAATCACTCCTCTACATAGGCTGGCCAAAATTTACATATAGTCCTCCAACAATTGTTTTCTTTTCATTTTAAGTTGAGTTCTAAGTTAATTAGACTAAACATAAATACAAGACTACAAATTCCAAGTTTAGATGACTAACCTCTTTCTTTGGATTTCAAATTTCTCAAATCTTCAATTTCTTCCTTTTCTTTGTCCTCCAATCTTCTTTTCTACTTGATTTAGCAAGGTTTAATGGAGATTTTGGGGACAAAGTGAGGTTTTGAAAGCTTTGATCAAACTTCCATGGAGTTATTTCAATGGTGAGAATGGGAGAGAGTGGGGTGGCACATTTGGGTGAGGAAGAAGGTAATCTAATTTTCTTTTCTTTTTTATGCATTTTTATGTCTTTAAAATGGTTTTGACTTAGTCAATTTAGGTAGGAAATTTAAAATGAATTTTGACATCATGATGATGTCATAAGGGTGATGTAATAAACTTTTTCCTTTTTCTTTTTTTTTTGTATTTATTTTTCTATTAGTTCTTCAATTTAATTCCCGATTCTGAAATTTTTTTTTCTTCGATTTTATTTGACAGTAAGGTCAGGAGTCAGCTCTAGGGGTCAATTGACCAAATTGCCCCTCGCTGGTTCGACCCGGTTTACAAATAATTCAATATTTCTTTCGGATCCCTAATCTAATTATTTAACTGGCTTAACAATTCTTTTTCGTGATTTTCTCTTTTCCACTGTGTTTGCAATAGTCCTAAGGACTGCGGCGTCACATTTTATGGTTTGAAATTTGAGTTTAAATCGACCTTGCAGTCGTTCCTGAGAAGGTCACCCATCACTGTGACTCTCGACTCTCTTAACTTTTTATGTCATGTTTTTCTTATTTATACATAACTATTTGACAATTACTAATTATTAGTGTTCAAGGCTTCTCTAGGTGTCTTAAACATAGTTCTAATCCTCTTAATTATCCAGACCAACACTGGTCTCCGGAACAGTGTAATTTACTAGGCTATGCAAATAGGGGTGTTACAATTCTACCTCCCTTAAAAGAAATTTTATTCTTGAAATTGTGTCCACTATCTGTCCTCAAATAGTCATATGTGTTGTTTTCTTATGTTTTTCTCACATTTCTGTGTAGTTTCATAATCGAAATAATGGTCCGTAGCACTTTAACCAACGCTATTTACTCATCGATTGCTTACCTCGTGTGCCCAGTTTCTTATGAACTTCTATCATAAGTTAGATTTAATTCATTTCAATTTTAGTGGCAAGCAAATCTGTGTACTAGTGGATCCACTCTTTCTAGGATCTCGTACGATCCTATGGGTGAGAACTCAATTTTAATATTTTCTTATCAAATTTCTTGATCATTTGATGCAACCTTTAGTTTAGTTTAGAATATTTTAGTCTTTTCTTGCAGTTATTTTAGCAATTATTTTCCTTTGTAATCTCTTTTGTTTTTTTTTTCATTTCACAACTTAACTTTAATTATTTTATTCTCAATCTTATCCTCTTCCTTAACTTGACTATCGAGTCCTAATTTTAGCACTTTTTATCATCCCTAATAACTCCGCTATATTTCAATATTACTTTGATTTGGTCCTCAGTGTAACACTCCTATGTTCGGTAGTGCGTTCTACTATTTTGGTTATCAGTGTCTGTCCGGACAGTTAGGATGCCTAGAACTAAATTTAAATATTAGTGAGGAGACATAAAATAATGAAATATAAAAAAGAAAAATACAAGAAAAACAAAGGAAAAATAATAGTAATGAAATGTAACCAAGTTAAACGAGCCAGCACCGCAGCGATGGGTGGCTGCACGGGGAAGTTACGGCGCAGGCAACAGCCAACCCCAAGACTGCAGGGAACTCTCGGAATTTAGTTTCGAGACAAAATTAAAGACTTATTGAAGTATAAATGTCATTAGAAATATCAAGGAAAAATTAATTAATTAGTACAAAGAAAAATGAGAAATCGAGAAAATGACAAAACTCGGTGTTATCGAAAAATCGGTAATACAACCCGAATAGGGGCATTGTGGTCATTTGACACCCCGAGTTGCCTTTTGACCAATATGTCCATTAAAAATAAATGATATTAAACTTTGAAAATGTCATAAAAAAAATTAAAATGAGATACAATATGTAAATAGTAAAAGAATTGAGCTAAATATGCAAATAATGGAACTTAGTATAATTAACCATTAAACTATTGTTAAGTGCTCCACTAATTAAGAAATTTGGATATCTATATAAGCCTTGGGACAGCTGAATCATCATCTTCAACCTTTCTCCATAAACCAGCCGAAACTCTCACCATGGAAACCACCATTGCCGCCCCACATGCAACCTTCATTGGTGCATGATCAAGCCATTAGTTCTTCTAGGTTTCTTCACTAAAGTTGTTCTATACAACTTGGACAACATTTTGGGAGCAAGAAATGAAAGTTTTGGTGGAGTTTTGAAGAAGTCCAAAAGAGCTAAATGTGTATTTTTCAATCTTGCTTCATTAAACTTTGAGTAGATGTTGTAGGGAGTTATTTTGTGAAAGAAAATTTGAAGTTTGATGGAGTAATGGTGGTACACCATTTTGGCAACCATGGAAACTTACTATTTGTTGTTTGTTTTTCACTTGTAAATGGTTGTTTAAGATGTTGGTATAGGTGTTTATGTGTATAGAAATAATTTAGACAATGTATATTAAGAGTATGTGTAATGGTGCACTTGGTTTTGGAAGCTTGAAAGCAATTTGAAGGAGATATTTTCCATGAGGTGAATCGGCAACTTTAAAGTGTGGTTAGAAATGTGTTGTTTTATGGTTTGGTTTATTGAATTATGTTGTTTATGGTGGCAGCATGTATATGTGTATAATAGATTAGAATTGGATATGTAAATGGGGTATGTTCATGTGATTAAATTGTGTAAATGGACTTTGGAAAATTCTGGGTTATAATGTGTATGTTGAGAATGGTTACAAGCTGTCCAAAATGACCAAAATGTGTTGTTAAGTTTGTTAATGGTATGATACAAACCAGAATTGGCATGAAAGAGTTAGCTTGGTAAGTATAGAATGTGTAATTGGTAAGTGATGAAGAATGTGTAGTAGGGCAGTGTATGTTTTAGCTTAGAACCTTAAGTGTGTGACTCCAATTGGTATGAGACTAATTAGAGGTGAAACTAGGCACAAAATGTGCCAACTTTCATGAAGAAAGATTACCTAAATTCTGCCTAGAAAGTGACTTGAAAAATGACCAAATCCGGATTAGTGACTTGAAGGCCTGAAAATTGACCATTTGAGTAGTAGTTAGTTTTTTTACCATAACTTACTCAAAACATGTCCAAATGACCTGAACTTTTTACCATGAATATTTTAGACATAGAAATACAATTCTTATGAAGACACCAAAGTCCAGAAAATGGCCAGAACCAAGCCAAATAGCTTGCACAAGTTCAAGTACCAAAACTGGCCGAACCAAAAGTGACCTAAAAATGACTTAAGCCTACCATTTTAGTGCATTCTGTCCAGCATTGGTAAATTGACCATATCTTGGTCTATACAACTCAGAATGACCTGAAATTTTGCCCCGCATGCAATAAGACATAGACCTACAAGTTTGTAGTTTAGATCAAAACCCGAAAACTGAGGGAACTAGGTCGTCCGGCTAGGTCAAAATAGTACACCGAAATTCGGGAAATGCAATACACTTGGAAATGAAATTGGTAACATATACCAACACTAAAAGGGCTATAAAATGTGACATATTGGTAACATTAGAATTGACTCTCTTAGAGTGCATCAAGGGTCAACATTATAGGTTGACTAATGAAATGAATTGAAGGGAATAGTATCAAGAAAATTTAAATATTGGATTTTATTGTTAGAAACAAATTCATTGAGTACTGAAACACTTTAAATTGTGTGTTTCAGTTGAAAAGGATATTGAGAAGCATAAGGAACACTGTAACACCCCTATTTGTATAGCTTGGTATATTTCACTATTCCGGTGACCGGTATCTGTCTGGAAAATTAAGAGGATTAGAACTATATGTAACACCCCTATTTGTATAGCCTGGTATATTTCACTGCTCCGATGACCAGTGTCGGTCCGGACAATTAAGGGGATTAGGACCACACTTAAGACAACTAGAGAAGCCATAAATACAAATAATTTGTAATTGCCAATTAGTTAAGTATAAATAAGAAAAACAGAACATAAGAAGCTAAACGAGCTGAGAGTCACAGCGATGGGTGACCTTCTCAGGAAGGACTGCGAAGTCATTTTAAACTCAAATTTCGAACCGTAAAATGTGACGCTGCGGTCCTTAGGACCATTACGAACACAGTGGAAAAGAGAAAATCACGAAAAAGAACTGTTAAGCCAGTCCAATAATTAGGTCAGGGAGCCGAAAAAAATATTAGAATATTTGCAAACCGAGATGAACCGGCGAGGGGCAATTTGGTCAATTGACCCTGAGAGCTGACTCCTGACCTAACTGTCAAATAAAATTAGAGAAAAGAAAATTTCATAGTCAGGAATTAAATTAAAGAACTAATAGAAAAATAAAAAAAAAGGAAAAGAAAAGAAAAAGTTAATTACATCACCTTATGACATCAAAATGATGTCAAAATTAATTATTTTAATTCCCACAATTTTTGACCCATTCAGATATATAAAACAAGACTTAAAATATGTAAAAAAAAAAATCACCCTTCTACCTCAAAGAAATCGGCAGCCATAGCTTTTCCCAAACCCCACCATTGATCCTCCATGAAAGCTTGAATACAAGCTTTTAAACACCCATTTGACCCTACCTTACCTCAAATTCTCCCATAAAAACTTGATTTAATCATTTGAGAAGAAGATTGTTCATTAAAGAAAGAAGAAAAGAAGAAAGAAAATTGGAGAAAAGGGGAGTTAGAAGTTGCTACACAAAGGTTAGTGATTTAAGTTGCAAATAAGTTTATTACTTGTGTTTATAACTTAGTTAACTTAGAAATATGCTTAAAATGAAATAAAAATATGTGTGAGCGACTAAACTGAATTTCGGCCAGCAGGTGATGGGAGTATAATTGCATGGTTTGATGGATTTAATTGGGTATATAAACCTTAGTTAGTTGAATGACTATGGTTAAAGGCATAGAATCAACTAAATGCAAGAGTTTGTGTAGTTAGGGTTTTGGACATTAGGGTTTAGAGATAAAAAATGTGAGGAAGTGGTAAATGGTGTCTTTGACCTAATGTGAAGTGAAAAATGGTCATTTGTGACCTAATTAAGTGTGTTAGAAGTGTTGGAATTAAAGCCAAATTCGGAGGGAGGGTGGTCATGCTGCTAGCAGCATGACCAAAACTTCCTTTAAGGGACTAAAAAGGAAATTTTACAAGTCCAATTGGTATGGGACCAATTCGGGTTGAAAATAGACACTAAATAACACAATTTTCATTCAGGAAGCATGCCTAAAAAGTGACCAAAACCTAGTGAACAAATTGACCAAAGTTGAAAAATCACAGTCTGCCTCTATACAAACTGACCAAATGAACAGTGTTTGTTCATTTGGTCATAACTTGAGCTAGGCAGGTCAAAATGACCTGAAATTTTACCAGTGGTTAGATGGGATATAGAACTAAAACTTCCATGAAGAACATTAACCCAGATTATGCCATTAACCCAATCAAATTACTGAGCAAATTTGGATCACTGAATCCGCAGGACTGCAGATTTACCATATGAACAGTAAAGTTTCAATGGCTATAACTCTCTCTAGAAAACTCCGATTTAAGCGATTCTTGAACCTATGGAAACCTAAGACATAGAAGAACATTTAATATGAAGAAAATTAGACCAAATTATGGAGTTAACTTGATCAAATTGCTGAACGAAGTTGGATCAATAAATCTGCCAGAACTAAAATCTGTAGCATGAACAGTAATCGTATGTTGGACATAACTTGAGCTACAAAACTCCAATTTTAGTGATTCAAAAAGGAAAATTAACTTAAGACAATAGGGAACATTTTTTATGAAGAAAGTTTTGACAAATTCCAACAAAAAGATGACTAATGGAATAGTGCAACTAGGGACACCAAAACTGAAAATTTGGCAATTTTGCCTAAAAGACCTAAGTTTTGAGAAAATGACCAAAACCAACAAGTTTAGTGACCAAAATGTGGTATGTGGGTGAAGTTGGAATTCCCATACTTATTAAGCCTTAGAAAGTCAACAATTTGACTTGAATAGTATAGTGAATAGTAACCCAAAACACAAAAATTAAAGAACATCGAGAGTAACACGTTAGAGTTAAGTAAAAGTAAAGTTAAATTTATTTTTGGATTTATGCTAAGTTATGTTACTGAAACACTATAAAATTGTGTGTTTCAGTTGAAAAGAATACTGGGAAAGAACCCGAGGAACCGAGTCAAGGCCAAGAGGCGACTCGCTTGAGGTTTGTGCACAACATCACTATGCTTTAAAATTCATTGATTAAGTGAATGAAATATGCATTTTACTTTTGCTTTGAATTGTTGAAAGTTTATTGTGACCTTATTTATGATGTTTTAATTTAAATTGTGAAAGTTATTGTGTATATTTGAAATGACAATGTTTGGCAAATTGTTAAGATGAGTTTTGAAACCACAGTGTCATGACCATACATTTGAACACCTCACTAGCACGACTAGTGGGGGTAATTAGTTTCGAATTTTGATTTCTTCTCTGGAGAAGTGTTGAGCTGTGCCAGTAAAAGAGGATGTGAATGGATATCCATATATTTGAGCTAGCTAGCCTTGTGATGTGATTTCTCTTTAGCTTATGGCTATTGAGATTCTATTTGTTTCGAATGGCATGAACTAACTATGGGTTTTATGAAATGTGATTTGATACTTCAAAATGAAATTGTTTGGGATTAAAATCTCATAATTCATGTTTTGTATTTAATTTTCATATTAAGTCTAATTTTTGAATAAATATGAATTAAATTCTGCATAAAGATTATTTTAGTATGTTGTGCACCACTGAGTCCTAGTACTCAGCGATAGCTTTTATTGCTGTCGCAGATATAGAGACTAGAGGAGCAGCTGACTGAGCTACTGAAGATTGAGGATTTATCAACTTGAAGTTATCCGGTATAATTTATACCCTGCCTATAAATATTTATTCTGATGTATGTATTGCACATAAATGTGTGGACATGTAAATTGGTCTTGAGCAGTTTGTACAAAGTTTGTATAAAATTGTAATAAAATTTAGTGGAATTTTCATACTATAGATTTTGGTATGATGTATATATATATATATATAGTTTGTTGTCTTTAATGAATGGAAATGTTTTATTTTAATTTGAATGAAATTGATAGTTATCGTTTTACTGATGATTGAACTTTGGAAATTGAGAAATGTTGACTGTTGAATTTGAGATTTGAGAAATTATTGAGATGGATTGTGAAATTGAAGTAGTGGTTGAGAAAATTTTTGGAAGTGCTTTTTACAGGTATTTGAAGAACTGTTTTCTCAAAATATAAACGAAACTCTATCAAAATTTTTATAAAATTTGCGAAAAAATAAAATGGGCGAAAAGTTTTAACTACTTTTTAATTTCAATTAAGTTTTTTAAACACCTATTAGAAAATGCTCACCACTTAACAAAAGTAAGAAAATTGTTTTAAAATCCCTTGTAGGGTACTTAATGAGTTATCGGTAGGTGAAGTTTGGTAGTTCATTAGGTATTCTACGGGATCATGTTATACCTTATAGAGGGGTAAGGTGTGACATGTTTTAGTGGTATCAGAGAAAAATTTTTGAAGTATGTTTTAACTTGAGAATTTGTGTCTTTCTTGTTAAGTACAACTGCTCAATGTCCATAATTGTTACATACAGTGCATTACATCATGAATATGAGCTAACGGAGGAAAATCTCCTTGTGTTACTTGTTCAGGAGATACCCTAACTTCAGACTGAGATGGAAGAAGGGGATCGCTTAGTTGAGCAGTCTGTTGAAGTTGAGGCATAAGGGGAAGCCCCAGTTTTACAGAATGTCAGTGGATCAGTAGCACCAACCCCATAAATGCCGCAGTTTCCTGCACAGTTTGCACAGCAGATGGCAGCAATGTTTCAACAAATGGCTGGGGGTATGCCTACTCAAGCTCCACCCCAACCACCTGTGTCACAACCATTGCCTCTAGCCAGATAGTATGATAAGTTATTGAAGTATGGGGCTACAGAATTTAAGGGTACAGTGGCCCTTTAGAGGCAGAGCAATGGCTTGAAAGAATGGACAGAGTATTTAAGAAGTTGCACTGCCAAAATGAACTAAAGTTTGAGTATTCTGTGTCGCTACTGCAAGGGGATGCGTATGATTGGTGGAAGACCATCCCCCATAGCTTGGCTGAACCACCAGTGCTGACCTGGGATGACTTCATCAGAGAATTCAGACAGAAATACATCCCAGATGCATATGTTGATTAGAAACTGCAAGAATTTTTGAGTTTGAAATAAGGGAATAGATCAGTGGCAGAGTATGAGAGGGAGTTCTCCCCCTTAAGTCATTATGCTAGGAGTCTCCTTTCCACCAATAAGGCACGATGCAAGAGATTTGAGACGGGTTTGAAGCCCAGCATAAGGATGCAAGTTGTGGGATTTCGACACAGCAACTTCTCAGAGCTCATGTCTCAAGCACTTGAGTTGGAAAGAATAGAATCAGAAGCAACCCCAGTAAAAGAAAAATTAGAGAAAGCTGAGAAATCAGAAAAAGATAAGGGGGAAAAGTCAGTAGAGCAGAGTTCTGGTGGTACCTCTGGAAAGAAAAAGAAGTGTAGTGGACCCAGGGTCGAGGTGGAAAGATTTGGTAGGCGATTTTCCGACGAAACCCCTAGGTCCGCAGTGAGTCGAGCAGGGGTTCACATTCTACCCCCCCTTGTAACACTTGTGGCAAGATTCATGGGGGGGAGTGTTATTGGGCCACTGGAGCCTGCTTTAACTGCGGAGGCAAGGGTCATTTAGCAAGAGACTGCACTAGTGCTTCGTCTTCGAGATATGGTCCAGCTCCTACTACTACCGAGGGATCTATTCAGAGTCCTGCTCCCAGAGGTTCACAGTCAGTTGGTAGAGGAAGAGACAGAGGTAGAGGCACCGCTCAGCAAAGCCAAGGCGCTTGGTCGATGCACAAGGAAGTGCGTTAGCCAGAGTTTACACGATGAGACAGCGAGAAGAGGCTAAGACTTCCAATGTGGTAGCTGGTACATTCTCTATCTCTGATCAAGAAGTATTTGTATTATTTGATCTAGGTTCAACCCATTCATATGTTAGTGCTAGCATAGTCTGTTCACTTACTGTTCCATGTGTGCAAATGGGTTTTAAAGTGCTAGTAACTAGTCCGTTAGGACAAGAGGTCCGGGTTAACAGAATCTATAGAGACTGTCCTTTGGTGATCCAAAGACATGTTTCCTATCAGACTTGATTGAAATGCCCTTCAGAGAGTATGATATCATCTTGGGCATGGATTGGTTAGCTAGGCATCACGCCATGATTGACTGTAGACTGAAGATAGTCACTTTTGGTCTCCCTTTGTATGGTGATGAGGCAATACATGGGGAGAGGCATTTGCTGCCATCAAACATCATTTTGGCTGCACTAGCCAGAAGGATGATAAAAAAGGAGTGTGAAGCATACTTGGCACATGTGATAGACACCCAAGTGGGGAGTCCAACACTAAGGGACATCCCTACGGTATGTGACTTTCCGGATGTGTTTCCTGATAAATTGCCAAGATTACCTCCAGAAAGAGAGGTGCAGTTTGAAATTGATGTTATGCCTGGTGTGGACCCAATCTCCATAACACCATATAGAATGGCACCTGCAGAATTGAAAGAGTTGAAAGTGCAGTTGCAAGAATTGCTTGACAAGGGCTTTATCTGCCCTAGTGTGTCACCTTGGGGAGTGCCAGTGTTGTTTGTTAAGAAGAAAGATGGCACTCTCCGTTTGTGTATTGATTATCGATAATTGAATAAGGTGACAATAAAGAATAGATATCCATTACCCCACATTGATGACTTGTTTGATCAGTTGAGGGGTGCAGCTGTATTCTCCAAAATTGACCTGAGATCAGTTTATTATCAGCTGAAAGTACAAGAGCAGAGTATTCCTAAAACTGCCTTCAGAACCCATTGTGGCCATTATGAGTTTTTGGTTATGCCATTCGGGTTAACTAATGCTCCGGCTGCTTTTATGGATATGATGAACACTATCTTCAGACCATACCTCGACCAGTTTGTGGTGGTATTCATTGATGATATATTGGTCTATTCGAGGAATGCAGAAGAGCATGATAGACATATGCAGATTGTACTGCAGACTTTGAAGGAGAAACAGCTATACGCCAAATTGTCGAAATGTGAATTTTGGCTGAAAGAAATATCTTTCTTAGGGCATGTAGTATCAGAAGAGGGCATCAAGGTAGATCCAAGAGATTGAAGCTGTCCTTAATTGGAGGCCACCCAGAAATGTTACAGAGATTCGCAGTTTTCTAGGTTTAGCTGGATACTACCGTAGATTTGTAAAGGGATTTTTCATGTTGGCATCTCCATTGACTAAGCTACTCTGAAAAGATGTAAAATTTCAGTGGACGGATAAATGCCAACAGAGTTTTGATGAATTGAAGAAATGTTTGACTGAAGCTCCAGTCCTTACTTTACCTGTTCTGGGTAAAGAATATACAGTTTATAATGATGCGTCTCACAATGGGTTAGGCTGTGTATTGATGCAAGATCGAAATATCATTGCCTATGCATCACGCCAGCTAAAACCGCATGAGAGGAATTATCCGACACATGACTTAGAGCTTGCAGCTATTGTGTTTGCTCTTAAGACCAGGAGGCACTATTTGTATGGGGAGAAATGTTACATCTATACAGATCATAAGAGTTTGAAGTATTTGGGCACTCAGAAGGAGTAGAATTTGAGACAGAGGAGATGGTTAGAGTTAATAAAAGACTATGATTGTCTGATAAACTATCAGCCAGGGAAAGCTAATGTTATGGCTGACGCCTTAAGTCATAAAACTATGGCAAGTCTACGGGTTACTCCTTTGTCTATGGTACATGAGTTGAGATCATTGCATGCCAGCTTAGAGATTAATGATGATGGGCAGACAACAGTTGCATGGCATGTACAACTAGTGTTGATTGATCAGATTAGAATGGCTGCTCGTAATGATCAAGTATCGTGTCGATGGAAGAAGTCCGACAGGCAAGAAACCGTAATTCTCAATAAGAGATGATGATTTATCTACACACTGTGGCGTAATGTGTGTTCCTAATGATGTTGATTTGAGGCAGATCATTTTGAAGGAAGCACATGAGTCTCCTTTTTCCATGCACCCTGGTGGCACAAAAATGTATAGAGAGCCAAAGGAGCATTACTAGTGGATGGGTATGAAAAGAGATGTGGCAGAATTTATATCCAAATGCCTAACTTGTTAGTAAGTAAAGGCAGAGCATCAAGTACCCGCTGGGTTATTACATCCACTACCAGTACCAGAATGGAAATGGGAGAGAATAACGATGGATTTTGTGATGGGACTTCCGAGGACACAAAAGAGTCATGATGCAGTATGGGTCATTCTTGATAGACTAACCAAGTCTGCTCATTTTCTGCCAGTTCGGATGGACTACAGTTTAGAAAGATTGGCCAAGTTATACATTGATGAGATTGTGAGACTGCATGGAGTGCCAGTATCCATCATATCTGACAGAGATTCTAGGTTCACTTCTAGATTCTGGGGTAGTCTTCAGAGAGCCCTAAGAACTAGATTGAACTTTAGTATTGTATTCCACCCACAGATAGATGGTCAGTCTGAGAGGGTAATTCAGATTTTGGAGGACATGCTACGGGCTTGTGTGATTGAATTTGAGGGCAGTTGGGATACACACTTGCCTTTGATTGAGTTTGCTTACAACAACAGCTATAAATCAAGCATTGGGATGCCTCCATATGAAGCTTTATATGGCAGAAAATGTAGAACCCCATTGTGTTGGGATGACATGAGTGAAATAAAGATGATTGGACTCGAAATTGTTCAATAAACTGAAGAGAAAATCAGGGTGATCCGAGATCGACTTAAGACTACATCAGACCGTCAGAAGTCCTACATTGATTTGAAGAGAAGAGATATTGAGTATGCAGTGGGTGAGAAAGTATTCCTCAAGGTTTCCCCTTGGAAGAGAATTATGAGATTCGACAAAAAGGGGAAACTGAGTCCTCGTTTCAATGGGCCATATGAGGTTCTGGAAAGAGTGGGTCCTTTGGCATATCAGTTGGCACTACCTCCAGAGTTAGAGAAGATACATAATGTCTTCCATGTGTCTATGTTGAGGAGCTATCGATCAGACCCATCTCATATACTACTAGTGGAAGAAATTGAAGTGAATCCAGACCTCACATATGAGGAAGAACCCATAGAGATTCTGGCTTATGAGGTGAAGCAGCTACGGAACAAGTAGATACCATTGGTAAAAGTGCTGTGGAACTATCATTCGGGCCAGGAGGCTACTTGGGAACTAGAGGAGGACATGAGGAGACAGCACCCACAGCTGTTCAGAGATTGATACCAAGTAAAATTTTGAGACGAAATTTATTTTAAGGGGGGGGGGGGGGAGAATTGTAACACCCCTATTTGTATAGCCTGGTATATTTCACTGTTTTGGTGACCGATGTCGGTCCAGACAATTAAGGCGATTAGGACCACACTTAAGACAACTAGAGAAGCCATAAACACAAATAATTAGTAATTGCCAATTAATTAAGTATAAATAAGAAAAACAGAACATAAGAAGTTAAACGAGCCGAGAGTCACAACGATGGGTGACCTTCTCGGGAAGGACTGCGAAGTCATTTTAAACTCAAATTTCGAATCGTAAAATGTGACGCTGCGGTCCTTAGGACCATTACGAACACAGTGGAAAAGAGAAAATCACGAAAAAGAATAGTCAAATAATTAGGTCAGAGAGCCGAAAGAAATATTAGAATATTTGCAAACCGGGATGAACCGGCGAGGGGCAATTTGGTCAATTGACCCCGAGAGCTGACTCCTGACCTAACTGTCAAATAAAATTAGAGAAAAGAAAATTTCAGAGTCGGGAATTAAATTAAAGAACTAATAGAAAAATTAAAAAAAAAAGGAAAAGAAAAGAAAAAGTTAATTACATCACCTTATGACATCAAAATGATGTCAAAATTAATTATTTTAATTCCCGCAATTTTTGACCCATTCAAATATATAAAACAAGACTTAAAATACATAAAGACAAAAAAAAATCACCCTTCTACCTCAAAGAAATCGGCAGCCATAGCTTTTCCCAAACCCCACCATTGATCCTCCATGAAAGCTTGAATACAAGCTTTTAAACACCCATTTGACCCTACCTTACCCCAAATTCTCCCATAAAAACTTGATTTAATCACTTGAGAAGAAGATTGGTCATTAAAGAAAGAAGAAAAGAAGAAAGAAAATTGGAGAAAAGGGGAGTTAGAAGTTGCTACACAAAGGTTAGTGATTTAAGTTGCAAATAAGTTTATTACTTGTGTTTATAACTTAGTTAACTTAGAAATATGCTTAAAATGAAATAAAAATATGTGTGAGGTACTAAACTGAATTTCGACCAGCAGGTGATGGGAGTATAATTGCATGGTTTGATGGATTTAATTGGGTATATAAACCTTAGTTAGTTAAATGACTATGGTTAAAGGCATAGAATCAACTAAATGCAAGAGTTTGTGTAGTTAGGGTTTTGGACATTAGGGTTTAGAGACCAAAAATGTGAGGAAGTGGTAAATGGTGTCTTTGACCTAATGTGAAGTGAAAAATGGTCATTTGTGACCTAATTAAGTATGTTAGAAGTGTTGGAATTAAAACCAAATTTGGAGGGAGTGTGGTCATGCTGCTGGCAGCATGACCAAAACTTCCTTTGAGGGACCAAAAATGAAATTTTACAAGTCCAATTAGTATGGGACCAATTGGTGATGAAAATAGACACTAAATGACATAATTTTCATTTAGGAAGCATGCCAAAAAAGTGACCAAAACCTAGTGAACAAATTAACCAAAGTTGAAAAATCACAGTCTGCCTCTGTACAAACTGACCAAATGAACAGTGTTTGTTCATTTAGTCATAACTTGAGCTAGGCAGGTCAAAATGACCTGAAATTTACCAGTGGTTAGATGGCATATAGACCTAAAACTTTCATGAAGAAAACCAAACCAAATTATGCCATTAACCCAATCAAATTACTGAGCAAATTTGGATCACTGAATCTGCAGGACCGTAGATTTACCATATGAACAGTAAAGTTTCAATGGCTATAACTCTCTCTAGAAAACTGCGATTTAAGCGATTCTTGAACCGATGGAAACCTAAGACATAGTAGAATATTTCATATGAAGAAAATTAGACCAAATTATGGACTTAACTTGATCAAATTGCTGAACGAAGTTGTATCAATAAATCTGCTAGAACTAAAATCTGCAGCATGAACAGTAACTGTATGTTAGACATAACTTGAGCTACAAAACTCCAATTAGAGTGATTAAAAAAGAAAAATAAACTTAATACAATAAGTAACATTTTCTATGAAGAAAGTTTTGACAAATTCCAACAAAAAGATGACCAATGGAATAGTACAACTAGGGACACCAAAACTGAAATTTTGGCAATTTTGCCTAAAAGACCTAAGTTTTGAGAAAATGACCAAAACCAACAAGTTTAGTGACCAAAATGTGGTATGTGGGTGAAGTTGGAATTCCCATACCTATTAAGCCTTAGAAAGTCAACAATTTGACTTGAATAGTGTAGTGAATAGTAACTCGAAACACAAAAATTAAAGAACGTCGAGAGTAACACGTTAGAGTTAGGTAAAAGTGAAGTTAAATTTATTTTTGGATTTATGCTAAGTTATGGTACTGAAATACTGTAAAATTGTGTGTTTCAGTTGAAAAGAATACCAGGAAAGAACCCGAGGAACCGAGTCAAGGCCAAGAGGCGACTCGCTTGAGGTTTGTGCACAACATCACTATGCTTTAAAATTCATTGATTAAGTGAATGAAATATGCATTTTACTTTTACTTTGAATTGTTGAAAGTTTATTGTGACCTTATTTATAATGTTTTAATTTAAAATTTGAAATTTATTGTGTATATTTGAAATGACAATGTTTGGCAAATTGTTAAGATGAGTTTTGAAACCACAGTGTCATGACCATATATTTGAATACCTCACTAACACGACTAGTGGAGGTAATTAGTTTCGAATTTTGATTCCTTCTCTGGAGAAGTGTTGAGGTGTACCAGTAGAAGAGGATGTGAATGGATATCCATATATTTGAGCTAGCTAGCCTTGTAATGTGATTTCTCTTTAGCCTCTGGCTATTGAGATTCTATTTGTTTCGAATGGCATGAACTAACTGTGGATTTTATGAAATGTGATTTGATACTTCAAAATGAAATTGTTTGGGATTAAAATCTCATAATTCATGTTTTGTATTTAATTTTCATATTCAGTCTAATTTTTGAATAAATATGATTTAAATTCTGCATAAAGATTATTTTAGTATGTTGTGCACCACTGAGTCCTAGTACTCAGCGATAGCTTTTATTGCTATCGCAGATACAGAGACTAGAGGAGCAGCAGACTGAGCTGCTGAAGATTGAGGATTTATCAGCTTGAAGTTATCGGGTTCAATTTATACCCTGCCTGTAAATATTTATTTTGATGTATGTATTGCACATAAATGTATGGACATGTAAATCGGTCTTGAGCAGTTTGTACAAAGTTTGTATAAAGTTGTAATTAATTTAGCGGAATTTTCATATTGTAAATTTTGGTATGATGTATATATATATATAGTTTGTTGTCTTTAATGAATGAAAATGTTTTATTTTAATTTGAATGAAATTGATAGATATCGTTTTACTGATGATTGAACTTTGAAAATTGAGAAATGTTGACTGTTGAATTTGAGATTTGAGAAATTGTTGAGATGGATTGTGAAATTGAAGTAGTGGTTGAGAAAATTTTTGAAAGTGCTTTTTACAGGTATTTGAAGAACTGTTTTCTCAAAATATAAATGGAACTCTGTCAAAATTTTTATAAAATTTGCGGAAAAATAAAATAGGCCAAAAGTTTTAGCTAGTTTTTAATTTCAATTAAATGTTTTAAACTCCTATTAGAAAATGCTCACCACTTAACAAAAGTAAGAAATTTTTTTTAAAATCCCTTGTAGGGTACTTAATGAGTTATCGGTAGGTGAAGTTCAGTAGTTCATTAGGTATTCTACGGGATCATGTTATGCCTTACAGAGGGGTAAAGTGTGACACTATGTTTAAGAAACCTAGTTAAGCCTTGAACACAAATAATTAGTAATTGTCAATTAGTTAAGTATAAATAAGAAAAACAGAACACAATAAGTTAAACAAGCCGAGAGTCACAGCGATGGGTGACCTTCTCGGGAAGGACTGCGAAGTCAATTTAAACTCAAATTTTGAATCATAAAATGTGACGCCGCGGTCCTTAGGACCATTACAAACATGGTGGAAAAGAGAAAATCACGAAAAAGAATTGTTAAGCCAGTCAAATAATTAGGTTAGGAAGCCGGAAGAAATATTGAATTATTTGCAAACTGGGTCGAACCGGCATGGTTCAAATGGCTATAACTTGAGCTACAAAACTCCAATTAGAGTGATTTAAAAAGGAGAATAAACTTAAGACAATAGGGAAAATTTTCTATGAAGGAAGTTTTGTCAAATTCTAACAGAAAAGTGACCAATGGAACAGTGCAACTTAAGACACCAAAACTGAAAATTTACAAATTTGCCTAAAAGACTTAGATTTTGAGTAAACAACCAAAACCAAAAAATTTAGTTACCAAAATATGGTATGTGGGTGAAGTTGGAATTCCCATACTTATTAAGTCTTAGAAAGTCAACAAATTGACTTGAATAGTATCATGAATAGTAACCCCGAAATTCAAATTTTAAAGAATGTCAAGTTTAGCACATTAGAGCTAGATAAAAGTGAATTTAAATTTATTTTTGGATTTATGTTAAGTTATGATACTGAAACACTGTGAAACTGTGTGTTTCAGTGGAAAAGAATACCGGGAAGGAACCTGATTGAGTCAAGGCCAAGAGGCGACTCGTATAAGGTTTGTGCACAACTAACTAATTTGTTACTTTTCACTTCTAAATTGATTTGAACAAGTTTATTTTATGATTTATAATTTTGTTGTGTTGAGGATTTTAATTTGTTGAATGAAATTATATAAATTAAATGTAAATTTTTTTTACGCATTTAAGGATTTATTACATGGTTTTGAGGATTGTAAATTTTAAGTTTGATGTGTTGCCAACCTTGAGCATGAATTTATGATGATTAAATATGTTAATGATTTGTAAATACTTTGTAAATAGAAATTGTTTTGAATATAATTTGAAAGCACAGTTGACATGACAAAATTTGTTGTGAATTCTCATTAGCTTGTCTAGTGAGATATCTCCTCCACTAGATGGGGCGAGTTCCTTCCTCTCTGGCTTGCCAGTTGGGGAAAAGTTTGAATGAGTACTCATATATACTAGTTAGTCTTTGTTCCTCCCTTTTAGCCTTGGTTATTGGGAGAGTGTGAAATGTCATGGTGTACAACACGGCATCTATTTGAATTTTGGGTCATGGGTTCAACTGTGTGAATTGTTGGCAACGCCGTTTAAATTATGCATAGTTTGATAAATTGTGGTTGAAATAAATAATTTGTTAGTGATCCAAAATATCTTTGTATTGTTTCGAGATTTAAAAGAAATGTAGATAAATAGTTACTATTTGATCAAAATGTTATTCAAATAAATAATTTGCATGAATGAAAATATTGATTTCTGAATGTTATGAATTTTGAAGAATTTAGAAATTTTAAATGTTTATTTGTTATGAATTGTCAAGCATAACTTGTATTAAGTTTTAAATTATTAGTTTGTGCACCACTGAGTTCACCACTCAGCTATAGCTTTGTATGCTGTCGCAGGTGAAAGAAAATATAAAGCAGCTGAGCAAGATTACTAAAAGCCATAGTGAGACTATTTTCGGGTATATCATAGGTATACCCTTGTACTTTAGATTTTGATGTAATTCTGTAATTGTATGTATGAAATTTACTTTGAGCAGTTGTACCAACTCTTTTGTAATATATTTTTGGATTGTAATGAAATACAAATTATTATAAGGTTATCTTGAGATTTTATGTATTTATAAAGTTTTGCACTACTAAATTTTTTTATGATCCCATGAATGTAAATATTAATTTTGTTACCTTAATGAGATATTTCAATGTTTGATTTAATTTAAACTGCATATTGAGTTGCTTGTGTTGATTTGTGAAATGAGATTGAATAATGGAGTTGTGATCGAGAAAAATATTAGGAGTGTCTTTATTTTTAGGTTTTGAAGAACTGTTTTCTTAAAATATAGACGGCACTCTGCCGAAATTTTTGTAAAAATTACGGAGATTTTAAATATCTAAAAATTTGATTTATGTTTGGACTTTAAATAAAGGTTTTTAATATTTTTTATTTGGAGAATTGAGTTTTGAATATAATCACACTGAGTCAGAGGTCTGTGTACAATACTTTTTATATTCACTGCTTTTACTAGAAAATTTATTTGGAGAATTGAGTTTTGAATAATTTTTTATTGTTTTGACTTGGGAATTTTATTTGGAAATTATTGTGTTGCCTACTTTGCAAATGGAAATTTTGAGATAAAATATGATTTATGGTTTGTATGAAATATTTAAATATTGTGATTTGGAATTGTTTTGATTCACACTTGGCATGATAATATTACTATGTTCCTCCTCCATTTATGGGGTGAGTGTGATTATATTCCTCCCTCTTTAACTTGCTAGTCTGAGGTGAGTGTGGATCAGTACTCATTATCTAGCTAGCTACCTCCCTCATTAATTTTGATTAGTGGGGTGAGTATGCCTTGTCGTGATATACAGATGGCATGCTCGGAAAAATTTTGTGTCATGACCTAAGTTGTATTATTGATTGGCAATACTGTGTTATTAAATTATTTGATTAAATTTGTGTTATATGAGCTTTGAAAAATTGTGAATTGTTTGGATTGTAAATTGTCAATAAATGTTTTACATACTGCATTTTAAATTGTTATTGTGCACCACTGAGTAAATTTTACTCAGTGATAGCTTTTTCATTGCTGTCACAGGTAGACAGACGGACAGAGCAGCAGAGTAGGCTGCTTGTGTTACATTTTAAGATTTCACCGGGTATATTGAGTATACTATATTTTGTAGTTTTTGTTGTAATATATTTGCACTATATGTATATATTGTACTTGGTCTATAGCAGTTGTAAACTAAAATTATAAATTATTTTGGCTTGTAAAAATATTATGGTATATTTATCTTATCTCAGCTTTTGGAAATACTGAAAACTTGATTGTTGAGCTGAATTGATAATGTTGAGAAATTTATTGTGTTGAACAAATTTATTGGAGTTTGGGATTGAGAAATATATTGGAAGTGCTTTTTACAGGTTTTTTTGGAAGAACTGTTTTATTTAAAATACAGATGGCACCCTGCCAAAATTTTTACAGAAATTATTGATACTCAATTTTGTTATTTTGTTTCATTTCGGTTAAAAATTTTTAACACCTGTCAATAGTGCTCACCACTATAAAAAGAAGTAAGAAAAGGTTTAAAATCCCTTGTAGTGTATTTAATGGGTTATCAGTAGACGAATTTTGGTAATTCATTAAGTATACTATGGGATCATGTCATGCCTTACGGAGGGGTAGGGTGTGTGACACTCAGACCATTCTAGTCAACACTTTAACTACTATTTATAATATTTTTTTTTATTACATTTGCACCAACTATTCTAATTTTTACTTCCATAATTTTTTTTTTAATCTATTGATATTCTACAGCTTATTTTTCACTAATGTGTAGTCATTACTTTCTTTTGTACTAAACTATAACCTTTCAATATTCAAACTTTAGAGTTTTAAGCCCTAGGTTTGGACTTTCAAACTCCTTTCCAATAAGAAAACTTTACCTTATCATAACTATACCAAAACAGATGCCGTTTGCAACTATTCTTATTTTTGTGTACTATTGGGTAGTACGTAGCTCTACACAATAAATTCCAAGTCAGTACTGTAATCTACAGCTTATAGTACAAATATCAAGAATATTGCATAGTTACTACGATATATCCCAATAGATCAAACTTCCCTATATCTTATTTCTTTCAAATCCACTAATATCTTAAACTTATTTTGATTATGGTATCCACTGACACCTATCAATAGTAATAACTTTAGCCGCATCTAAGGTGGCTATATTACTATAACTTACTTTTAGGTTCTCTTGCCTTACCTAATTAGGCTTACTAATTAACTTTACAAATTCTTGTATGCTAGCGAATATTTTTCACTGACAAACTCTTCCAAAATTAATTTTAAAAAGACTAGTCACTAGCATATCAAAATTGTTTTTTTTATTTATTTATTTTATACATATACATATCTTAATTAAGAATCGAGAAAATACCAGCAACTATGTCAGAAGTCTCATCCTCGTCCCTCTGTCGCATAGTGTATACTCTCACTGGAGCATCACCTTGTCCTGATTGATTCACAGTACTCTGACTTCCAGGTATACTACCCCTACCTCTGCCTCTACCTCTACCAACTACTGGTGAACTCTTCGGGGTAGTAACTTGGGCTGATCCTTCTGGCGTGGTAAATGATCCATAACGGCGTGGACTTACGCAATCCTTAGCAAAATGACCAGTCCCTCCACAATTAAAACATGCTCCCATAGCTCTATAACATACTCCACTATGTGGTTTACCACAAGTTTCACAAAGTCGATCCGACAGCGTATTTCTGTGTGTCTATTAAGTTTGCTGATCGGATTGGGATGGTTTCTCTCCAGAAGATCTACCTCTATGCAATTCGCGTGAGCTAGATCCTCTAAAATGTTTTCTTTTCTCCGAACTACTTTTTATAGATTGACCAGTAGCTTTTTCTATTTTCTCTTTCTCTTCTGTAATCTTTTTCACTACCCCTTCTGATTCTATCCTTTCTAGTTCCAGGGCTTGTGAAATCAATTTGGAAAAATTCTTGTGTTGGAACCCCACCACTTGCATTCTCAAGCTAGGCCTTAACCCAGCCTCAAACCTCTTACACTGGTCTCTGGGGGTGGTGACCAAACTTTTGGCATAGTGGCTTAGTCGAGAGAAATCCCGCACATACTCTGCTACAGTTCTGTCCCCTTGCTTCAAACTTAAAAACTCTTGCAGCTTCATGTCTACATAAGTATTGGGGACCCATTTTTGTCGAAATTCCCTTAAAAAGTCTGCCCATGTGAGGACTGGTTGCTCTACCAGGCTGTGGGGGATGGTCTTCCACCACTCATATGCATCTCCTTGCAGAAGTGATACTGAATATTCAAACTTCAACTCTTCTACATACTGTAGCTTTCTGAAAACCCGTTCCATTCTCTCTAACCACTGTTCTGCCTCCAGTAGATCCGTAGTACCCTTAAACTTGGTGGCCCCAAATTTCATTAACTTTTAATATTGCTGAGCCAGAGGCTGTGATTGTGCTGCAAGTGCTTACATATGAGTTTGAAGTGGCACAATTTCCGCCATTTGTTGGAAAAATGCAATCATTGTGCAAACCGAGCGTAAAATCATGTGCTTAAGGAGGAGCTGGAGTGGCTGAGCCACTCACATTCTGGAGTGCTGAAGCTTTTCCTCGGGCCTCAGCCTTGACAAATTGCTCTATGGAATAATCTCCCTCTTCCATTCCATTTTCTAGAAATTTTCTACTCTCTGATAACAAACACAAGGAGGTTGACCTCCGTTAGTGCATATTCATGATGTAAATATGTCATATGTATCAAACATTTGAGCAGTTGTATTTATCGATAAAATATTTCAAATTTACAGTTCAAAATTTATTTTAAAACCTTTGCTCTGTACCACTAAAACATGTCACACCCTACCCCTTAGTAAGATGTAACATGATCCCGTAAAATACCTAATGAAATACCGAACCTACTTCCAGAACTCATTAAATATACTACAAGGGATTTTAAAATCATTTTCTTACATTTTGGAAGTGGTAAGCGTTTTAGTTGGAATTAAAAACATTTAATTGAAGTTTGAAAACTAGTTAAGATTTTTATCCCATTTTATTTTTTCACAAATTTTATAAAAATTTCGGCAGAGTGCTGTCTATATTTTGAGAAAACAGTTCTTCAAATACCTTAAAAAAACACTTTCAATAATTTTTTTTTAACAACTCCCAACCCAAATCAACTCAAGTCAACACAATTCAATTTAATTCCACAACTCAACTAAAAATTTGTCATCTCAAAATACTTCACAAATTCATTTCAATTTTACAAATAGTACTAAATTTACAAATACAGATCTTAATTTACAAAAAGAAAAATTAAAATATCATTATTACAATTTATTATATATCTGCTTAACTTTACATTGATACATAAGACATTACAATATTTACATCAAATAACTACAAGGTATAATTAAATACCTGAACAAAAAGATCGGCGAAGGCCTTGCCAATTCAGCAGCTCACCCTGCTGCTTTTTTCTTGCTCTTATCTGCGACAGCAAAATAAGCTATCGATGAGTATAAAAATACTCAGTGGTGCACAATAAAGTATAAAATGTGTAATATAAAACATTTATGAATAATTCATAATTCAAAAATCTCACGATCACATTTCACAATTTTTTCAAATCACATTTATAGCAAATCATAATTTAAATATTTCACAATTTCCAAAACTTAATATAACACGAATTTGATCAAATAATTTAATAATCATAGTGTTGCCAATCAATAACACAACTTAGGCCATGATACAAAATTTCCAAACACGCCGTGTTGTACACCACGAGAAGGCAAACTCACCCCACTAATCGAAATCAATAAGGGAGGTGGCTAGCTAGCTAATGAGTACTCATCCAAATCGACCCTCGATCGAAGCAGAGAGGGAGGAATATAGTTAAATATCAAACTCACCCCACAAGTGGAGGAGGAACATATTAATATTGCCATGCCAAGTGTGAATTAAAAGAAATTTAAATCAAGTTATTCAAATATTTTATGCAAAACACAATCAATTTTCAAAGTCAAATTTCCATTCCCAAAGTGGCAACACATAGTTCTCAAAACCCATAATTAACACAATAATTTCACAATGCATAACTAAATAATTTTTTTATGAGAAAACGATAAATTAAGGTTTATTATGCACAAACTTGACGTGAGTAGCTTCTAAGATTTGACTCAGTCTCTTAGACCTTCCGGGTCTTTTTCAGCTGAAACACGAAATTTATAGTGTCTCAGTATCTTTGCCTCACAATAATTCCAATAATTAATCCCAATATGCTTAAACTTATATTCTTGAAAATTTTCATGTTGAGGTTACTATTCATAGTACTATTCAAGTTAAAATATTAACTTTCTTATGCTTAAAAGGTATGAAACTCCAATTATACCCACATACCACATTTTGGTTACTTAACTTATTGGTTTTGTCATTTTCTCAAAACTTAAGTCTTTTAGGTAAACTTTCAAATTTTTAGTTTTGGTCACTTATTTTGCACTGTTCCATTGGTCATGTTGCTGTTAGAATTTGGGCAAGTTTCTTCATAGAAATTATTTCTTATTATCTTAACTTTATTTCTCTTTTTGAATCACTCAATTTGGAGTTTTGTAGCTCAAGTTATAGCCATTTGAATCATGGCTGTCGGTTTGGTCTAACCTAGATTTCTTGGCAAATTTCTGGGTTCTGGCAATTTTAGGTCACCAACTTTAGGTGGCTCAATGAATTGGTTAAGTGCATAATTTGGATTTGTGTTCCTCATGAAAGTCTTAGGTATATATCTCAGTTTTCTACTGGTAAAATTTCAAGTCATTTAGACCTGCCAAGCCCCAGTTATAGCCAAATGAACAAACACTGTTTATTTGGTCATTTTTGTACAGGGCAGCATACCTAATTCCTGATTTGGCCAATTTGTTCACTATGCCATGGTTACTTTTTGGGCATGATTCTTGAATGAAAAATGTGTCATTTTGTGTCTAGTTTCATTCTCAATTGACCTGACACCAATTAGGTTTGTAAATTTTTAGTTTTGGTCCCTGAAATGGACCTTGGTCCTGCTGCCAGCAAACTAACCACATCCAATCCGAATTTAAACCTAATTCTAACACTTCCAACATACCCCAATTGGTCACATATGACCATTTTTCAGCTCAAACAAGTTCAAACACACCATTTGACTATTTCTCTAATTTTTGTCTTCCAAACCCTAGGTGCCAAAACCCTAACTCACTTGATTTGTTACATTTTATTAGTTCCAAACATACAAACACCATTTCTCAACTCATTCAAGCTCTCTAACATATTTAATTCAATCAAACACATGAAAATCACTCCTCTGCATAGGCTGGCCCAAATTTACATATAGTCCTCCAACAATTGTTTTCTTTTCATTTTAAGTTGAGTTCTAAGTTAATTAGACTAAACATAAATACTAGACTACAAATTCCAAGTTTAGATGACTAACCTCTTTCTTTGGATTTCAAATTTCTTAAAATATTCAATTTCTTTCTTTTCTTTGTCCTCCAATCTTCTTTTCTACTTGAGTTAGCAAGATTTAATGGAGATTTTGGGAACAAAGTGAGGTTTTGAAAGCTTTGATCAAACTTCCATGGGAGTTGTTTAAATGGTGAGAATGGGAGAGAGTGGGGCGGCACATTTGGGTGAGGAAGAAGGAAATCTAATTTTCTTTTATTTTTTATGCATTTTTATGTCTTTAAAAATGTTTTTAACTTAGTCAATTTAGGTAGGAAATTTAAAATGAATTTTGACATCATGATGATGTCATAAGGGTAATGCAATAAACTTTTTCCTTTTTCTTTTTCTTTTGTATTTATTTTTCTATTAGTTCTTTAATTTAATTTCCAATTCTAAAATTTTATTTTCTTCGATTTTATTTGACAAATGTGTCGAGTCAAGATTAGAGGTCAATTGACCAAATTGCCCTCGCTCGAATTCGCTTTACAAATAATTTAATATTTCTTCCGGATCCCTGATCTAATTATTTGATCGGCTTAACAATTCTTTTTCATGATTTTCTCTTTTCCACTGTGTTCGCAATAGTCCTAAGGACAGCGACGTCACATTTTACTATTCGAAATTTGTGTTTAAATCGACCTCGCAGTCATTCTCGAGAAGGGCACCCATCGCTATGACTCTCAGCTCACTTAACTTTTTATGTTCTGTTTTTCTTATTTATACTTAACTATTTGACAATTACTAATTATTTGTGTTCAAGGCTTCTCTAGGTGTCTTAAACATAGTTCTAATCCTCTTTATTGTTCGGATCAACATCGATCTCTGGAACAGTGTAATTTACCAGGCTATGCAAATAGGGGTGTTACACTCATAAATCATGATTAACACTTAGCATAGTGTGTTATGACTACCCATTTAGTGATGAATTAAATTCATCCCTTACTTAGAACCTTGATCGCACATACCATGCACTAAAATCTCTCCATTATAAAATCCTTATCCTTGCTGGGACTATGGTACCTGTCAAGCTCTAATTACTTTGGATCATACGTCCTCATTGAAATTCTAATTCTTGATTAATAAGACTTTCCATTAGAAACTCATGCCTAACTAAGTCTATCTATCCTGGCCAGAAACTTTGTTTATCAAGAACAATTCACATAGTATAGAACTTTATCCCTATTTGCTTAGGATAATGAATCCTGTAACACCCCTCACCCGACTATAGTGTAGCAGAGCAAGGCGTGCTATATTCGGTGCTGGAGCACCCTATTTTATCTTACTTTATTTCTTTAATAATTTGATCTTGTTATATTTTAATATTAATTATTTTTCTACGGAGAAAGCAGCAGAGTTTCCCATATTTTATTACCAGTTGACGTATTTCACTATTCACCCATTTGAAATTTTCAATTATATTTTCAAATAAAGATCTCATTCATGCTCATCATTTCTGATAGTGTCCATACATTTCGATTGTTATTCATTACCATGCATATTCACTCATGCTCATTTCATATATCAAAATTCTCATATTTCTATTAATTTATATGATTTACAACTAATTACATAAAGTTCATACTTTACATGATATACAAATTACTTACAATTCCAAATTTACATTAATACAAACAATTCATAGGCCCTATCGACATGCATCGCCACACCTTACTCCACTGTAAGGCATCACATTATCCCGTAGAATACCTAATGAACTATCCAACTTTACCTACCGATAACTCATTAAGTACCCTACAAGGGATTTTAAAACCGTTTTCTTACTTTTTGGAAATGGGGAGCATTTTGGTCGGAATTAAAAATATTTAATTGAAGTTTCAAAACTAGTAAAAAATTTTGTCTATTTTTATTTGTCCTCAAATTTTGGAAAAATTTCAGCAGAGTGCCATCTGTATTTTGAGAAAACAGTTCTTTAAAAACCTGTAAAAACACTTCCAATAATTATTTTCACAACTCCTAATCCAAATCAACTCAAGTCAACACAATTTAATTTAATTCCACAACTCAACAAAAACTTTGTCATCTCAAATTACTTCACAAATTCATTCACATTGCATATAATACTTAATTTACAAATACAGATCTTAATTTATAAAAAGAAAATCCAAAATAACATTATTATAATTTATTGTACAACTCCTCAACTTTTCATTAATACATAAGACATTACAATATTTACATCAAATAACTACAAGGGTATAAATAAATACCTGTACAAAAATATTAGTGAAGTCCTTGCTAATTCAAAGAAATTTCACCCTATCGCTTCCTTGCCCTTATCTCATGATAAAGAAAATAAGCCATCGATGAGTATAAAAATACTCAGTGGTGCACAATAAAAATTTGAAATGCAATGCACAAAACATTCATTGACAAATCACAATTTAAATATTTCACAACTATCAAAACTCATTATAGCACAATTTTGGTCAAACAATTTAATAAATATAGTGTTGTCAATTCATACACAACTTAAGCCATGACACAAAATTTCCGATCAATACCGTGTTATACACCATGACAAAGCAATCTATAACTCCACTAATCGAAATCAATGAGGGAGGTGGCTAGCTAGCTAATGAGTACTCATCCAATCTACAACCCCAACTGGTAAACCAGAGAGGGAGGAAAATAATCGATCTCAACCCCATAAATGGAGGAGGAATAATAAGGCACTGTCATGTTAAGTGTGAATCAAAAATCAATTTAAAACAATTTATTCAAATATTGCATGCAAAATCAAATCAATTTCCAAAGTCACATTTTCATTCAAAAAGTGGCAACACAAAAGTTCTTAAACTCATAATTAACACGAAAATTTCATAGTGCATACTAAATCAAATTTTCAATGAGAAAATGCTTAAATAGGGTTTATTGTGCACAAACCTGACGTGAGTCGCCTCTAGGCCTTGACTCAGTCCCTTAGACCTTCCGAATCTTTTTCAGCTAAAACATGAAATTTATAGTGTCTCAGTATCTTTGCCTCATAATAATTCCAATAATTAATCCCAATATGCTTAAACTTACATTCTTGAAAATTTTCATATTGGGGTTACTATTCATGGTACTATTCAAGTCAAAATATTGACTTTCTTATGCTTAATAGTATGAGAAATCTAATTATACCCACATATCACATTTTGGTTACCTAACTTATTGGTTTTGGTCATTTTCTCAAAACTTCAGTGTTTTAGGCAAACTTTCAAATTTTCAGTTTTGGTGACCTATTTTGCACTGTTCCATTGGTTATGTTGCTATTAGAATTTGGTAAAGTTTTCTTCATAAAAATTATTCCTTATTATCTTAAATTTATTTCCCTTTTTGAATCACTCCATTTGGAGTTTTGTAGCTCAAGTTATAGCCATTTGAACATGGCTGGCCGGATTGGTCTAACCCAGATTTTCTGGGCACCAAACCTGGTTCTGGCAGTTTTAGGCTAGTAACTTTGGGTGGCTAAATGACTTGGTTAAGGGCATAATTTGAGTTTGTGCTCTTCATGAAAGTTGTAGGACTATGTCTCAGATTTCCACTGATAAAATTTCAGATTATTTGGACTCGCCTAGCCCAAGTTATGGCCAAATGAACAAATACTGCTCATTTGGTCATTTTTGTACAGGGCTGAACACCTAATTCCGGATTTGGTCAATTTGTTCACTATCCTATGGTCACTTTCTGGGCATGATTCCTAATGAAAAATGTGTCATTTTGTCTCTAGTTTTATTTTTAATCAGCTTCACACCAATTGGGTTAGTAAATGTTCAGTTTTGATCCATGAAAGGGACCTTGGTCATACTGCCTGCATAATGACCATATCCAATCTGAATCTCCATTTGATTCCAACACTTTCAACATACCACAATTGGTCATACATGACCATTTTTCAGATCAAACTAGGTCAAACACACTATTTGACCAATTCTCAAAGTTTTGTCTCCCAAACCCTAGGTCTAAAATCCTAACTCACTAATTTTGTTACATTTTACTAAATCAAAACATATAAACATACTTTCTCAACTCATTCAAGCTTTCAAACATGTTTAATTCAATCAAAATCATGCAAATCATTCTCCTATATAGGCTTGCCGAAATTCACAAATAGTCCTCCAACAATTGTTTTCTTTTCTATTTTTCATAATTTCTAAGTTTATTCAACTATAAACACAATAATTAAACTAGAAATACAAAGTTTGGCTTACTAACCTTGGTATAGCTTTTCAATCTTCAATTCCTTCAACTTTTTCTTCTTTCTTTCTCCTTTAATCTTCTTTCCAAGGTTTGCTTATAATTTTTCTTCAAGAAAATTAAAGGATTTATAGTGAAATTTGGTGTTTAGAAAGCTTAAGAATAAGCTTTCATGGAGGAATTTTGAGAGAGAGACAAGAGAGAGAGAGAGACGGCAAGAATGGAAGCAAAAGACTAAAATGGTTTCCTTTTTTTTTTCTCATTTGTGTATATTTATCCATAATTTGACTTAGTCAATTTAAGTAATTAAATTAAAATGAATTATGAAGTCATGCATGATGTCATCTATGTGATGTTATTAATCTAATTTCCTTTTCTTTTCTTATTCTTTTATTTTTCCTATACTTCTTTAATTTAATTCCCGATTATGAAATTTTCTTTTCTCTGATTTTATTTGACAGTTAGGCTAGGAGTCAGCTCTAAGGGTCAATTGACCAAATTGCCCCTCGCCGGTTCGACTCGGTTTGCAAATAATTTAATATTTTTTTAGATCCCTGACCTAATTATTTGACCAACTTAACAATTCTTTTTTGTGATTTGCTCTTTTCCACTGTGTTTGCAATAGTCCTAAGGACCGCGGCGTCACATTTTACGGTTCGAAATTTGAGTTTAAATCGACCTCGCAACCCTTCCCGAGAAGGTTACCCATCGCTGTGACTCTCGGCTCATTTAACCTCTTATGTTCTGTTTTTCTTATTTATACTTAACTAATTAACAGTTACTAATTATTTGTGTTCAAGGCTTATCTAGTTGTCTTAGAAGTGGTTCTAATCCCCTTAATTATCTGGACCGACACCGGTCACCGGAATAGTGAAATATACCACGCTATGCAAATAAGGGTGTTACAATTCTCCCCCCCTTAAAATAAATTTCATTTCGAAATTTTACCTGGTATTAATTTCTGAACAGCTATGGGTGCTGTCTCCTTATGTCCTCCTCTCGTTTCCAAGTAGCCTCCTAGCCCGAATGATGGTTTCACAGTACTTTTACCAACGGTATCTACTTGTTTCGTAGCTATTTCACCATATAAGCGAGAATCTTTATGGGTTCTTCTTCATATGTGAGGTCTGGATTCACTTCAATTTCTTCTACTAATAGTACAAGAGATGGGTCTGATCAATACCTCCTTAACATGGACACATGGAAGACGTTATGTATCTTCTTTAACTCTGGAGGTAGTGCCAAACGATATGCCAAAGGACCCACTCTTTCCAGAACCTCATATGGCCCAATGAAACGAGGACTCAGTTTCCCCTTTCTGCCGAATCTCATAATTTTCTTCCAAGGGGAAACCTTGAGGAATACTTTGTCACCCACTGCATACTCAATATCCCTTCTCTTCAAATAAATATAGGACTTCTGACGGTCTGATGCAGTCTTAAGTCGATCTTTGATCACCCTGATCTTCTCTTCAGTTTGCTAAACAATTTCAGGCCTAATCATCTTCCTTTCACCTACATCATCCCAACACAAGGGAGTTCTGCATTTTCTACCATACAAAGCTTCATATGGAGGTATCTTAATGCTTGATTAGTAGTTGTTGTAAGCAAACTAAATCAAAGGCAAGTGTGTATCCTAGCTGCCCTCAAATTCAATCACACAAGCCCGTAGCATGTCCTCCAAGATCTGAATTACCCTCTCGATCGCCATCCGCTCATGGGTGGAATGTCAGATCAAGTTCAATCTAGTTCCTAGGGCTCTCTGAAGACTACCCCAGAATCTAGAAGTAAACCTAGGATCTCTATCTGACACAATTGATATTGGCACTCCTTGCAGTCTTACTATCTCATCAATGTATAACTTGGCCAATCTTTCTAAACTGTAGTCCATCTGAACTGGCAAAAAATGAGCAGACTTGGTTAGTCTATCAACTATGACCCATACTGCATCATGGCTTTTCTGTGTCCTCAGAAGTCCCATCATAAAATTCATTATTATTCGTTCCCATTTCCTTTTTGGTACTAGTAGTGGATGTAATAACCCAGCAGGTAATTGATGCTCTGCCTTTACTTGTTAACAAGTTAGGCATTTGGAAACAAATTCTGCCACATCTCTTTTCATACCCCTCCACCAGTCATGCTCCTTTGGCCCTCTATACATTTTTGTGCCACCAGGGCGCATGGCAAAAGGAGGCTCATGTGCTTCCTTCAAAATGATTTGTCTAAAGTCAATGTTATTAGAAGCACACATTCTGCCCTGGTGAAGCAGCAGACCGTCATCTCTTACTGAGAATTCTGGTTTCTTGCCCATTCTGACTTCTTCTAATAGCTTCTGATACTTCTGATCATTCTGAGCAGCCATTCTGATCTGATCAATTAACACTGGCTGTACATGCCATGCAACTGCTGTCTGCCCCTCATCATTAATCTCTAAGCTGGCATGTAATGATCTCAACTCATGTACCATAGACAAAGAAGTAACCCGTAGACTTGCCATAGTCTTGTGACTTAAGGCATCAGCCACAAGATTAGCTTTCCCTAACTGATAGTCTATCAGACAATCATAGTCTTTTTTCAACTCTAACCATCTCCTTTGTCTCAAATTCAACTCTTTCTGGGTGCCCAAATACTTCAAACTCTTATGATCTGTGTAGATGTATCACTTCTCCCCATACAAATAGTGCCTCCAGATCTTAAGAGCAAACATAACAGCTACAAACTCCAAGTCATGTGTCAGATAATTTCTCTCATGTGGTTTCAACTGGCATGATGCATAGGCAATGACATTTCGATCTTGCATCAATACACAACCTAACCCATTATGAGAAGCATCACTGTAAACTATGTATTCCTTACCCAGAGTAGGTAAAGTTAGGACTAGAGCTTCAGTTAAACACCTCTTTAATTTATTAAAACTCTGCTGGCATTTATCCATCCACTGAAATTTCACATCTTTCCTCATAAGCTTGGTCAATAAAGATGCTAACATAGAGAACCCTTTTATAAAAAGGCGGTAATATCCAGCTAACCCTACAAAATTGCAAACCTCAGTGATATTCCTGGGTAGTCTCCAATTAAGAATAGCTTCTATCTTGCTAGGATTTACCTTAATACCTTTTGCTAATCTATGTGCTCCAAAAAGGATATCTCCTTCAGCCAAAATTCACACTTCGATAATTTGGCGTATAGTTGTTTCTCCCTCAAAGTTTACAGGACAATCCGTAGATGTCTATCATGCTTTTCTACACTCCTCGAATAGACCAATATGTCATCTATGAATACCATAACAAATTGGTCGAGGTATGGTCTAAAGATAGTGTTCATCAGATCCATAAAAGCAGCCGGAGCATTAGTTAACCCGAATGGCATAACCAAGAACTCATAATGGCCATAGTAGTTCTAAAGGCAATTTTAGAAATACTATACTCTCGTACTTTCAGCTGATAATAACCTGATCTCAGGTCAATTTTGGAGAACACAGCTGCATCCCTCAACTGATCAAACAAGTCATCAATGCTAGACAATGGATATCTATTCCTTATTATCACCTTATTCAACTATCGGTAGTCAATACATAAACGAAGAGTGCCATCCTTCTTCTTTACAAACAACACTGGTGCTCCCCAAGGTGACACACTAGGGCGAATGAAGCCCTTGTCAAGCAGCTCTTGTAACTGCACTTTCAATTCTTTTAGTTCTGCTGGTGCCATTCTATATGGTGTTATGGAGATTGGGTCCACACCAGGCATAACATCAATTTCAAACTGCACTTCTCTTTCTGGAAGTAATCCTGGCAATTCATCAAGAAACACATCTGGAAAGTTACATACTGTGGCGATGTCCCTCAATGCTGGACTCCCCACTTGGGTGTCTATCACATGTGCCAAGTATGCCTCACACCCCTTCCTAATCATTTTTCAGGCTAGTGCAGCTGAAATGATGTTTGACGGCAATAACTGCCTCTCCCCATGTATTACTATATCACCATACTGAGGGAGACCAAAAGTGACTGTCTTCGCCATAATAATCATTGCATGATGCCTGGCTAACCAATCCATGCTGAAGATAATATCATAATCTCTGAAGGGAATTTCAATCAAATCTGATAGAAAAACATGTCCTTGGATCACCAAAGGATAGTCTCTATAGATTCTGTTGACCCTAACCTCTTGACCTAATGGGCTAGTTTGTCACACCTTACCCCTCTGTAAGGCATAACATGATCACATAGAATACCTAATAAACTACCGTACTTCACCTACTGATAACTCATTAAGTACCCTACAAGGGATTTTAAAATAATTTTCTTACTTTTATAAGTGGTGAGCATTTTCTAATAGGTATTAAAATCATTTATTCAAAGTTGAAAACTAGTTAAAATTTTTGGCCCATTTTATTTTTTCGTAAATTTTATAAAAATTTCGATAGAGTGCCGTCTGTATTTTGAGCAAACAGTTCTTCAAATTCCTGTAAAAAGTACTTCCAATAATTTTTCTCAACAACCTCTTCAAATTCACAATTAATCTCAACCAATTTCTCAAGTTTCAAAATTCAACAATCCTCATTTCTCAATTTCCAAAAAAATTCAGTAAACATCAAGATACTGTCAATTAATTCATTCATTTATATTTTATTAAAGATAAACAATTTATATATACATCATACTAAAAATTTACATTAAAAGAAATTTAAACTAAATTTTATTACAAACTTTGTACAAGCTGCTCAAGACCAATTTTACATGTCCATACAATTACGTACATTATATACATCAAAATAAATATTTACAGTCAGGGTATAAATTATACCGGATATAACTTCAGGATAAGTCGCTCCACAATCCTCAGCAGCTCAATCTGCTGCTCCTCTAGTCTCTAAATCTGCTATAGCAATAATGGCCATTGTTGAGTACTAGGACTCAGTGGTGCACAACATACGAAAATAATCTTTCTGCAGAATTTAAATCACATTTATTTAAAAATTGGACTGAACATGAGAATTTAAATACAAAATATGAATTATGAGATTTTAATCCAAACAAGTTCATTTCGAAGTGTCAAAACACATTTCATAAAACCCACAGTTATATCATGCCATTCGAAACAAATATAATCTCAATAGCCAGAGGCTAAGGAGAAGTCACATCACAAGGCTAGCTAACTCAAATATATGGATATCCATTCAATTTCTTCTTCTACTGGCACACACCTCAACACTTCAGCTAGAGAAGGAATCAAAATTCGAAATTGATTACCCCCACTAGTCATGCTAGTGAAGTGTTCAAATATATGGTCATAACACTGTGGTTTCAAAACTTATCTTAACAATTTGCTAAACATTGCCATTCCAATATACACAAATAACTTTCAACAATTTAAATCAAAAGCATCATAATAATGTCACAATTTAATATTTCACATTATTCAAAATAATATGCAGAAGATAATTTACAAAAATTATTTGTTGTGCACAAACCTTAAGCGAGTCGCCACTTGGCCTTGACTCGATTCTTCGAGTTCCTTCTTGGTATTCTTTTCCACTGAAACACACAGTTTCACAGTGTTTCAGTATCATAACTTAGCATAAATCCAAAAATAAATTTAAATTCACTTTTACCTAGCTCTAATGTGCTAAACTTGACGTTTTTGAAATTTTGTATTTCGGGATTACTATTCACTATACTATTCAAGTCAATTTGTTGACTTTCTAAGGCTTAATAGGTATGGGAATTCCAGCTTCACCCACATACCACATTTTGGACACTAAATTTGTTGGTTGTAGTTGTTTACTCAAATCCTAAGCCTTTTAGGCAAATTTGCAAATTTTCAGTTTTGGTGTCTTAAGTTGCACTATTCCATTGGTCATTTTACTGTTAGAATTTGGCAAAACTTTCTTCATAGAAAATGTTCCCTATTATCTTAAGTTTATTGTCCTTTTTGAATCACTCCAATTGGAGTTTGTTGCTCAAGTTATAGCCATTTGAACTATGGTTGCCGGATTGGATTTAACCCAGATTTCTGGGCAAATTTTGGTTCTGGCAGTTTTAGGTCACCAACTTTGGGTGGCCAAATAACTAGGTTAATGGGATCATTTGTGTTTGTGTTCTTCATGAAAGTTTAAGATCTATATCTCATCTATCCACTGGTAAAATTTCAGGTCATTTACAACTGCCTAGCTCAAGTTATGGCCAAATGAACAAACACTGTTCATTTGGCCAGTTTGTACAGGGCAGACTGAGAATTTCCGGATTTGGTCAATTTGTTCACTAGGTTTTGGTCACTTTTTGGGCATGATTCCTAAATGAAAATTGTGTCATTTTGTGTCTATTTTTATTCTCAATTGGCATCACACCAATTGGACTTGTAAATTTTCAATTTTGGTCCCTCAAAGGGACCTTGGTCCTGCTGCCAGCAGCATGACCACATTGAATCCGAATTTAACCTCAACTCCAACACTTCCAACACACTTCATTTGGTCACAAATGACCATTTCTCACCTCAAACTAGGTCAAAGACATCATTTACCAATTTCTCACATTTTTGTCTCTAAACCCTAAGTGTCCAAAACCCTAATTCACACTAATTATTACATTTGATTGATTCAACACATCTTAACATACTTTTACATCTCATTCAAGCATTCTAACAAGTTTAATGCAATCAAACTCATGCAATTCATCCCCCTTAATAGGCTGGCCAAAATTCCCTTTGGTCCTCCACAAATGTTTTTATTTCATTTTAAGTTTATTTTCAAGTTCAATAAGTTAAAAATGTAGAAATCAAACTAAAAGTGTAAAGCTTGCTTACTAACCTTTCTTAGAACTTCAAATCCTTCAATTCTCTATCTTTTGCCCTTTTTTTCCTCTTTCAATCTTCTTCTTAGGTTGAGTTAACAAGCTTTGATGAGGTGTTTATGGAAAATATTAAGGTTAAGTGAGGAAATTTAAGCTTGAGTGCAAGCTTCAATGGAGGACAACCACGGAGATGAGAGGGAGAGGTGGATGGCCACTTGAAGAAGATAAGTGTTTTTCTTTTCTTTTCTTTTCTTTTCTTTTTCTTTTATGAGTTTATCTCTTAGGAAGACCAAAATTTATCTAAATTAAATAAATTTTAATTATAATATTTATGGCATCATGCTTATGTCACCATATGATGTCATTACTTTTTTAACTTTTTCATTTTCCCTTTTTTTTCTATTTATTTTTCTATTAGTTCTTTAATTTAATTCTCAACTCCGAAATTTTCTTTTCTCCAATTTTATTTGACAGTTAGGTCAGGAGTCAGCTCTCGGGGTCAATTGACCAAATTGCCCCTCGCCGATTCAACCCGATTTGCAAATAATTCAATATTTCTTCTGGCTCCCTGACCTAATTATTTGACTGGCTTAACAATCTTTTTCTGTGATTTTCTTTTTTCCACTGTGTTTGTAATAGTCTTAAGGACTGCGGCGTCACATTTTACGGTTCGAAATTTGAGTTTAAATCGACTTCACAGTCCTTCCCGAGAAGGTCACCCAACGCTGTGATTATTGGCTCGTTTAACTTCTTATGTTCTGCTTTTCTTATTTATACTTAACTAATTGACAATTAATAATTATTTGTGTTTATGGCTTATCTAGTTGTCTTAAGTGTGATTCTAATCCCTTTAATCGTTCGGACCGACTCTGGTCACCGGAACAGTGAAATATACCAGGCTATACGAATAGGGGTGTTACAATTCTCCCCCCCTTAAAATAAATTTCGTCTCGAAATTTTACCTGATATCAATCTCTGAACAGCTGTGGGTGCTGTCTCCTCATGTCCTCCTCTCGTTCCCAAGTAGCCTCCTGGCCCGAATGATGGTTCCACAGCACTTTCACCAACGGTATCTGCTTATTTCGTAGCTGCTTCACCTCATAAGCCAGAATCTCTATGGGTTCTTCCTCATATGTGAGGTCTGGATTCACTTCAATTTCCTCTACTGGTAGTATATGAGATGGGTCTGATCGATACCTCCTCAACATGGACACATGGAAGACATTATGTATCTTCTCCAACTCTAGAGGTAGTGCTAAACGATATGCCAAAGGACCCACTCTTTCCAGAACCTCATATGGCCCAATGAAACAAGGACTCAGTTTCCCCTTTCTGCCGAATCTCATAATTCTCTTCCAAGGAGAAACCTTGAGGAATACTTTCTCACTCACTGCATACTCAATATCCCTTATCTTCAAATCAATATAGGACTTTTGATGGTCTGATGCAGTCTTAAGTCGATCTCTGATCAATTTGATTTTCTCTTCAGTTTGTTGAACAATTTTGGGTCCAATCATCTTTCTTTCACCTACGTCATCCTAACATAACAGGGTTCTACATTTTCTGCCATACAAAGCTTCATATGGAGGCATCCCAATGCTTGATTAGTAGCTGTTGTTGTAAGCAAACTCAATCAAAGGCAAGTGTGTATCCCAACTGCCCTCAAACTTAATCACACAAGCCCGTAGCATCTCCTCCAAGATCTTAATTACCCTCTCAGATTGGCCATCTGTCTGTGGGTGGAATGCAGTACTGAAGTTCAATCTAGTTCCTAGGGCTCTCTAAAGACTAGCCAAGAATCTAGAAGTGATCTAGGATCTCTATCTGATACGATGGATACTGGCACTCCATGCAATCTCACAATCTCATCTATATACAACTTGGCCAATCTTTCTAAACTATAGTCCATTCGAACTGGCACAAAATGAGCAGACTTAGTCAGTCTGTCAATAATGACCCATACTGCATCATGACTCTTCTGTGTCCTCGGAAGTCCCATCACAAAATCCATCATTATTCTCTCCCATGTCCATTCTGCATCGTAATGGATGTAACAACCAAATGGTACTTGATGCTCTGCCTTCACTTGCTGATAAGTTAGGCATTTGGAAACAAACTCTGCCACATCTCTTTTCATATCCATCCACCAGTAATGCTCCTTTAGCCCTCTATACATTTTTGTGCCACTAGGGTGCATGGCAAAAAGAGATTCATGTGCTTTCTTCAAAATGATCTGCCTCAAATCAACATCATTAGGAACACATATTCTACCTGGTGTAGCAGTAGACCATCATCTCTGATTGATAATTCTGGTTTCTTACCCTGCCGAACTTCTTCTAATAATTTTTGATACTTCTGGTCATTCTGAGCAGCCGTTCTAATCTGATCAATCAACACTGGCTGTACATGCCATGCAACTACTATATGCCCATCATCATTAATCTCTAAGCTGACATGCAATGATCTTAACTCATGTACCATAGACAAAGGAGTAACCCATAGACTTGCCATAGTCTTGCGACTTAAGGTGTCAGCCACAACATTAGCTTTCCTTGGCTGATAGTCTATTAGACAATCATAGTCTTTTATCAACTCTAACCATCTCTTCTGTCTCAAATTCAACTCTTTTTGAGTGCCCAAATACTTCAAACTCTTATGATCTGTGTAGATGTAACACTTTTCCTTATACAAATAGTGTCTCCAGATCTTAAGAGCAAACACTATAGCTGCAAGCTCCAAATCATGTGTTAGATAATTCCTCTCATGCGGTTTCAGCTGGTGTGATGCATAAGCAATGACATTTCGATCTTGCATCAATACACAGCCTAACCCATTGTGAGAAGCATCACTATATACTATGTATTCTTTACCCGGAGTAGGTAAAGTCAGGACTGGAGCTTCAGTCAAACATTTCTTTAATTCATCAAAACTCTATCAGCATTTATCCGTCCACTGAAATTTCACATCTTTTCTAAGCAGCTTAGTTAATGAAGATGCCAACATGGAGAATCCCTTCACAAATTGACGGTAATATCCAGCTAAACCCAGAAAACTGTGAATCTTCGTGATATTTCTGGGTGGCCTCCAATTAAGAACAGCTTCTACCTTGCTAGGATCTACCTTAATACCCTCTGCTGATACTATGTTCCCCAAAAAAGATATCTCCTTCAGCCAAAATTCACACTTTGATAATTTTGCGTATAGCTGTTTCTCCCTCAAAGTCTGCAGTACAATCCGCAGATGTTTATCATGATCTTCTACACTCCTCGAATAGACCAATATATCATCTATGAATACCACAATAAACTGATCGAGGTATGGTCTGAAGATAGTGTTCATCAGATCCATAAAATCAGCCGGAGCATTAGTTAACCCGAATGGCATAACCAAGAACTCATAATGGCCATAGCGGGTTCTGAAGGCAGTTTTAGGAATACTCTGCTCTTGTACTTTCAAATTGATAATAACTCGATCTCAGTTAATTTTGAAAACATACCGCACCCTCAACTGATCAAACAAGTCATCAATGCGGGGCAATGGGTATCTATTATTTATTGTCACCTTATTCAACTGCCGATAATCAATACACAAGCAGAGAGTTCCATCCTTCTTCTTTACAAACAACACTGGCACTCCCCAAGGTGACACACTAGGGCGGATAAAGCCCTTGTCAAGCAGCTCTTGCAACTACACTTTCAACTCTTTCAATTCTGCAGGTGCCATTCTATATGGCGTTATGGAGATTGGATCCACACCAGGCATAACATCAATCTCAAACTGCACCCCTCTTTCTGGAGGTAATCCTAGCAATTCATCAGGAAATACATCCGGAAAGTCACATACTGTAGGGATGTCCCTCAGTGCTGGGCTCCCCACTTGGGTGTCTATCACATGTGCCAAGTATGTTTTACACCCCCTTCTGATCATTCTTCTGGCAAGTACAACCAAAATGATGTTTGATGGCAGTAAATGCCTCTGCTCATGTATTATCACATCACCGTATAGAGGGAGACCAAAAGTGACTGTCTTCAATCTACAGTCAATCATGGCGTGATGCCTGGCTAACCAATCCATGTCCAAGATGATATCATACTCTCTAAAGGGCATTTCAATCAAATCTGACAGAAAAACATGTCCTTGGATCACCAAAGGACAGTCTCTATAGATTTTGTTGACCCGAACCTCTTGTCCTACCGGACTAGTTACTAGCACTTCAAAACCCATTTGGACAAATGGAACAGCAAGTGAACTGACTATGCTAGCACTAACATATGAGTGGGTTGAACTCGGATCAAAATCCACAAATACTTCTTGATTAGAGATAGAAAATGTACCAGCTACAACATCAGAAGTCTCAGCCTCTTCTTGCTGTCTCATTGTGTAGACTCTAGCTGATGCACTTCCTTGTGCTGACTGACTAACAGCGCCCTGACTGCTAGAAGCAGTGCCTCTACCTCTGCCTCTTCCTCTGCCAACAGGTTGTGAACTTCTGGAAGCAGGACTCTGAATAGATCCTTCTACAGTCGTAGGAGCTGGACCGTATCTCGGAGCACTAGTACAGTCTTTAGCAAGATGGCCCTTGCCTCCATAGTTAAAACAGGCTCCAGTGGCCCAATAGCATTCCTCCCCATGAATCTTGCCACAAGTCTCACAGGGGCGGGCAGGATATGAACCCCTGCTGGACTGCTGACCAGACCTAGGGGGTTTCTGCCCAGAGAATCTGCCCCTTCCAAATCTGCCACCTCGACCTCTGCTAGGTCCACTAAATTTCTTCTTCTTTCTAGAGGTACCACCAAAACTTTGTTCAACTGATTTTTCCCCCTTATCTTTCTCTGATTTTTTAACTTTTTCTGATTTTTCTTTTGTTGGGGTTGCTTCTGATTCAATCCTTTCTAACTCATGTGCTTGATACATGAGTTCTAAAAAATTGTTGTGTCTGAATCCCACTACTTGCATTCTCAAACTGGGCTTCAAACCAGTCTTAAATCTCTTGCATCTTGCCTTGCTAGTAGAAAGGAGACTCCCAATATAGTGACTTAAGCAGGAGAACTCCCTCTCATACTCTGCCACTGATTTACTCCCTTGCTTCAGACTCAGAAATTCTTGCAACTTTTAATCCACATATGCGTATGGGACGTATTTTTGTCTGAATTCTCTGATGAAGTCATCCCAGGTCAGTACTGGTGGTTCAGCTAAGCTGTGGGGGATGGTCTTCCACCAATCATATGCATCCCCTTGCAGTAGTGACACAGAGTATTCAAACTTCAATTCATCTTGGCAGTGCAGCTTTTTGAACACTCTATCCATTCTTTCAAGCCATTGCTCTGCCTTAAGCGGCCCATCGCACTTTAAATTCTCAGAGCCCCATACTTCAATAACTTATCATACTATCTAGCTAAAGGCAGTGGTTGTGCCACAGGTGTTTGGGGTGGAGCTTGAGCAGGCATACCCCCAACCATTTGTTAAAACATCGCAGCCATCTCAGGTAAATCAGGCAGAAACTACAAGATTTGTGGGCTGGTACTATCGACTCCATCGACATTCTCAGAGTGGGCTTCCACTTGTGCCTCAGCTTCAACAAATTGCTCGACTGAGCGATCCCCTTCTTCCATTTTAGTCTGAAGTTAGGGTGTCTCCTAAACAAATAACACAAGGAGATTTCCCTTCGTTAGTTCATATTTATGATGTAATGCACTGTATGTAACAAATATGGACATTGAGCAGTTGTACTTAACAAGGAAAGACACAAATTCTCAAGTTAAAACATACTTCAAAAATTTTGCTCTGATACCATTAAAACATATCACACCTTACCCCTCTGTAAGGCATAACATGATCCCGTAGAATACCTAATGAACTACCGTACTTCACCTACCGATAACTCATTAAGTACCCTACAAGGGATTTTAAAATAATTTTCTTACTTTTATAAGTGGTGAGCATTTTCTAATAGGTATTAAAATCATTTATTCAAAGTTGAAAACTAGTTAAAATGTTTGGCCTATTTTATTTTTCCATAAATTTTATAAAAATTTCGGCAGAGTGCTGTCTGTATTTTGAGAAAACAGTTCTTTAAATTGCTATAAAAAGAACTTCCAATAAATTTTCTCAACAACTTCTTCAAATTCACAATCAATCTCAACCAATTTCTCAAGTTTCAAAATTCAACAATCCTCATTTCTCAATTTCCAAAAAAATTCAGTAATCATCAAGATACTGTCAATTAATTCATTCATTCATATTTCATTAAAGATAAACAATTTATATATACATCATACTAAAAATTTACATTAAAAGAAATTCAAACTAAATTTTATTACAAACTTTGTACAAACTGCTCAAGACCAATTTTACATGTCCATACAATTACGTACATTACATACATCAAAATAAATATTTACAGTTGGGATATAAATTATACTCGATATAACTTTAGGGTAAGTCGCTCCACAATCCTCAGCAGCTCACTCTGCTGCTCCTCTAATCTCTAAATCTGCGATAGCAATAACAGCGATCGCTGAGTACTAGGACTCAGTGGTGCACAATATACGAAAATAATCTTTCTGCAGAATTTAAATCACATTTATTTAAAAATTAGATTGAACATGAGAATTTAAATACAAAATATGAATTATGAGATTTTAATCCAAACAAGTTCATTTCGAAGTGTCAAAACACATTTCATAAAACCCACAGTTATATCATGCCATTCGAAACAAATATAATCTCAATAGCCAGAGGCTAAGGAGAAGTCACATCACAAGGCTAGCTAGCTCAAATATATGGATATCCATTCAATTTCTTCTTCTACTGGCACACACCTCAACACTTCAGCCAGAGAAGGAATCAAAATTCAAATCGACACTCCCCACTAGTCATGCTAGTGAGGTGTTCAAATATATGGTCATGACACTGTGGTTTCAAAACTTATCTAATTGACAATTACTAATTATTTGTGTTTATGGCTTATCTAGTTATTTTAAGTGTGGTTCTAATCCCTTTAATTGTCCAGACTGACTCCGATCATCGAAACAGTGAAATATGCCAGGCTATATGAATAGGGGTGTTACATAGTTACTAGCACATCATAGTCCATTTGTACATACTGGATAGAAGTAGAACACATCACACTAGCACTGACATATGAATGTGTGGAGCCAGGATCAAACAACACATATGCATCTTGGTCAAGGATAGAGAAAATACCAGCTACTACATCTGATGTTTCAGCCTCCTCTCTCTGTTTCATGATATAGACTCTAGATGGTGCACCTCTTAGTTCTGGCTGGTTAACAGTACTCTGACTTCCATGAGTGCTACCAGGACCCCTACCTCTGCCTCTACCTCGACCAGCTGGCTGTGACCCTCTAAGTGCAGAGACTTGGGTTGATCCCTCGGATGTAGCAGAAGGTCCAGATCGACACGGACTAGTATAATCCTTAGCAAAATGTCCACTCCCTCCATAGTGAAAACACACACCGGTGGCCTTGAAACACATCCCATCGTGTGTTCTACCACAAGTCTCACACTGCCAGATTGATAAAGCTCCTCGAGATGCTTGATGGGTTTGCTGACTAGACCGAGGTGGTCTTTGGCCAGAGTATCTGCCTCTGCCAGATCTGCGAGAGCTGGATCCCCCAAACTATTTCCTCTTCCTAGAACCACTCTCAGTAGCCTGGCCCATAGCGTTTTTAGTCTTTTCTTTCTCTTGAGTGCCCTTCTTCACCGCTCTTTCTGATTCTATCTTTTCCAGCTCCAAGGCTTGTGAAATTAGCTCAGAAAAATTCTAGTGCCTGAATCCCACAACTTGCATTCTTAAGCTAGGCCTCAACCCAGGCTCAAACCTCCTACATCTGTCTTTGGGGGTGGAGACTAAGCTTCCAGTATAATGACTTAGCCTTGAAAAGTCCCGCTCATACTCTGCTATTATTCTGTCCCCTTACTTCAAGCTCAAGAATTCTTGCAATTTCATATTTACATAAGCATCGGGAACCCATTTCTGCCTGAATTCCCTCAGGAAGTCTGTCCATGTCAGCACAGGTGGCTCAATCAGGCTGTGGGGGATGGTCTTCCACCATTCATATGCATCCCCTTACAATAGAGAAACAGAGTACTCGAACTTTAGCTCTTCTACACACTGCAGTTTTCTGAAAATCAGTTCCATTCTCTCTAACCACTGTTCTGCCTTCAGTGGATCCATAGTGCCCTTAAACTCGGTGGCCCCAAATTTCATTAATTTTTCATATTGCCGAGCCGAGGGCTATTGTGCTGCAGGTGCTTGTATCTAAGCTTAGGGTGGCACATTTCCTGCCATTTGTTAGAAAAATGCAGCCATCTACTGTGCAAACTGAGCAGGAAACTGTGGTGCTGGAGTAGGAGCTGGAGTGGCTGACCCACTCACGTTCTAGAGTGTTGGGGCTTCCCCTTGGACCTCAGCCTCGACAGATTGCTCCATGGAATGATCTCCCTCTTCCATTCCATTTCCCAAAAATTTCTACTTCCTGAGATCAAACACAAGGAGGTTGACCTCCGTTAGTGCATATTCATTATGTAAATATGTTGTATGTATCAATTAAAGACACTTGAGCAGTTGTACGTATCAAAGAAATATTCACATACCTAGTCAAAATTTATTATAAAACCATGCTCTGATACCACTAAAACATGTCACACCTTACCCCTCTGTAAGGTGTAACATGATCCTGTAGAATACTTAATGAAATACCGAACTTCACCTGCCGATAACTCATTAAGTACCCTACAAGGGATTTTAAAACCATTTTCTTACTTTTTGAAAGTGGGGAGCATTTTGGTAGGAATTAAAAACATTTAATTGAAGTTTCAAAACTAGTAAAAATTTTTGTCCATTTTTATTTGTTTGCAAATTTTGGAAAAATTTCAGCAGAGTGCCATCTATATTTTGAGAAAACAGTTCTTTAAAAACCTGTAAAAACACTTCCAATAATTATTTTCACAACTCTCAACCCAAATCAACTCAAGTCAGCACAATTTAATTCAATTCCACAACTCAACCAAAATTTTTTCATCTCAAATTGCTTCACAAATTCATTCCAATTGCATACAGTACTTAATTTACAAATACAGATCTTAATTTATAAAAAAGAAAATCCAAAATAACATTATTACAATTTACTGTACAACTGCTCAACTTTTCATTAATACATAAGACATTATAATATTTACATCAAATAACTACAAGGGTATAAAAAAATACCCGTACAAAAATATTAGCGAAGTCCTTGCTAATTCAAAGAATCTCACCTGCTTTTTCTTACCCTTAATCAGGATAAAGAAAATAAGCTATCGCTGAGTATAAAAATACTTAGTGGTGCACAATAAAAATTTGAAATGCAATACATAAAACATTCATTGACCAATCACAAATTAAATATTTCACAATTATCAAAACTCATTATAGCACAATTTTGGTCAAACAATTTAATAAACATAGTGTTGCCAATTCATACACAACTTAAGCCATGACACAAAATTTCCGATCAATGCCGCATTGTACACCACGATAAAGCAATCTACAACTTCACTAATCGAAATCAATGAGGGAGGTGGCTAGCTAGCTAATGAGTACTCATCCGATCTACAACCTCAACTAGTAAACCAAAGAGGGAGGAAAATAATCGATCTCAACCCTATAAATGGAGGAGGAATAAAAAGGCACTGTCATGCTAAGTGTAAATCAGAAATCAATTTAAAATGATTTATTTAAATATTGCATGCAAAATCAAATTAATTTCCAAAGTCACATTTTCATTCACAAAGTGGCAACACAAAAGTTCTTAAACTCATAATTAACACGGAAATTTCATAGTGCATACTAAATCAAATTTTCATTGAGAAAATGCTTAAATAGGGTTTATTGTGTACAAACCTGACGTGAGTCGCCTCTAGGCCTTGACTCAGTCCCTTAGACCTTCCGGGTCTTTGTCAGCTGAAACACGAATTTTATAGTGTCTCAGTATCTTTGCCTCATAATAATTCTAATAATTAATCCCAATATACTTAAACTTACATTCTTAAAAATTTTCATGTTAGGGTTACTATTCATGGTACTATTCAAGTCAAAATATTGACTTTCTTATGCTTAATAGGTATGGGAAATCCAATTATACCCACTACCATATTTTGGTTACCTAACTTATTGGTTTTGGTCATTTTCTCAAAACTTAAGTCTTTTAGGCAAACTTTCAAATTTTCAGTTTTGGTGTCCTATTTTGCACTGTTCCATTGGTCATATTGCTATTAGAATTTGGCAAAGTTTTCTTCATAGAAATTGTTTTTTATTATCTTAACTTTATTTCCCATTTTGAATCACTTCATTTGGAGTTTTTTAGCTCAAGTTGTAGCCATTTGAACATGGCTGGCCAGATTAGTCTAACTCAGATTTTCTGGGCACCAAACCTGATTCTGGCAGTTTTAGGCTACTAAATTTGGGTGGCTACATGACTTGGTTAAGGGCATAATTTGAGTTTTTGTTCTTCATGAAATTGTGGGGCTATGTCTCAGCTTTCTACTGGTAAAATTTCAGGTTATTTGGACCTGCCTAACCCAAGTTATGGCCAAATGAAATCATTTGGTCATTTTTGTACAGGGCAGAACACCCAATTCCGAATTTGGTCAATTTATTCACTATCCTATGGTCACTTTCTGGGCATGATTCCTTAATGAAAAATGTGTCATTTTGTGTCTAGTTTCATTCCTCATTGGCCTCACACCAATTATGTTGGTAAATTTTTAGTTTGGTCCCTAAAAGGGACCTTGGTCATGCTGCCTGCATAATGACCATATCCAATCTGAATCTCCATTTGATTCTTACACTTCCAACACACCACAATTGGTCATACATGATCATTTTTCAGCTCAAACTAGGTCAAACACACCATTTGACCAATTCTCAAAGTTTTGTCTCCCAAACCCTAGGTCTAAAACCCTAACTCACTAATTTTGTTACATTTTACTAAATCAAAATATATAAACATACTTTCTCAACTCATTCAAGTTTTCTAACATGTTTAATTCAATCAAAATCATGCAAATCATTCTCCTATATAGGCCGGCCAAAATTCACATATAGTCCTCCAACCATTGTTTTCTTTTCTATTTTTCATAATTTCTAAGTTTATTCAACTATAAACACAATAATTAAACTAGAAATACAAAGTTTAGTTTACTAACCTTGGTATAGCTTTTCAATATTCAATTCCTTCAACTTTTTCTTCTTTCTTTCTCCTTCAATCTTCTTTCCAAGGTTTGCTTATAATTTTTCTTCTAGAAAATTAAAGGATTTATAGTGAAATTTGGTGTTTAGAAAGCTTAAGAATAAGCTTTCATGGAGGAATTTTGATAGAGAGACAAGAGAGAGAGAGACAGACGGCAAGAATGGAAAAAGAAGACTAAAATGATTTTCTTTCTTTTTTTTTTCTTCATTTGTGTATATTTATCCATAATTTGACTTAGTCAATTTAAGTAATTAAATTAAAATGAATTATGAAGTCATGCATGATGTCATCTATGTGATGTCATTAATCTAATTTCCTTTTCTTTTCTTATTCTTTTATTTTTCCTATACTTATTTAATTTAATTCCCGATTCTGAAATTTTCTTTTCTCCGATTTTATTTGACAGTTAGGTCAGGAGTCAGCTCTAGGGGTCAATTGACCAAATTGCCCCTCGCCGGTTCGACCCGGTTTGCAAATATTTCAATATTTCTTTTGGATCCCTGACCTAATTATTTGACCAGTTTAACAATTCTTTTTTGTGATTTTCTCTTTTCCACTATGTTCACAATAGTCCTAAGGACCGCAACGTCACATTTTACAGTTCGAAATTTGAGTTTAAATAGACCTTGCAACCCTTCCCGAGAAGGTCACCCATCGTTGTGACTCTCGGCTCATTTAACCTCTTATGTTCTGTTTTTCTTATTTATACTTAACTAATTGAAAATTACTAATTATTTGTGTTCAGGGCTTATCTAGTTGTCTTAGGAGTGGTTCTAATCCCCTTAATTATCCGAACCGACATTGGTCACTAGAATAGTAAAATATACCAGACTATGCAAATAGGGGTGTTACATTCATTGCTGAGGAGGTAACAACTTGAACACTTCTGACACTTCTGTAGATCTGGACTCCAAAAATCCTAGTCAACTGTCCACTGGGTTTTAGCTTCAGTACCTGCGCAAGGAAACAAATCCATTGTGCTAAGCATTACTGCTTAGTGGTAATAATAACAAGAAAATGATATACAATAAATAAAAAGAAATGGATCAAAATTTGGATACTCTGGAATTTAATCTAATTTCATATAATACTTCTAGTATTAACTATCCTTTATTCTACTTTATTTCTCTTCAGAAGCGCTCAATTCTTTCATAATAATTAAATTTAAATATCGATCCAATTCATTTCAATTCTTTTTGCTAAATAACTAATCTAATTTATTTTAAATATTCTTACTCATTTATTTAATTGCTAATATTTTCAGTTGCTAATATTCTTAACTTATTGTTTAGTCGAAGGCTAATTACATCTTATGATATTAACTCTTTCTAGCCTTTTATTAATCATTTTCTTGATGATTTTGAGCCTTTTTTTATCTTAATCATTCTTGTTCTTTATCTTGATATTTAATTTCCTTACTTCCTTTAATAATCAATTCAATTACATTTATACTTTTCCATGCCCAAGTAAACTACACAAATTGACCGGACTGGATAGACGGGTAAACTAGCACTAGGTATTAGGTACCTCGGGCCGTCACACTATCGGTCACAATGTGTTTCCCGGTGTGCAAACAGAGTGGCTAATAAGCCATAAAAGCAATAAGGCATGAAGCCAAGTATAACATCATAATCAGTATAGTCATAGGCTATCATATCACAGAATGGCATGAAGCCATACGCAGTACTGCTATCAAAACCCTATTGGCATGCCAATCTATCCAAACCAATCACGCTACGCCTACTAGGGAATTTAACACTTTTAATTTATGTAACTCTTTGAAATTGAAATTTTATGGCTACTATTCATTTCATTAGTCAACTAAAAAGTTGACTTTTCATAGACAATAGGTATATTGGTTCTAATATCACCAACATACCACATTTTGCATTCTAAAGTTGTTGGCATTGGTTGCCAATTCCATTTCAAAGCTTAGGGTTGGTTATTTAAAATTTTCAGATTTCAAGTGCTTGGCTTACTATTTCATTGGTAAATTTTTTAGTAAGAATTTTGAAATATTGTCTTCATGAAAGTTGTTTCTTTATGTGTTTTCTTTAATTCTCTTTTTGAATCACTCCATTTGGAGTTTTCTAGCTCAAGATATGCCACTTTGAGCAAGGCTGGCCGTATTGGTATCTACCCAAAAATTCTAGGCAGAATACCATTCTGCCAGATTTGGTAGTTCAACTTTGGCCAATAATTTCATTTGGTTAAGTCCAGAAGAGTTTATGTTCAACATAAAAGTTGTTTTAAATTGTCTAAACTTTTCATTGACATAAATTTTAGGTCAATTGGACCTTTCTACACTAAGTTATGACCAAATGAATAAATACTGTTCATTTGGTCATTTTGCCCAGGCAGAATGTGTATTACCCGGATTAGGTCAATTTTTAGGCCATTCTATTGTGGTTTTCTGGGTATGGTTTCTTCATCAAAGTTGTGCCATTATGTGTCTAGTTTCATGTCCAATTAGCCTTGCAGCAGTTGAACCTACACCTCTCAAGTTAGAGCTACCAAAACTTATTGGACTCACATCTAGACCTGCAGGGCACATTGGATAGCATGCCTAACCTCCATTCCATTGGCACCATTCACTCAATTTCCTACTCAAACATGACCAAATGGTCACCAATTGACCATTACAACTTCTTTTCATCAATACATAAATAAAATCTCAAATTTGTGCCCAAACCCTAACTTTACCATTTCAATTCATGCATTAACTTACAATTCATTATCCTAATCATGAAATTAGTGTTAAGGGCAGCTATGAAGCCATTTTTAATTCAAAGGAATTCATCAAACCCTAACCCATCTATGGCTGCCGAAATCATGGGATATATATACATATACACATAATTTTCATTTCTTTTCTTACTAATTCAACTTAAATCATGTTCTTAAATAAGAAATTAAAAAGAAAGATGAAATATTAGGCACTAACCTCTTTTGGGAGCTAACTTGAGCTTATAAATCTCCTTAATTTCTTCTTCTAATTGCTGCTTAGAGATGGTTTAAGGTGTAAGATCAATTTTTCATGAATAGGTTATGAGGTTTTATGGTGTAGTTGGCTAGGATTTGAAGCTTAGGTGAGTGCATCAATGGAGGATTCTTTCTCTCATTCTCTCTCTCTTTGGTTCGGCTATTTGAGAAGAAGATGAGGCTATTGAATTTTTTTTTTTAATCTCATTTTTCGTTTCATTTTTACCCCTTTAGTTAATTTATTAAATTGTGATTGGTTGGAGATTTTAGTTACATCATGCTTATGTCATAAATATGAATTTTATTTCATTTTTCTTTTCTTTTCTTTTCTACTCATTTTTAATTAAATTTTTAGCAATATTTATTCACATTTTATGTCATAATAATTATTTACTTAACTGGACAAGTCGGTCAAAAATCATCTCAGAAGACGAAATGACCAAAATGCCCTTCGTTTGGCTTATTGAGCCAAAATCGTCTGCACCGATCGAAAAAATTTTCTAAGCATTTTCTTGGTATTCTAATGCCATCGAAACATCAATGACTCTTCTCTGGAGTCCCAAAAATTATTTCATGAATTTTTCCCTGGGTTTAGGGCTTCTAGCTGTGAAAACAGCAACTTCCCACTGGGTTACTCATCGCTAGGGCACCGACTCATTTAACTTTTTTGTATTTTATTTCTAAAATTTTTCCTTAATTTTTCTCATTACTATTTGAATTATTTATGACTCCTCACTGTAGTCTAAATATTTTGCAAGACGTTCTAGCTGTCCAGACGAACACCGGTCACCAAAACAGTAGAATGTACGAAATTGCTACAATGAGGATGTTACAACTCTTCCCCTCTAATTTAAATTTCATTCTCAAAATTTACCCTGTGTAAATAGTCGAGGAGCTGCTACTTCCTTATTTCTTCACCTTACCAGAGAAAACAGATTTGCATTAGTGTCACATCGACTCATATGAATGTAATGCATGTTAAACACACAATCTTATTCCATCTATCGATGCCTAGGCATGCCTAAACCGTGCTCTGATACCAATAAGTGTAAGACCCCTCACCCGACTACAGTGTAGCTGAGCAAGGCGTGCTACATTCAGTATCGGAGCACCCTATCTTATCTTACTTTATTCCTTTAATAATTTGATCTCGTTATATTTTAATATCAATTATTTTTATTACCAGTTGACGTATTTCACTATTCACCTGTTTGAAATTTTCAATAATATTTTCAAATAAAGATCTCATTCATGCTCATCATTTATGATAGTGTCCATACATTTCGATTCTTATTCATTACCATGCACATTCATTCATGCTCATTTCATATATCAAAATTCTCATATTTCTATTAATGTATATGATTTACAACTAATTACATAAAGTTCATACTTTACATGATATACAAATTACTTACAATTCCATAATTTATATTAAAACATACAATTCATGGGCCCTATCTACATGCATTGCTGAGGAGGTGACAACTTGAACATTTCTGACACTTCTGCAGATCTGAACTCCAAAAATCCCAGTCAACTATTCACTGGGTTTTAGCTTCAGTACCTGCGCAAGGAAACAAATCCATCGCGCTAAGCATTGCTGCTTAGTGGTGCAATAATAACAAGAAAATGATATACAATAAATAAAAAAAAATGGATCAAAATTTGGATACTCTGAAATTTAATCTAATTTCATATAATACTTCTAGTATTAACTATCCTTTGTTCTAATTTATTCTTCTTCAGAAGCGCTCAATTCTTTCATAATAATTAAATTTTAATATCGTTCCAATTCATTGCAATTCTTTCTACTAAATAACTAATCTAATTTATTTTAAATATTCTTACTCATTTATTTAATTGCTAATATTTTCAGTTGCTAATATTCTTAACTTATTGTTTAGTCGAAGGCTAATTACATCTTATGATATTAACTCTTTCTAGCATTTTATCAATCGTTTTCTTGATGATTTTGAGCCTCTTTTTATTGTAATCGTTCTTGTTCTTTATCTTGATATTTAATTTCCCTACTTCCTTTAATAATCAATTCAATTACATTTATACTTTTCCATGCCCAAGTAACCTATACAAATTGACTGGACTGAATAAACGGGTAAACTAGCACTGGGTACCCGGTACCTCGGGATGTCACACCATCGGTCACAATGTGTCTCCCGGTGTGCAAACAAAATGGCTAATAAGCCATAAAAGCAATAAGACATGAAGCCAAGTATAACATCATGATCAGTATAGCCATAGGCTATCATATCACAGAATGGCATGAAGCCATATGCGATCGCTATCAGAACCCTATTGGTAATGTGACACCTCTTACTCGTCTATAGTGTAGCCGAGCAAGATATGCCATGCAGTGTACCGGAACACCCTATTTTAATTCAATCATTTTTTTATTCTTCCTAATTTATTTTTTTTTGTAGTTGTGAAGTACAATTTATGAAATATAATTCATTTATTGAAATTATAATTTATTTGAGGTTCCGAAAATTTTATAGAAAATCCAGCAGAGTACCGGCTAAAAATGGAGAAAACAGTTCTTCGGAACCTGTGAAAAACACTTCCAATAATCATTTCCAATCATTCTCAAACTCCAATAACCATCAACATGGGCTCAACATTGGCAATCATTTCAAGTTCTCAACATTAATCTACAATTTCATTCAAATTCAAAATCAACTAAAATTTCATGAAGATATTATCAAATTATATTAATTAACAAAATTCTTCAAAATATGTATATCAACATATGATCACATAAATTTACTATTTACATGAGTTCATAATTTACAAATCACAAACTACTACCTATTACAAAATGCAAAAACATAATTTCAAAAAGGACCTAAAAGTCCTACCACTGATGCACTGTAGATGAGAGGTGACTCTGACTCTAGGCAGATCTGTGACCTCACCCAGTCTGTGGTATGTTGGGCCCTCTATTTGTCTCTCCAGAACCTACGCGTGGCAAAAAGCGACGCGATAAGCAATAATGCTTAGTGGTGCCAATAATAAAATAAAAAGAACTAAAAGAAAATAAATATGCAGTGAGTGTATTGATGTCTCATGCAGACAAATTTTTAATAATTATTGGTAGTCTTATTTATTTGGTAGTTGTTATATTTATTATTTCATTAAATTTATCAACTTTCATTTTTGGTTGCCTAAGTAACCTATCTTTGGATGATCGATCGATAAATGGGTAAACTAGCACCGTATCAAGTACCTCGGTGTCACACCATCGGTCACATATGTGTCTCCCGTGTGCAATAGAACAGCTAATAAGCTGTAATAACATTAGGCACAAGGCCAAGTCTCAACACAATATCAGAATGGCTAAAAGCCATGAAATCACAGAATGGCATAATGGCATGTGCAGTACTGCTAACCGAACCCTATTGGCATGCCATCCTATCCAAACCAATCTTGCTAGGTGTACTAGGGCATGTTATACTTTTAAATTTTACAATTCTTGAAATTTAAGTGTTCATTTCATTAGTCAACTAAAATGTTGACTTTTGAATAGACAATAGGTATATTGGTTCTAATACTCCCAACATACCATATTTTCCATTCTAAAATTGTTGGTATTGGTTGCCAATACCATTTCTAAGCTTAGTGCTAGTTGTTCAAAATTTTCAGATTTCAAGCCTTGTGTTTACTGCTCCATTAGTCATTTGTACAGTAGGAATTTGGCAAAGTTGTCTTCATCAAAGTTGTTCCTTATTTTGTCAAGTTACATTTTCTTTTTTGAATCACTCCATTTTGAGTTTTGTAGCTCAAGTTATGGCCTAAAAACCATAACTGGCCGGATTGGATAGAATCCAAAATTCTGGGCAAAACTGGTTCTGCCAGATTTGGCAACCTAAGTTTGGTTGGCAATTTGACTAGGTTATGGTTAGAATTTGGATTTGTGTTCTTCATGAAAGTTGTAGGTCTATGTCTCGGCTTTCTGCTGGTAGAATTTCAGGTCAATTGGACCTTTCTATACTGAGTTATGACCAAATTAATAAACACTATTTATTTTGTCATTTTACCCAGGCAGAATGCAGGTCACCCAGATTAGGGCAATTTTTAGGTCAACTTAGTTTGGTTTTCTGGGCAAGGTTTCCATACCATAGTTGTACCATTATATGTATAGTTTTATTTCCAATGGGCCTTGCACCAATTGAACCTACACAACCCAAGTTATAGCTGCCCAAACAGGCTGGACTCACATCCAGACCTGCAGGTCACACAAGGCAGCTTAGCCAAACTCAAATCCCAAGCTACAACTCACTTCAATTCTTCATCATACATAGCCAAATGGTCACTAATTGACCATTTAAACTTTTATTCATCAACACATGAACAAGATCCAAGTTTTTGTGTCCAAACCTTAGCTCAAATTCATGGTTCACACAACACGTGTCAATTAGGCATACTAATCCATTTCAAATTTATGTCTACACATCAACACCATTTCTAAGCCATTTTAAATCCATCAAAACCATCAACTACCACTCCCATAAAGCTGGCCAAAATTCCATTCTCAATTTCAGACATGATTTATCTTAATTTCTTAATTATTTGGTCATATTCAAACTAAATTTTAAGAAATAAACAAGATTAAGTAATTAACATGCACTAGCCTCTTTGGTCTCTTTATTGGGTTGTATAAACCTTGTAATTTCTTCACTTTATGATAATCAAAACCTTGTTCTTGATGTGGGGGTTAATTTTTGTGAAGGGTGTTTAGGGTTTTGGGGTGAGATTTGGTGAGTTTTAAAGCTTGTGTAAGCTTTAATGGTGGAAGGGCTAGGAGAAGAGGAAACGGCAAGGAGAAGAAGCTGATGACTTTTCCAATTTTTCTTTCTTTTTTTATCTTCTTTTATTACTTAATTTAGTGGCTTTTAATTTTGATTGGTAGAGATAGGGGTGATGACATCATGTGATGTCAAAATTGTCATTTAATATCATTTTCTTTCATTTTCTTGTCCACTTAATTTCAATTTAATTTTTAGCAATATTTATTCACATTTTATGTCATAATAATTTTTTACTTAACTGGAAAAGTCGGCCAAAAATCATCTCTGAAGACGAAATAATCAAAATGCCCTCCGTTTGGCTTAACAGATTAAAATTATTTGTATCGATTGAAAAATTTTTCTAAGCATTTTCTTGGCATTCTAATGCCATAGAAACTTCAATGACCCTTCTCTGGAGTCCCAAAAATTATTTTATGAATTTTCCCCTGGGTTTAGGGCTCCTAGTTGCGAGAACTGCAACTTCCCACTGGGTTACCCATCACTAGGGTACCGGCTCATTTAACTTGATTGTATTTTATTTGTAAAATTTTTTCTAAATTTTTCTTATTAATATTTGAGTTAATTATGGTTCCTCACTTTAGTTTAAATATTTTTCTAGATGTTCTAGCTGTCCAGACCAACATTGGTCACCGGAATAGTAGAATGTACGGAGTTGCTACAGGGAGGGTGTTACAACTCTTCCCCTCTAATTTAAATTTCATCTTCGAAATTTACCTGATGCAAACAGTTGAGGGAACTGTTGCCTCATCGTCTCTTCACTTTCCCAAGTTGCCTCCTCGGTGTTGTGGTGCCTCTAAAGCATTTTCACCAGTGGAATCTGCTTATTCCTCATCTCTTTCACTTCCTGAGCCAGGATCCGTATGGATTCTTTTTCATATGTCAAATCCGGTTGTACTTCAATTTCTTTCATGGAGATAACATGTGAAGGATCTGAATGGTATCTTCTTAGCATAGATACATGGAACACATTATAGATCTTGTCCAGCTCTGATAGTAAAGCTAGCCTGTAGGCCACTGGACCCACACGTTCAATGACTTCATATGGGCCAATGAACCTAGGGCTTAACTTATCTTTTTTTCCAAATCTCAGTACCTTCTTCCATGGTGACACCTTGAGGAACACTTTGTTGCCAACCGCATATTCTATTTCTATTCTCTTCAGGTCAGCATAGGATTTCTGTCTGTCTGAGGCAACCTACAGATTGGCTTTGATTAGTTTTACTTTCTCCTCAGTCTGTTTCACCAGGTCTGGCCCTATCAGTTTATCTTCACCCAATTCAGTCCAGCACACTGGAGTTCTACATTTCCTCCCATACAGTGCTTCATACGGGGCCATTTGGATACTAGCTTGGTAGCTATTGTTGTATGCAAATTCTGCCAGTGGGAGGTATCTATCCCAACTTCCCTCAAACTCAATGACATAACTCCTCAGTATATCCTCAAGGACCTGACATATATTTCATGTTATTATTATCATTTCAGTTCAATATTTATATTAGCTCAATTGGTTTCAATTGTTTGCCTGGATTACTCTTTCTGATTACCCATCCGTCTGAGGATGGAAAGCTGTGCTGAAGTGGAGTTGTGTACCCAAGGATTCATGCAACTTCTTCCAGAATCTCGATGTAAACCTTGGGTCTCGATCAGATATGATGGAAAGTGAAATTCCAAGCAGTCTAACTATCTCAGTGATATATAATTATGCTAACTTCTCCAGTGAGTAGTCAGTCCTAACTTGCAGAAAGTGTGCTGACTTCGTCAATCTATCTACTATCACCCATACTGCATCATGCTTCTTCTGGGTGAGAGAAAGACCACTTACAAAATCCATGGTGACCCGATCCCATTTCCATTCAGGTATACGTATAGGCTGTAGCAAACCCGATGGAACTTGATATTCTGCCTTAACTTGCTGACATGTCAAGCATTTAGTCATATAGTCAGCTATGTCCTTCTTATACCAGGCCACCAATAATGAAGCTTCAGATCATGGTACATTTTTGTACTTCCTGGGTGCATAGCATAAACACCGGTGTGTACCTCTTTTAGAATACTAACTTTTAATTCCCCATCATCTGGTACATATACTCTTCTTTTGTAGTACAAACACCCATCTGCTTTCACCTCATTGTCAGTTGCTTTCCTCTTTGAGATTTTACTCATAATAGTCATTAATTTCTCATCTACCTTTTGCCCTTCTAAAATCTGCTGTAGTAGGTTTGGCCTCACTTGCAACTCAGCCAAAATAGCTCCATCTCGAGCCAAAGATAGACGGGCATTCAATGATCTCAGAGCGGTGATGGATTTACTGCTTAAAGCATCAGCAACTACATTTGCCTTCCCAGGATGGTAATCAATCACGTAATTATAGTCCTTCAGAAACTCAATCCATCGCCTTTGTCTAAGGTTGAGTTCCTTCTGGGTTGGCAAATATTTTAGGCTTTTGTGGTCTGTGTAAATGTAGCACTTTTTACTATACAAGTTGTGCCTCCATATCTTCAGTGCGAAGATAATTGCTGCAAGTTCTAGATCATGGGTAGGGTAATTCTGTTCATGTGGCCTTAGCTGCCTGGAAGCATAGGCGACCACCTTCCCCTCTTGCATCAATACACACCCTAACCCATTATGTGAGGCATCACTGTATACCACAAGGTCCTTTCCCGACACTGGCTGTGTTAACACTAGTGCCTCTGTCAACAGAGCTTTTAACTTCTCAAAACTGGCCTGACACTTATCATTCCAGTCAAATCTGACATTCTTGTGTAACAACTTGGTCATTGGAGCAGCTATTAACGAAAATCCCTTCACAAATCTTCTGTAATAGCCAGTTAGCCCCAAGAAACTTCTGACCTCAATTGTATTTCTGAGAGGCTTCCATTCCATCACTGCTTCTATTTTCTTGGAATCCACCCTAATCCCACCAGCTGACACTATGTGTCCAAGGAATGCAATCTCATTCAATCAGAAGTCACACTTGGACAACTTAGCATACAGCTTCTTTTCTCTCAGGGTTTGCAATGGAATACCCCAAAAATATCATCAATAAAGACCACTACGAACCGATCTAGGTATGGATGGAAGAAACGGTTCATAAGGCCCATGAATGCCGCTGGTGCATTTGTTAGGCCAAAGGGCATCACTAGGAACTCATAATGCCCATATTGGGTCCTGAATACAGTCTTTGGAACATCTGCATCCTTCACCCTCAACTGATGATACCCTGATCTGAGATCAATTTTGGAAAATACTTCTGCTCCCTTTAACTGATCAAACAGATCATCAATTCTAGGCAACAAATATTTATTCTTCACAGTAACTTTATTCAATTGACGGTAATCGATGCACAACCTTAAAGTCCCATCCTTCTTCTTTATAAACAGCACTGGAGCTCCCCATGGTGACACACTAGGGCGTATGAACCCCTTATCCAGTAACTCCTGTAACTAAATTTTTAGTTCTTTCAATTCTGTGGGTGCCATCCTATAAGGAGCAATAGAGATTGGTGCTGTACCCGGTAGTATCTCAATAGCAAATTCAACTTCTCTTTCTGGTGGCAAACCAAGCAATTCTTTAGGGAACACATCTAGGAAGTCTCTTACTATGGGTATGTCACACATATCTGGCTTAGCCTGCCTAGTATCCATCACATGTGCTAGGTAGGCTTCACAGCCTTTTCTCATCAGTTTTCTTGCAACTGTGGCTGAGATGACATTGGACAAGAAATCTGTCCTTTCCCCCACAACTGTGATCTCATTACCCTCAAGAGTTTTCAAAGAAATTCTCTTCAATTTATAATCAACCATTACCTGATGATGTGACAACCTGTCCATTCCCAAAATCATGTCAAACTCATGGAAAGGCAACTCAATCAGGTATGCCAGGAATTCATACCCCTGAATCCTTAACGGGCAACCTTTATACACTTTGTTCACCATTACATTGTGGCCCAATGGATTAGTGACCAGAATGTCTTGGTCACTCTCCCCTACCAGTATCCCCCTTTTTACGGGTAAGTTGATGCAGATGTATGAATGAGTGGATCCTGGATCCACCAATGCATGCACAGATGTATTGTAGAGGGAGAATGTACCCCTGATGATGTCCGGGGCATCTTGCTCCTCCTGAACTCTTATGGCATAGGCTCGCAGTGGTCCGCCTCGTGCCTCTTTCTTTGGCTCAGATGCAGGCCTCTATGATGGTCCCACTGCCTCAGATTTACTAGATTTCCTACCCCTTTATGGTGCAGGAGTAGGTTTGTCTGCTTGTATTAAAGTAGCTGTAGTAGTTCTGCGTGGACAGTTCCTCAGTTGATGCTCTGTCGACCCACACCTGAAGCAGGCACCAGTCACCCTCCAACACTCCCCCTTATGCCACTTCAGGCAATGTGGACATGCAGAAGATGCTGGGGCTAGTCCCCTGAACCCCGTCCCTGGAGAGCTATCCACTGATGGTGTGGACTGACCTCTCCTAGGGGTGAACTGTGGCCTAGCCCCTGGGACTGACCCTGACCTTGTGGTTGACCTGAACTCTATGCAAGTGGACCTTTGAACTTCTTTCCTAGTGCAGGAGATGAGCTAGACTATCTCGGGCCGCTCTTCTGCTGTCTCTCCCTTCTAGTCTGCTCACTTATTCTAACTTTTTCAACTTTTATTACAGCTTCCACTAACTTGGTGAAGTCTATGATTCCCAAGGCAGTGATCATGATCTCTATATTGTCATTTAATCCCTCTTCAAATCTCTTACACCTTTCGGCCTCATTAAGGACTATCTCCCTTCCATAGCGGCTCATTCTAACAAATTTCTTTTCATACTCGGCCATTATTAGTTGTCTCTACCTCAGGTTAATGAACTCTCTTCTTCTCTCTTCCAGGTATACACTACCCTCATATTTCTTCTTGAATTCTGAGAGGAAGAAGTCCCAAGTTATTACTTCTGGTTGCACTTCACTAGACACTGTATCCCACCATTGGTAGGCATCATCTTGCAACAGAGATACAACAGCTTCTAAATTTTATTGTGGAGTGCAGTGGAGTTGTTTAAGAACTCTCCCTGTTCTGTTCAACTAGTTTTCGGCAGCAACAAAATCATCTTCTCTCTTGCCAAAGAAGTCCACTACTCTAAATTTTCTCAATCTTTCTAAATGTGATTTCTGCTGTGGAGGTGATGGTAGTGGTGGCATTACCCCAGCCATTTGTCTGAAAAACTTGGCCATTTGCTGGAACATGGCCTGTGGAGGCTGAGCAGGCTCTGCTTTGGGTGGCGGAGCGAGTTCTCCCCTACCCCTCGGTCTGTGCAGGTGGAGCATGACTCTCCACTTCCTCCTCAACTGCCCTCTGAGATGTGGGGTCCATATCCTATTCAAAATAACAAAGACAAAGAGATCTGCATTAGTGTCACCTCAACTCTTACAAATGCAATGCATGGTATGGACTCAATCTAGGCCCAGAAACGCCTAAATCGTGCTCTGATACCACTAAATGTGACACCTCTTACCCGTCTGATGGCCAGAGCAAGATATGCCATGCGATGTATCTAACACCCTATTTTAATTCAATCATTTTTTTATTCTTCCTAATTTGTTATTTTTTATAGTTATGAAGTACAATTTATGAAATATAATTCATTTAAGTCATTTATTGAAATTATAATTTATTTGAGGTTCTGAAAATTTTATAGAAAATATGGCAGAGTACCGGCTAAAAATGGAGAAAACATGTCACACCCTACCCCTCTGTAAGGCATAACATGATCCCGTAGTATACCTAATGAATTACCAACTCCGTCTACTGATAATCCATTAAATACACTACAAGGGATTTTAAAAACTTTTCTTACCTCTTTTACGATGGTGAGCACTATTTACAGTGTTAAAGACTTTGGTGAATCAAGTGAAACAACTAACTCATTTGGTTTATTTGGAATTTCTGTAAAAATTTTGGCAGAGTGCCATCTGTATTTTGGACAAAACAGTTCTTCAGAAAACCTGTAAAAAGCGCTTCAATAATTTTCCAAATCTCAACTTCAATACATTTCTCAACACAACAATTTATCAACTCAATTCCATAGAAATTTTTCAAAGTTTGAGATAAGGAAATATAATACAATTTTTACAAGTCAAATAACTCATAATTAATTTACAACTTCAAGGTACAATTTGAATTTGCAACTGCTCAAAACCAAAAACAAAATATACATACAGTGAATATACATTACATTACAAAATACAAAATGCGGTATACTCACTATACCAAAAAATCTCTCATTGGCGGTACTAGCGACCTAGTCTGCGCCCTATCTGTCTGTCTACTGCGGCGACAATAAAGCTATCACTGAGACAATGTCTCAGTGGTGCACAACATTAACCAAATACAAATTTTAAATCACAATTCATAAATCATATCAATAGTGGATACTTAAAACCATAGTTAAATTCAAGACAATGAATGTCATAAGGAATTTAAACTCCAATTCACAAATTATCAAAATTCATAACAACACAATTTAGTCAAATAGTTTAAGAATACCGTATTGCCAATTCATGCACAATTTGATCAAATAACTGAATAATACCTTTTTGCAAATCAATAACACAATTGATCAAATAACTGAATAATATCGTTTTGCAAATCAATAACACAATTCGATCAAATAATTGAATAATATCATTTTGCAAATCAATAACACAATTCGATCAAATAATTGAATAATATCGTTTTGCAAATCAATAACACAATTCGATCAAATAATTGAATAATATCGTTTTGCAAATCAATAACAAAATTCGATCAAATAATTGAATAATATCGTTTTGCAAATCAATAACAAAATTCGATCAAATAATTGAATAATATCGTTTTGCAAATCAATAACAAAATTCGATCAAATAATTGAACAATACAATGTTGCCAATCAATAACACAATTTAGGTCATGACACACATTTTTCCATATATGCCGTGTTGTACACCACGACAAGACATACTCACCCCATTAATCGAAATCAATGAGGGAGGGAGCTAGCTATATAACGAGTACTCATCCATACTCACCTCAGACTGGGAAGTCAAAGAGGGAGGAACATAATCATACTCACCCTGCATCGATAAGTCAAAGAGGAGGAATAATCACACTCACCCCATTAATGGAGGAGGAACATAGTATCAGTGTCATGCCAATTGTGAGTCAAAACAATTCCAAACATTTTATTCAATAATCCGTAAGAATCCAATAAATTTCCAAAGTTATAATTTCATTCACAAAATGGCAACATAATTCGAAATTCACTTCAATTTCCACAAAACCATTTCTGATGCTTTTCAATCAATAAGTATCCATCAATATCATTCAAACAATTTTTCACAGTTTCAAACCATTCACAATGTTTTTCAATCAATAAGTGTCCATCAAACACATTTCCACAATTTAAAACAATAATATACAAATAGTCAATATTTATTTCAATTGAAAATAATTCAAAAGAAACAGTTGTTGTGCACAAACCTCTGATATTTGTCTCCTGGTCCTGACTCAGTATTTCTTTCCCTTTTGCTGAGTCCTTGTTAACTGAGAAACACAATTCGAAGTGTTTCAGTACCAAATTAAATTGTCTCTATCGATGGTGTTTGGTAAATAATGCACTGAACTCAATTATTCACTTAATCACCTAATATACCGACCCTCGTTGCGTTTTAGGTAAATTAGGTTTTAGTGTCGTTAATATGTCACATTCGATAGGGTTTTAGGTTTGGTACGTTTTGCCAAACTCGTTTCCTTGTTTAGTGCATTTTAATGCAACTTGCTGGATTCCGGGATACTGGTTTGACCTAGCCGGACGGCCTAGTTCCCTCGGTTTTCGGGTTTCGGTCAAAACTACAAACTTGTAGATCTATGTCTTATTGCACGCGGGGCAAAATTTTAGGTCAATCCGAGTTAAGTAGACCAAGTTATGGTCACTATACTACTGCTGGTCAAATGGCACCAATTTAGGTCAATTTTAGGTCAATTTGGTCAACTCTGGTTCGGCCAGTTTTTGGACCCGAACTTGTGCAAGTTGTTTGACTTGCTTATGGTCATTTCTGGGTTTTGGTGTCTTCATAAGACTTGTAGGTATGGGTCTTAACTATTCATGGTTAAAATTTCAGGTCAATTGGACCTGTTTTGAGTGAGTTATGGCTTCAACACTCACTGCTGCCCAAATGGTCAGTTTTTAGGTCTCAAGTGTACCTAATCCGAATTGGTCATTTTCTTAGGTCACCTTGCAAACAGAATTTTGGTATGTTTTCTCAATGAAAGTTGGCACATTTTGTGCCTAGTTTCACCTCCAATTGGTCTCATACCAATTGAGGTTACACATTTAAACTTATTGGTCTATTTGCACACTGTCCTCTATATATCTTTCAAACCCCAATTCAAACACACATTTAACTTGCTCTACTTTAAATCCCCATACCCAATTCTGATTTTATACCATTCCATATTCATTTATCACTTCTTACTATGGTCAATTTGGACAGAATACAAACATTCTCAATACATCAAATACAACCCTAAACCACAAAGTCCAAATTTAGCAATATATGTACATAAATACACCTAATCATTACATATAATCTCCACTACTAATTTACATATACATTCATCAATTCTTCTATGTCAACATTCTGCCAACACTTCCATCAATACATACAATTATTCAAGGGTTCCCAAGCTGCTGAAAATTGTTCTTCAACATCAAAGTGCCCTACAATTTATCAATTCCCATCCAAGTACATAAATCACCATATATATGTGAAATAATCCTCTAGGATATTAAATCACCATGATCAACATTATTTCTCATCAATTATATGCATAAATATCTCATAAAAAACGTGACTCCATGGCTGTCCAAAATGAAAACAACAATAACTCTTCAAACTCAAAATTTTCCTTCACAAAACCAACACCCATAACATGCACACAAAACTTAACAAAGCTATCTTCAAAATTATGAACTTACCTTATGCTTGGAGCTTGTTAAACCTTGCTTAAACTTCTCAAATTTAGTATCAAACTCTTCCTTGTGATGAGTAGACAAAGTTTCATGAAGGAACCTAAGAGATTGGAGTTGAAAATGGAGAGTTAAGAGAGCTTGCATGAAAAATGGCCATGGTGTTTCCTCTCACCTTCATTCACGGCAATGTTGAGATAACTTTGAGGAAGATGAAGTTCAGCTGATTTAGTGGAGTTACAGCTGCCCTATTATATGTTTATTTTATGCATTAGTGGTCCACTCACAATTTTAATCATATTTTAAGCTAAACTTTCATTTAATCCCACATTAAACCCCTGATTTTAGCTATTTACTTTAGGTACCACCAAATTAATTTTTCATTTTATTTTCTAAGTGTAATATTATTTATTTTTAATGGACATTTAGGTCAAAAGACACTTGAGTGTCAAATGACCATAATGCCCCTGTTCGATTCGTTCGATTTTTCGGTAACACCGGGTTTTGTCTGTTTTTCGATTTCTCACTTTTCTTTGTACTAATTATTTAATTTTTCTTTTATCTTTCTAATGATATTTATTCTTCAATAAGGGTCTATTTAAGTCCTAAAAATGTTTTCCAGGGTTCCCATGATCCGTAGCTAGTCAACGGTCCACGTAGTGACTTCTGAAGTGATCACCACCGCTAGGTTTCATTTCGTTTAACTTGATCACATTTCTTTGCTATCATTTTTCCTTTGTTTTTCTTGTACTTTCTTTTCTTGTATTTCATTATTTTATGTCTCCTCACTCTCATTGAAGTGTGGTTCTAGGCATCCTAGCTGTCCGACAAAGACTGGTCACTGAGCAATGACGCACTATCGAACTTAGGGGTGTTACAATTCTCCCCCCCTTAAATAAATTTCGTCCACGAAATTTTACCCAATAGCTATCTTACAATAGTCATACGTTTATTTTCTCCTGTCTATATGATCGTATAATCTTCTTTTCCTCAAATTTTTATAAGACTTTTAACAATCTAATACCACGTTTAATTTGTTTGTATAATACTAATCTCCTCTTACTATTGTGTTGTCTAATATTTCGGTTCACGTTCCTTCTTGAATGACCCTTGAGGTCATGTTAGAATCATTCATCAGTCATTGGTCCTCTGACCATTCTAGTCCATAGTCTTCCTCACATTTGTAATATTTCTTTGTTACACATGAATCAACTGTTCAATTCTCTACTTTCATAACTCTTTTTATCTGTCAATATTCTATAACTTACTTCCTTTTGTATTGAACTATAACCTTTCGATATTGTAAATTTTGAGTTTTAGATCACTAAGTAGGATTTTCAAAATTATTTCTAAAAATTAAATTCTGTCATGGCATAACTATACCAAAGCAGATGCGTTGGCAACTATTCTTATCTAGGTGTACTATCGGGTAGTGAGCTCTACACAATAATCTCAAGTCAGTACTGTAATCTGCAGCTTACAGTATAAACATCAAGAACATTGCATAGTTACTACGATACATCCCAATAGATCAAACTTTGTTATCTTTTATTCTTTTTGAATTCACTGATATTCGAATCTTATTCTGATTACAATATCCATTAGCAATTTCTAACAGTAACCTCCTTACCCTCATCTAGAGCAATTCCATTACTGCATCTTACTTTTACGTCCTCTTGCCTTACATTAAGTAGGCTCGCCAATTAACTTTATAATTTATGGTGTGTTAGAAAATACTTTTCGCCGATAAACTCTTTCAAAACTAATTTCACTTATTATCACAATCCTTATCTTAAGGGCTAATCACTAATGCGTCAAAATTTATTCCCCTGTAAAGGAATAACAACAGAACATATAGTTCTAACACTAACGTAAAAATATGCAAATTCCAGGTCAAACAATACATATATCAAAAGTCTCAGTCTCTTTTCTGTCGTATAGCGTATACTCTAGTTGAAGCATCACCTGTTTTGGTGATTCACGATGAGTCTGACTTCTAGGTGTACTACCCCTACCTCTACCTTTGCCTCTACTAACTGATGGTGAACTATTTGGGGTAGAAACTTGGGTTGATCCCTTTGGTGTAGTAAATGATCCAGAACGACCTGGATTTACACAATCCCTAGCAAAATGACCAGTCTCTCCACAGTTAAAGCATGCTCCTACGGCTTTATAACATAGCCCACTATGTGGTTTACCACAAGTTTCACAAAGTCGATCTGACAGCGCATTTAGGTTTCTGTTGAGTTTCTTTGATCGGATCGAGGTGGTTTCATCCAAAAATCTATTTCTAGGACTTCTTACTATCTCTGCGTATCCCCAAAGTTTTCCTCTTTCCAAGTGGGACCACTAGAACTCGTTCTCTCGACTTTCCCTCTTTTCTGCCTTCTCCGATTTCTTTTTCTCAGGCCACTTGATTCAATTCTTTCTAATTCTAGTGCTTGAGAAATAAGTTCAGAGAAGTTGTTATGTTTGAATCCGACCACTTGTAATCTGATACTAGGCTTTAAGCCGGTTTCAAACCTCTTACATCTCTCCCTACTGGTAGAAAGTAGACTTACTGCATAATGGCTTAGGCGGGAAAATTCCCTTTCATACTCAACACCGATCACTTTGCTTTGGACTTAGGAATTCTTACGACACGGTCTACATAAGCATTAGGGACATATTTTTGCCTGAATTCCCTGAGGAATTCATTCCATGTTAGCACTGTAGGTTCTACCAGACTGTGGGGAATGGTTTTCCACCAATCATAAGCATCCCCCTGTAGCAAAGATACTGAGTACTCAAATCTGAGCTCCTCTGTGCAATGCAGTTTCTTGAATACCCTATCCATCCTCTCTAACCATTGTTCAGCTTCTAGAGGATCTACTGTCCCCTCAAACTCTGTAGCCCCATACTTCATCAATTTGTCATATTGTCTAGCAGAAGACTGTGGTTGTACCACCGAGTCTCAGATTGGGGCTTGAGTATGCACATTACCATCTATGTGTTGGTACATTGGAGCCATCTGCTGAGCGAACTGAGCAGAGAACTGCGGTACTGCAGGGGCTGGTGCTACTGAACCACTGACATTATGTAGGCATGGGGCATCCCCTTGCACCTCAGCCTCTATCGATTGATCGACTGAATGATCACCCTCTTCCATAATCAATTCGAGGATTTTAGACCTCCTGTACAATGATACAAGGAGATTTCCTCCCGTTAGTGCATTTTTATAATGTAATGTACTGTATGTATCAAATAATGATATTGAGCTTGTATCTTGTGAAGAAAGAATATTCAAGTAACATTTGAAAACAGACTTTAAAAAGTTTGCTCTGATACCCCTAAAACTTGTCACTACCTACACCTCTGAAGGCATAACATGATCCCAGTAGTATACCTAATGAATTACCAACTCCGTCGACTGATAATCCATTAAATACACTAAAAGGGATTTTAAAAACTTTTCTTACCTCTTTTACAGTGGTGAGCACTATTTACAGGTGTTAAAGACTTTGGTGAACTGAAGTGAAACAACTAACTCATTTGGTTTATTTGGAATTTCAGAAAATTTTGGCAGAGTGCCATCGTATTTTGGACAAAGCAGTTCTTGAAAACCTAAAAAGCGCTTCAATAATTTTCCAAATCTCAACTTCAATACATTTCTCAACACAACAATTTATCAACTCAACTCCATAGAAATTTTTCAAAGTTTGAGATAAGGAAATATAATACAATTTTAGAAGTCAAATAACTCATAATTAATTTACAACTTCAAGGTACAATTTGAATTTGCAACTGCTCAAAACAAAAAACAAAATATACATACAAAGGAATATACATTACATTACAAAATACAAAATGTGGTATACTCACTATACCCAAAATCTCTCGCTGGCGGTACTAGCAGCCTAGTCTGCTGCCCTATCTGTCTGTCTACCTGCGACAGCAATAAAAAGCTATCGCTGAGACAATGTCTCAGTGGTGCACAACATTAACCAAATACAAATTTTAAATCACAATTCATAAATCATATCAATAGTGGATACTTAAAACCATAGTTAAATTCAAGACAATGAATGTCATAAGGAATTTAAACTCCAATTCACAAATTATCAAAATTCATAACAACACAATTTAGTCAAATAGTTTAAGAATACCGTATTGCCAATTCATGCACAATTTGATCAAATAACTGAATAATACCTTTTTGCAAATCAATAACACAATTGATCAAATAACTGAATAATATCGTTTTGCAAATCAATAACACAATTCGATCAAATAATTGAATAATATCGTTTTGCAAATCAATAACACAATTCGATCAAATAATTGAATAATATCGTTTTGCAAATCAATAACACAATTCGATCAAATAATTGAATAATATCGTTTTGCAAATCAATAACAAAATTCGATCAAATAATTGAATAATATCGTTTTGCAAATCAATAACAAAATTCGATCAAATAATTGAACAATACAATGTTGCCAATCAATAACACAATTTAGGTCATGACACACATTTTTCCATATATGCCGTGTTGTACACCACGACAAGACATACTCACCCCATTAATCGAAATCAATGAGGGAGGGAGCTAGCTATATAACGAGTACTCATCCATACTCACCTCAGACTGGGAAGTCAAAGAGGGAGGAACATAATCATACTCACCCCAGACTGATAAGTCAAAGAGGGAGGAATAATCACACTCACCCCATTAATGGAGGAGGAACATAGTATCAGTGTCATGCCAATTGTGAGTCAAAACAATTCCAAACATTTTATTCAATAATCCGTAAGAATCCAATAAATTTCCAAAGTTATAATTTCATTCACAAAATGGCAACATAATTCGAAATTCACTTCAATTTCCACAAAAACCATTTACAGTGCTTTTCAATCAATAAGTATCCATCAATATCATTCAAACAATTTTTCACAGTTTCAAACCATTCACAATGTTTTTCAATCAATAAGTGTCCATCAAACACATTTCCACAATTTAAAACAATAATATACAAACAGTTAATATTTATTTCAATTGAAAATAATTCAAAAGAAACAGTTGTTGTGCACAAACCTCTGATATTTGTCTCCGGTCCCGACTCAAGATTTCTTTCCCTTTTCTTTGAGTCCTTGTTAACTGAGAAACACAATTCGAAGTGTTTCAGTACCAAATTAAATTGTCTCTATCGATGGTGTTTGGTAAATAATGCACTGAACTCAATTATTCACTTAATCACCTAATATACCGACCCTCATTGTGTTTTAGGTAAATTAGGTTTTAGTGTCGTTAATATGTCACATTCGATAGGGTTTTAGGTTTGGTACGTTTTGCCAAACTCGTTTCCTTGTTTAGTGCATTTTAATGCAACTTCTTTGGATTCCGGGATACTGGTTTGACCTAGCCGGACGGCCTAGTTCCCTCGGTTTTCGGGTTTCGGTCAAAACTGCAAACTTGTAGATCTATGTCTTATTGCACGCGGGGCAAAATTTTAGGTCAATCCGAGTTAAGTAGACCAAGTTATGGTCACTATACTACTGCTGGTCAAATGGCACCAATTTAGGTCAATTTTAGGTCAATTTGGTCAACTCTGGTTCGGCCAGTTTTTGGACCCGAAGTTGTGCAAGTTGTTTGACTTGCTTATGGTCATTTCTGGGTTTTGGTGTCTTCATAAGACTTGTAGGTATGGGTCTTAACTATTCATGGTTAAAATTTCAGGTCAATTGGACCTGTTTTGAGTGAGTTATGGCTTCAACACTCACTGCTGCCCAAATGGTCAGTTTTTAGGTCTCAAGTGTACCTAATCCGAATTGGTCATTTTCTTAGGTCACCTTGCAAACAGAATTTTGGTATGTTTTCTCAATGAAAGTTGGCACATTTTGTGCCTAGTTTCACCTCCAATTGGTCTCATACCAATTGAGGTTACACATTTAAACTTATTGGTCTATTTGCACACTGTCCTCTATATATCTTTCAAACCCCAATTCAAACACACATTTAACTTGCTCTACTTTAAATCCCCATACCCAATTCTGATTTTATACCATTCCATATTCATTTATCACTTCTTACTATGGTCAATTTGGACAGAATACAAACATTCTCAATACATCAAATACAACCCTAAACCACAAAGTCCAAATTTAGCAATATATGTACATAAATACACCTAATCATTACATATAATCTCCACTACTAATTTACATATACATTCATCAATTCTTTTATGTCAACATTCTGCCAACACTTCCATCAATACATACAATTATTCAAGGGTTCCCAAGCTGCTGAAAATTGTTCTTCAACATCAAAGTGCCCTACAATTTACCAATTCCCATCCAAGTACATAAATCACCATATATATGTGAAATAATCCTCTAGGATATTAAATCACCATGATCAACATTATTTCTCATCAATTATATGCATAAATATCTCATAAAAAACGTGACTCCATGGCTGTCCAAAATGAAAACAACAATAACTCTTCAAACTCAAAATTTTCCTTCACAAAACCAACACCCATAACATGCACACAAAACTTAACAAAGCTATCTTCAAAATTATGAACTTACCTTATGCTTGGAGCTTGTTAAACCTTGCTTAAACTTCTCAAATTTAGTATCAAACTCTTCCTTGTGATGAGTAGACAAAGTTTCATGAAGGAACCTAAGAGATTGGAGTTGAAAATGGAGAGTTAAGAGAGCTTGCATGAAAAATGGCCATGGTGTTTCCTCTCACCTTCATTCACGGCAATGTTGAGATAACTTTGAGGAAGATGAAGTTCAGCTGATTTAGTGGAGTTACAGCTGCCCTATTATATGTTTATTTTATGCATTAGTGGTCCACTCACAATTTTAATCATATTTTAAGCTAAACTTTCATTTAATCCCACATTAAACCCCTGATTTTAGCTATTTACTTTAGGTACCACCAAATTAATTTTTCATTTTATTTTCTAAGTGTAATATTATTTATTTTTAATGGACATTTAGGTCAAAAGACACTTCGTGTCAAATGACCATAATGCCCCCTGTTCAGATTCGTTCGATTTTTCTGAACACCAGTTTTGTCTGTTTTTCGATTTCTCACTTTTCTTTGTACTAATTATTTAATTTTTCTTTTATCTTTCTAATGATATTTATTCTTCAATAAGGGTCTATTTAAGTCCTAAAAATGTTTTCCAGGGTTCCCCGCAGTCCAGGGCTAGTCAACGGTCCACGCCGTGACTTCCCGGTGCGGTCACCCATCGCTAGGTTTCCCGGCTCGTTTAACTTGATCACATTTCTTTGCTATCATTTTTCCTTTGTTTTTCTTGTACTTTCTTTTCTTGTATTTCATTATTTTATGTCTCCTCACTCTCATTGAAGTGTGGTTCTAGGCATCCTAGCTGTCCTGACAAAGACTGGTCACCGAACAATGACGCACTACCGAACTTAGGGGTGTTACAAAACAGTTATTCGGAACCTGTGAAAAACACTTCCAATAATCATTTCCAATCATTCTCAAACTCCAATAACCTTCAACATGGGCTCAACATTAGCAATCATTTCAAGTTCTCAACATTAATCCACAATTTCATTCAAATTCAAAATCAACTAAAATTTCATGAAGATATTCTCAAATTATATTAATTAACAAAATTCTTCAAAATATGTACATCAACATATGATTACATAAATTTACTATTTACATGAGTTCATAATTTACAAATCACAAACTACTACATGTTACAAAATGCAAAAACATAATTTCAAAAGGGGCCTAAAAGTCCTACAACTGATGCACTGTAGATGAGAGGTGACTCTGACTCTAGGCAGATCTGTGACCTCACCCAGTCTGTGGTCTGCTGGGCTCTCTGTCTGTCTCTCCAGAACCTACGCATGGCACAAAGCAACGCGCTAAGCAATAATGCTTAGTGGTGCCAATAATAAAATAAAAAGAACTAAAAGGAAATAAATATGTAGTGAGTGTATTGACATCTCATGCAGACAAATTTTTTATAATTATTGGTAGTTTTATTTATTTAGTACTTGTTATATTCATTATTTCATTAAATTTATCAACTTTCATTTTTGGTTGCCGAAGTAACCTATTCTGGATGACTGGACTAGATAAATGGATAAACTGGCACTGGGTATCAAGTACCTCGGGCCATCACACCATTGGTCACATATGTGTTTCTCGGTGTGCAACAGAACAGCTAATAAGTTGTAATAACATTAGGCACAAGGCCAAGTCTCAACACAATGTCAGAATGGCTAAAAGCCATGAAATCATAGAATGGCATAATGCCATGTGCAGTACTGCTAACCAAACCCTATTGGCATGGCATCCTATCCAAACCAATCTTGCTAGGTGTACTAGGGCATGTTATACTTTTAAATTTTACAATTCTTGAAATTTAAGTGTTACTATTCATTTCATTAGTCAACTAAAATGTTGACTTTTGTATAGACAATAGGTATATTGATTCTAATACTCCCAACATACCACATTTTGCATTCTAAAATTGTTGGTATTGGTTGCCAATACCATTTCTAAGCTTAGTGCTAGTTGTTCAAAATTTTCAAATTTCAAGCCTTGTGTTTACTGCTCCATTGGTCATTTGTATAGTAGGAAATTGGCAAAGTTGTCTTCATGAAAGTTGTTCCTTATTTTGTCTAGTTACATTTCCTTTTCTGAATCACTCCATTTGGAGTTTTGTACCTCAAGTTATAGCCTAAATACCATAACTGGCCGGATTAGACATAATCCAAAATTCTGGGCAAAACTGGTTCTGCCAGATTTGGTAAACCTAAGTTTGCTTAGAAATTTGACTAGGTTATGGTCAGAATTTGGATTTATGTTCTTCATGAAAGTTGTAGGTACATGTCTCAGATTTCTTCTGGTAAAATTTTAGGTCAATTGGACCTTTCTACACTGAGTTATGACCAAATAAATTAACACTATTCATTTGATCATTTTGCCCAGGCAGAATGCAGGTCACCCGGATTAGGGCAATTTTTAGGTCAACTTAATTTCATTTTCTGAGCAAGGTTTTTATACCAAAGTTACGCCATTATGTGTCTACTTTCATATCCAATTGGCCTTGCACCAATTGAACCTACACAACCCAAGTTATAGTTGCCCAAACAGACTGGACTCACATCCAGACCTGCAGGTCACACAGGGCAGCTTAGCCAAACTTAAATCCCAAGCTGCAACTCACTTTAATTCTTCATCATACATAGCCAAATGGTTACTAATTGACCATTTAAACTTTCATGCACCAACACATGAACAAGATCCAAGTTTTTGTGTCCAAACCCTAGCTCAAATTCAAGGTTCACAGAACACATGTGAATTAGGCATACTAATCCATTTCAAATTTATGTTTACACATCAACACCATTTCTAAGCCATTTTAAATCCATCAAAACCATCAACTACCACTCCCATAAAGCTAGCCAAAATTCCATTCTCAATTTCACACATGATTTATCTCAATTTCTTAATTATTTGTTCATATTCAAACTAAATTTTAAGAAATAAAAAAGATTAAGTAATTAACATGCACTAACCTCTTTGGTGTCTTTATTGGGTTGTATAAACCTTGGAATTTCTTCACTTTATGATAATCAAAACCTTGTTCTTGATGTGGGGGTTAATTTTTGTGAAGGGTGTTTAGGGTTTTGGGGTGAGATTTGGTGAGTTTTAAAGCTTGTGTAAGCTTTAATGGTGGAAGGGCTAGGAAAAGAGGAAACGGCAAGGAGAAGAAGCTGATGACTTTTCTGATTCAGCTTTTCTGATTTTTCTTTCTTTTTCTATCTTCTTCTATTACTTAATTTAGTGGCTTTTAATTTTGATTCGTGGAGATAGGGGTGTTGACATCATGTGATGTCAAAATTGTCATTTAATCTCACTTTCTTTCATTTTCTTTTCTACTTAATTTCAATTTAATTTTTAGCAATATTTATTTACATTTTATGTCATAATAATTATTTACTTAACTGAACAAGTCGGCCAAAAATCATCTTTGAAGACGAAATGACCAAAATGCCCTCTGTTTGGCTTAATAGATTAAAATTGTCTGTACTGATTGACAAATTTTTCTAAGCATTTTCTTGGCATTCTAATGCCATAGGAACTTCAATGACCCTTCTAAATGTGACACCCCTTACCCGTGTACAGTATACCCGAGTAAGTAACGCCACACGGTGTACCGGCACACTCTAATATTCCTCAATTAATTTATATCATGCTTTTGCATATAATTTATGAAATACAATTTGTTTAAGCCATTTATCAAAAGTATTATTCATTTAAGGTTCCGAAAATTTTAAAGAAAATCCGGCGGAGTACCGGCTAAAAATGGAGAAAACCGTTCTTCGGAACCTGTTAAAAACACTTCCAATAAACAAATTCATTCATTCTCAACTTCAATGTCATCACAAAACTCAATATCAAGATTTCAACAATTTTTTTTCAGTTTCAGGTTTCAACAACCTTTTCTCATATACAAGCAATAAATACATGCTCAAATCTTGCATTCATAGTCATAACTTTCATTATTTACATAAACATCAAAATATATTACATGAGTTCAAATACATATGAGAAAATACAAATCTGCTACAAAATATCAAAATGACAAAATGACACCTAGTGCCCTACCGATGCACTGCAGGTAGTGAGGTGACACGGACACTGAGCAGAACTGTCAGATGGACTCACCCAGTCTGTGGTCTACTGGGCTCACGATCGGGATCTCCAGTACCTACGCGTGGCAAAAGCAACGCGCTAAGCAATAATGCTTAGTGGTGCAATAATATAATAGAAGAAAATAGCAAGAATATAAATGTGTATACAATGTGTATGCTTTCTTTGTTTGATCTTGGTATATTCATTAATTCATTAACTTTGTTCACTTTTATTCATTTGGTTGCCCCAAGTAACCTACACTAGACGATTTGGATAATGGGTAAAGCGCTGGGTACCTAGTACCTCGGGCACACAATCGGTCACATATGCATCTCCCGGTGTGCAGAGCAGCTAACAAGTCAGAATAATATCGTGCACAAGGCCAAGTCTCAATACAAAGTCGAATGGCTAAAAGCCATGAAATCAGAATGGCATTTTTGCCATGTGCAATCGCTAATCGAACCCTATTGGCATGCCAAACTATCCAAACCAATCTTGTTAGGTATACTAGGGCATTTGAAACTCTTAAATTTGTCAACTTGTGAATTTCAACTTTTTTTGTGTCACTATTCATCATTGGTCAACAAAAATGTTGACTTTTAGAATAAAAATGTGTACATCAACTTTGGCACTCCCAACATACCACATTTGGTGTTTAAAACTTGTTGGCATTAAGTGTTTTTACCATTTCTATACATTAAACCAAAGGAGCAGATTTTTCAGATTTTGTACCATAACTTCACTGTTCCATTGGACACTGTTACTGTTGGAATTTGAAGAAATGTAAAACATAAAAGTTGTTCCTTATTTTGTCTAGTTGAATTTCGTTTTTTGAATCACTCCATTTGGAGTTTTGTAGCTCCAGATATGGCTCAAAAACCCAAGCTGTCCGGATATGCAGTCTACAGAAATTTACCATATCTACAGTACATAAACAGTGACTTGAGTCACTTAGTTGAATAGGTTCTGGCCATAATTTGGGGTAGGTTCCTTCATGAAAGTTGTTTGTCTATGTCTTAAATTGTTGCTGTAAAAATTTAAGACCAATTGACCAAATCTACAGTGACTTATGGCCAAATGAACAGTTACTGTTCATTTGGTCAATTCTGCAGAGGCAGTTTCAGGGTTCCGGATTGGGGCCAAGTTTTGGTCCTCTTGCTTTGGTCTTTTGGGCATGGTTTCTTCAGCAAAAATGTGCCATTATAAGCCTAATTTCATGTACAATTGGCCAAACTTCAATTGGACTACCACTGCCCAAGTTATGGCAGTGCAAAGGGACTGAAATTTCAGTCCCTATGCTGCTGTCCATAGGGCAGCTTGCAACCTCAATTTGCAACCTCATTTTTCAGTCCATTTGTTAGTCAAATTACCTAAAATGGTCGCTAATTGACCATTAAAATGTCCTCTAACCATTTCCTAAGCTAAGTCACAATTTCACCTTTGCAAACCCTAATGTCCAAACCAATTACTCATAAACCTTGATTCACATGCTTAGTTCAATCTCCATGCATATTAATACCTTAACCATGATTTCCAACCACTCTAAGTTTATTAAACAATCAAACTCAATCTCCCATAGGGCTGCCAAAAATTGAAGGTACCCTTAACACATGTAATTTACTTCATTTTCTTAAAATCTCTTAGCTCAAAATGATGTTTTAACTAAAATTAAAAGAGTGAAAACAAAAGTGTAGCACTAACCTTGATTGGGCAGAATTTCCAAAGCCCTAAACTTCACTTTCTTCCCTCTTGTTGGCTGCCAAAAACTTCCTTAGGGTGTGTAGATTAATTTTAGTGAAGATGACTTAGGGTTTTGGGGTGAGGTTTGAGAGGTTTGAGAGCTTGAAAATGAAGAAAATGGAGGTTTGGCTATGGAATTTTTGAGAGCTACGGGTAACTTTTGTGGGAGTGGTGGCTGCTGGAAATTTCTGGTGAATTTAGTCTTCTTTAGTCTCTTTTATTGTTTATTTAAATGGTTGTTAAATTATAATTGGTGGAGACTTTCACATGACATCATAATGATGTCATATTTGGCATTTTAGTGTATTTTCTTTTTTCTTTTCATCACTACTCAATTTCAATTTAATTTCTAGTAATATTTCTTCATATTTTACGTTATATTAATTATTTACTCAACTGGACAAGTCGGCCAAAAATCACCTCGGAAGGCGAAATGACCAAAATGCCCTCCGTTTGGCTTAACGGGTCAAAATCGTCTGTACCGATTGAAAAATTTTTCTAAATATTTTCTTGGCATTCTAATGCCATAGGAACCTCAATGACCCTTCTCTGGAGTCCCAAAAATTATTTTATGAATTTTTACCCGGGTCTAGGGCTCCTCGTTGCGAGAACCGCAACTTCCCTCCGGTTACCCATCGCTTGGGCACCGGCTCATTTAACTTGGTTGTATTTTATTTCTAAAATTTTTACTAAATTTTTCTTATTAATATTTAAGTTAATTAGGGTTCCTGACTTTAGTTTAAATATTTTTCCGAACGTTCTAGTCCGGATCGACCACCGATCAAGAGAATGTAGAATGTACGGAGTGTACCGGGAGGGTGTTACAACTCTTCCCCTCTAATTTAAATTTCGTCCTCGAAATTTACCTGATGCAAACAGTTGAGGGAACTGTTGCCTCATCGTCTCTTCACTTTCCCAAGTTGCCTCCTCGGTGTTATGGTGCCTCCAAAGCACTTTCACCAATGGAATTTGCTTGTTTCTCAACTCTTTTACTTCTCGAGCCAGGATCCGTAGAGGTTCTTCTTCATATGTCAAATCCGGCTGTATTTCAATTTCTTCTCTGGAGATGACATGTGAAGGATCTGAGTGGTATCTTCTGAGCATAGATACGTGGAACACATTGTGGATCTTATCCAGCTCTGGTGGTAAAGCTAGCCTATAGGCTACTGGACCCACACGTTCAATGACTTCATATGGGCCAATGAACCTAGGGCTTAACTTACCTTTCCTTCCAAACCTCAATACCTTCTTCCATGGTGACACCTTGAGGAACACTTTGTCGCCAACCACATATTCTATTTCTTTCCTCTTCCTGTCGGCAGAAGATTTCATGCATCAGAGGCAACCTTCAAGTTGGCTTTGATTAGTTTCACTTTCTCCTCACTGTTTCACTGTGCAGCCCTACCATTTGTCTTCGCCCAATTCATCCAGACTGCTGAGTTCTACATTTTCTCCCATATAGTGCTTCATATGGGGCCATTTGGATACTAGCTTGGTAGCTATTGTTGTATGCAAACTCGCGATGGGAGGTATCTATCCCAACTTCCCTCAAACTCAATGACACAACTCCTCAGCATATCCTCAAGGACCTGGCAAGTATTTCACGTTATTGTTATCATTTCAATTCAATATTTGTATCAATTTCATTGGTTTCAATTATTTACCTGGATTACTCTTTCATTGCCCATCCGTCGAGGATGGAAAGTCATCTTTGAAATGGAGTTGTGTACCCAAGGATTCATGCAACTTCTTCCAAAATCTCGATGTAAACCTTGGGTCTCGATCAGATATGATGGAAAGTGGAATTCCATGCAGTCTAACTATCTCACTGATATACAATTCTGCTAACTTCTCCTGTGAGTAGTCGGTCTAATCGCGAGAAAGTGTCGACTTTGTCAATCTATCAACTATCACCCATCTTTGCATCATGCTTCTTCCGTGAGAGGTAGGCCACTTACAAAATCCATGGTGACCGATCCCATTTCCATTCGGTATGCGTATAGTGTAGCAAACTGATGGAACTTGATGCTCGCTTTGACTTGCTGACATGTCAAGCATTTAGTTACATAGTCACCTATATCTCTTTTCATACCAGGCCACCAATATTGAAGCTTCAGATCATGATACATCTTTGTACTTCCTGGGTGCATAGCATATACACTGGTGTGTGCCTCTTTTGAATCACGGCCTTCAATTCCCCATCATCCGTACACACAGTCTTCCTTTGTAATACAGACACCCATCTGCCTTCGCCTCATAGTCAGTTGCTTTTCCTTCTGGAATTTTGCTCATAATGGCCATTAGCTTTTCATCTGTCTTTTGCCCATCTAAAATCTGCTGTAGCAGGTTTGGCCTCACTTGCAACTCAGCCAAAATAGCTCCATCTCGAACCAAAGATAGACGGGCATTCAATGATCTCAAGGCTGTCATGGATTTTCTGCTCAAGGCATCAGCAACTACATTTGCCTTCCCAGGATGGTAGTCAATTACACAGTCATAATCCTTCAGGAACTCAATCCATCGCCTCTGTCTAAGGTTGAGCTCTTTCTGGGTTGGCAAATATTTCAGGCTCTTGTGGTCTGTGTAAATGTAGCACTTTTCCCCATACAAGTAATGCCTCCATATCTTCAGTGCGAAGATAATTGCTGCAAGCTCTAGATCATGGGTAGGGTAGTTCTGTTCATGTGGCCTTAGCTGTCTGGAAGCATAGGCGATCACTTTCCCCTCTTGCATCAATACACACCCTAACCCATTATGTGAGGCATCACTATAGACCACAAAGTCCTTTCCGGACACTGGCTGTGTTAACACTGGTGCCTCTGTCAACATAGCCTTCAATTTCTCAAAACTGGTCTGACACTTGTCATTCCAGTCAAATCTGACATTCTTGTGTAACAACTTGGTCATTGGAGCAGCTATTAGGGAAAATCCCTTCACAAATCTCCTGTAATACCCAGCTAGCCCCAAGAAACTTCTGACCTCAGTTGTATTTCTGGGAGGCTTCCATTCCATCACTGCTTCTATTTTCTTGGGATCCACCCTAATCCCATCAGCTGACACTATGTGTCCAAGGAATGCAATCTCATTCAGCCAAAAGTCACACTTGGACAACTTAGCATACAGCTTCTTCTCCGCAGGTTTGCAGAACAATCTTCAAATGTTCATCATGTTCTTCCCTGGTCTTGGAGTACACCAGAATGTCATCAATAAAAACCACTACGAACCGATCTAGGTATGGATGAAAGATACGGTTTATAAGGTCCATGAACGCCGCTGGTGCATTTGTTAGGCCAAAGGGCATCACCAGAAATTCATAATGCCCATACCGGGTCCTGAATACAGTCTTGGGCACATCTACATCTTTCACCCTCAGCTGATGATACCCTGATCTGAGATCAATCTTAGAAAATACTCCTGCTCCCTTCAACTGATCAAACAGATCATCAATTCTAGGCAACGGATACTTGTTCTTCACAGTCACTTTATTCAACTGCCGGTAATCAATACAAAGCCTCAAAGTCCCATCTTTCTTTTTCACAAACAGCACTGGAGCTCCCCATGGTGACACACTGGGGCGTATGAACCCCTTATCTAACAACTCTTGCAATCGAAGTTTTCAACTCCCTCAAGTCAGTGGGTGCCATCCTATAAGGAGCAATGGAAATGGGTGCTGTACCCGGCAGTGTCTCAATAGCAAATTCGACTTCCCTTTCTGGTGGCAAACCAGGCAACTCTTCAGGAAATACTTCTGGGAAGTCTCTCACTGTGGGTATGTCACTCAGGTTTGGCTTAGCCTGCCTAGTATCCACCACATGTGCTAGGTAGGCTTCACAGCCTTTTCTCATCATTCTTCTTGCAACTGTGGCTGAGATGACATTGGACAAGAAATCATCCTTTCCCCACAACCGTGATCTCATTACCCTCTCAAGTTTTTAGAGAAATTCTCTTCAATTTGCAATCAACTATTGCGATGACGTGACAACGGTCCATTCCCAAAATCACGTCAAACTCATGGAAGGGCAACTCAATCAGGTCGGCCAAGAATTCATACCCCTGAATCCTTAACGGGCAACCCTTGTATACCTTGTTCACCACTACACTGTGGCCCAATGGATTAGTGACCAGAATGTCTTGGTCACTCTCCCCTACTAGTATCCCCCTTTCTACGGATAGGTTGATGCAGATGTATGAATGAGTGGATCCTGGATCCACCAATGCATGCAGTGTAGTGTAGAGGAGAACGTACCCACGATGACGTCAGGGCATCTTGCTCCTCCCGAGCTCTCGGGGCATAATTTACGGCGGTGGTCCATTATCCGGCCTCTCTGCTGGCTCGGATGTAGGCCTCGAGATGGTCCCACACTGGATTTACGGACCTTCTACCCCTTGGTGGTGCAGAGCGGTGCATGCGCTTGTGTTGGAGCAGCTGTAGTAGTTCTGCGTGGACAGTTTCTCAACTGATGCTCTGTTGACCTACATCTAAAGCAAGTACCAGTTACTCTCCAACATTCCCCCTTATGCCATTTCTGACAGTGTGGACATGCAGGAGATGCTGGGGCTGGTCCCCTGAACCCCATCCCTGGAGAGCTGCCCACGATGGTGTGGGTGACCTCTCCTAGGGGTGAATCGTGGCTCAGGCCCCGGTGACCACGACCTGTGGTTGACCGAACTCGTGCGGGAGGACCCTTAAACTTCTTCCCAAATCCGGGGTTGAACTAGACGACCCGGTCCCCTCTTCTCGTCTCTCCCTTCCGTGCTCATTGATTCTCACTTTTTCAACCCTTATTGCGGCTTCCACTAGCTTGCTAAATTCATGATTCCCAAGGCGGTGAGCAGTATCTTGATATTGTCATTCAGTCCCTCTTCAAATCTCTTGCATCTTTCGACTTCATTTGGAACTATCTCCCTTAGTAGCGGCTTAATCGGACGAATTCTTTCTCATACTCACCACTAACAATTGTCTCTGCCTCAGGTTAATAAATTCTCTTAATCTATCTTAAAGAAATACAGTACACACATACTTATTCTTGAACTCATAGAGAAAGAAATCCCAAATTCTGACTTACTTGCACTTCATCGACACGGTGTCCCACCATCCATAGGCATCATCTTGCGGCAAAGAGATGGCGACTTCCGAGTTTTGCTGCAGTATGCAGTGGAGCCTTTTAGGACTCTGCACATTACTGCTCAACCAATTCTCGGCTGCAACAGAGTCATCTTCTCTCTTGCCATAGAAATCCACTGCCCCAAATTTTCTTAGTCTCTCCAAGTGTGTTTTCTGCTGTGGAGCTGGTGGTGGTGGTGGTGCTGCTGGCATTACCCCAGCCATCTGTCTAAAGAAGTCGGCCATTTGTTGGAACATGGCCTGTGGAGGCTGAGCAGGCTCTGCTTGAGCTGGCGGAGCAGATTCTCTCATGCCCCCAGTCTCAGCTGCTGCAGGTGGAGCATGACTCTCCACTTCCTCCTCAACGGCTCTCTGAGAGGAAGGATCCATATCCTATTCAAAATAAGAAAGATAAACAGATCTGCGTTAGTGTCACCTCGACTCTTACAAATGCAATGCATGGTATGGACTCAATCTAGGCCCAGAAACGCCTAAACCGTGCTCTGATACCACTAAATGTGACACCCCTTACCCGTGTATACGGTATACCCGAGTAATGCCACACGGTGTACCGGCACACTCTAATATTCCTCAATTAATTTATATCATGCTTTTGCATATAATTTATGAAATACAATTTGTTTAAGCCATTTATCAAAAGTATTATTCATTTAAGGTTCCGAAAATTTTAAAGAAAATCCGGCGGAGTACCGGCTAAAAATGGAGAAAACCGTTCTTCGGAACCTGTTAAAAACACTTCCAATAAACAAATTCATTCATTCTCAACTTCAATGTCATCACAAAACTCAATATCAAGATTTCAACAATTTTTTTTGATTTGAGTTTCAACAACCTTTTCTCATATACAAGCAATAAATACATGCTCAAATCTTGCATTCATAGTCATAACTTTCATTATTTACATAAACATCAAAATATATTACATGAGTTCAAATACATATGAGAAAATACAAATCTGCTACAAAATATCAAAATGACAAATGACACCTAGTGCCCTACCGATGCAATGCAGTAGTGAGGTGACACGGACACCGAGCGTAATCGGATGGACTCACCCGATCACGTGGTCTCATCGGGCTCACGATCGGGATCTCCGGTACCTACGCGTGGCAAAGCAACGCGCTAAGCAATAATGCTTAGTGGTGCAATAATATAATAGAAGAAAATAGCAAGAATATAAATGTGTATACAATGTGTATGCTTTCTTTGTTTGATCTTGGTATATTCATTAATTCATTAACTTTGTTCACTTTTATTCATTTGGTTGCCCCAAGTAACCTACACTAGGCATCGATGGATAACGGGTAAATCGCGCTGGGTACCTAGTACCTCGGGCCGTCACACCATCGGTCACATATGCATCTCCGGTGTGCAATGAATAGCTAACAAGTCAGTAAATAATATCGTGCACAAGGCCAAGTCTCAATACAAAGTCGAATGGCTAAAAGCCATGAAATCACTGAATGGCATTTTTGCCATGTGCGATCTTGCTAACTGAACCCTATTGGCATGCCAAACTATCCAAACCAATCTTGTTAGGTATACTAGGGCATTTGAAACTCTTAAATTTGTCAACTTGTAAATTTCAACTTTTTTTGTGTCACTATTCATCATTGGTCAACAAAAATATTGACTTTTAGAATAAAAATGTGTACATCAACTTTGGCACTCCCAACATACCACATTTGGTGTTTAAAACTTGTTGGCATTAAGTGTTTTTACCATTTCTAAACATTAAACCAAAGGAGCAGATTTTTCAGATTTTGTACCATAACTTCACTGTTCCATTGGACACTGTTACTGTTGGAATTTGAAGAAATGTAAAACATAAAAGTTGTTCCTTATTTTGTCTAGTTGAATTTCCTTTTTCGAATCACTCCATTTGGAGTTTTGTAGCTCCAGATATGGCTCAAAAACCCAAGCTGTCCGGATATGCAGTCTGCAGAAATTTACCATATCTACAGTGCATGAACAGTGACTTGAGTCACTTAGTTGAATGGGTTCTGGCCATAATTTGGGGTAGGTTCCTTCATGAAAGTTGTTTTTCTATGTCTTAACTTGTTGCTGTAAAAATTTCAGACCAATTGACCAAATCTACAGTGACTTATGGCCAAATGAACAGTTACTGTTCATTTGGTCAATTCTGCAGAGGCAGTTTCAGGGTTCCGGATTGGGGCCAAGTTTTGGTCCTCTTGCTTTGGTCTTTTGGGCATGGTTTCTTCAGCAAAAATGTGCCATTATAAGCCTAATTTCATGTCCAATTGGCCAAACTTCAATTGGACTACCACTGCCCAAGTTATGGCAGTGCAAAGGGACTGAAATTTCAGTCCCTATGCTGCTGTCCATAGGGCAGCTTGCAACCTCAATTTGCAACCTCATTTTTCAGTCCATTTGTTAGTCAAATTACCTAAAATGGTCACTAATTGACCATTAAAATGTCCTCTAACCATTTCCTAAGCTAAGTCACAATTTCACCTTTGCAAACCCTAATGTCCAAACCAATTACTCATAAACCTTGATTCACATGCTTAGTTCAATCTCCATGCATATTAATACCTTAACCATGATTTCCAACCACTCTAAGTTTATTAAACAATCAAACTCAATCTCCCATAGGGCTGCCAAAAATTGAAGGTACCCTTAACACATGTAATTTACTTCATTTTCTTAAAATCTCTTAGCTCAAAATGATGTTTTAACTAAAATTAAAAGAGTGAAAACAAAAGTGTAGCACTAACCTTGATTGGGCAGAATTTCCAAAGCCCTAAACTTCACTTTCTTCCCTCTTGTTGGCTGCCAAAAACTTCCTTAGGGTGTGTAGATTAATTTTAGTGAAGATGACTTAGGGTTTTGGGGTGAGGTTTGAGAGGTTTGAGAGCTTGAAAATGAAGAAAATGGAGGTTTGGCTATGGAATTTTTGAGAGCTACGGGTAACTTTTGTGGGAGTGGTGGCTGCTGGAAATTTCTGGTGAATTTAGTCTTCTTTAGTCTCTTTTATTGTTTATTTAAATGGTTGTTAAATTATAATTGGTGGAGACTTTCACATGACATCATAATGATGTCATATTTGGCATTTTAGTGTATTTTCTTTTTCTTTTCATCACTACTCAATTTCAATTTAATTTCTAGTAATATTTCTTCATATTTTACGTTATATTAATTATTTACTCAACTGGACAAGTCGGCCAAAAATCACCTCGGAAGGCGAAATGACCAAAATGCCCTCCGTTTGGCTTAACGGGTCAAAATCGTCTGTACCGATTGAAAAATTTTTCTAAATATTTTCTTGGCATTCTAATGCCATAGGAACCTCAATGACCCTTCTCTGGAGTGCCAAAAATTATTTTATGAATTTTTACCCGGGTCTAGGGCTCCTCGTTGCGAGAACCGCAACTTCCCTCCGGTTACCCATCGCTTGGGCACCGGCTCATTTAACTTGGTTGTATTTTATTTCTAAAATTTTTACTAAATTTTTCTTATTAATATTTAAGTTAATTAGGGTTCCTAACTTTAGTTTAAATATTTTTCCGGACGTTCTAGCTGTCCGGACTGACACCGGTCACCGGAACAGTAGAATGTACGGAGTGTGCCGGGAGGGTGTTACATCTCTGGAGTCCCAAAAATTATTTTATGAATTTTCCCCCGGGTCTAGGTCTCCTAGTTGTGAGAACCGCAACTTCCCACTGGATTACCCATCACTAGGGTACCAGCTCATTTAACTTAGTTGTATTTTATTTCTAAAATTTTTCCTAAATTTTTCTTATTAATATTTGAGTTAATTATGGTTCCTCACTTTAGTTTAAATATTTTTCCAGACGTTCTAATTGTCCGGACTGGCACTGGTCACTGAAACAGTAGAATGTACGGAGTTGCTATAGGGAGGGTGTTACAGGCATGCCAACCTATGCAAACCAATTACACTAGGCCTACTAGGGCATTTAACACTTTTAATTTATGTAATTCTTTGAAATTGAAATTTTATGGCTACTATTCATTTCATTAGTTAACTAAAATGTTGACTTTTCATAGACAATAGGTATATTGGTTCTAATATCACCAACATGCCATATTTTGCATTCTAAAGTTGTTGGCATTGGTTGCCAATTCCATTTCAAAGCTTAGGGTTGGTTATTTAAAATTTTCACATTTCAAGTGCTTGGTTTACTGTTCCATTGGTAAATTGTTCAGTAAGAATTTGGCAATATTGTCTTCATGAAAGTTGTTCCTTTATGTGTCTTCTTTAATTCTCTTTTTGAATCACTCCATTTGGAGTTTTCTAGCTCAAGATATGCCACTTTGAGCAAGGCTGGCTGGATTGGTATCTACCCAGAAATTCTAGGCATAATACCATTCTGCCAGATTTGGTAGTTCAACTTTGGCCAATAATTTCATTTGGTTAAGTCCAGAATTAGAGTTTGTGTTCAACATAAAAGTTCTAAATTGTCTAAGCTTTTCATTGACTTAAATTTCAAGTCAGTTGGACCTTTCTACACTGAGCTATGACCAAATGAATAAACATTGTTCATTTGGTCATTTTGCCAGGCAGAATTTGTGTTACCCGGATTTGGTCAATTTTTATGCCATTCTACTGTGGTTTTCTGGGCATGGTTTCTTCATCAAAGTTGTGCCATTATGTGTCTAGTTTGATGTTCAATTAGCCTTGCACCAATTGAACCTACACCTCTTAAGTTAGAGCTGCCCAAACTTGCTGAACTCACATCCAGACCTGCAGGGCACATTGGACAGCATGCCTAACCTCCATTCCCTTGGCACCATTCAGTCAATTTCCTACTCAAACATGACCAAATGGTCACCAACTGACCATTACAACTTCTTTTCATCAATACATAAACAAAATCTCAAATTTGTGCCTAAAACCTAACTCTACCATTTCAATTCATGCATTAACTTACATTTCATTATCCTAATCATGAATTAGTGTTAAGGGCAGCTATGAAGCCATTTTTAATTCAAAGGAATTCATCAAACCCTAACGCATCTATGGCTGCCGAAATCATGGGATATATATACATATACACATAATTTTCATTTCTTTTCTTACTAATTCAACTTAAATCATGTTCTTAAACAAGAAATTAAAAAGAAAGATGAAATATTAGGCACTAACCTCTTTTGGGAGCTAACTTGAGCTTATAAATCTCCTTAATTTCTTCTTCTAATTGTTGCCTAGAGATGGTTTAAGGTGTAAGATCAATTTTTGATGAAGAGGTAATGAGGTTTTGTGGTGTAGTTGGCTAAGATTTGAAGCTTGGGTGAGTGCATCAATGGAGGATTCTTTCTCTCACTCTCTCTCTCTTTTGGTTCGGCTGTTTGAGAAGAAGATGAGGCTGCTGACTTTTTTTTAATTTCATTTTTTTGTTTCATTTTTATCCCTTTAGTTAATTTATTGAATGGTGATTGGGTGGAGATTTTAGTTACATCATGCTTACGTCATAAATATGACTTTTGTTTCATTTTTCTTTTCTTTTCTACTCATTTTTAATTAAATTTTTAGTAATATTTATTTACATTTTATGTCATAATAATTATTTACTTAACTGGACAAGTTGGCCAAAAATCATCTCTGAAGACGAAATGACCAAAATGCCCTTCGTTTGGCTTATTGAGCCAAAATCGTCTGTACCGATTGAAAAATTTTTCTAAGCATTTTCTTGGCATTCTAATGCCATCAAAACCTCAATGACTTTTCTTTGGATTCTCAAAAATTATTTTATGAATTTTTCCCTGGGTTTAGGGCTTCTAGCTGTGAAAACAGCAACTTCCCACTGGGTTACCCATCGCTAGGGCATCGGCTCATTTAACTTGGTTACATTTTATTTGAAAATTTTTTTCTTAATTTTTCTTATTAGTATTTGAATTATTTATGACTCCTCACCATAGTCTATATATTTTTCCAGACGTTCTAGCTATCCGGACCAACACTGGTCACTAGAATAGTAGAATGTACTGAATTGCTACAGTAAGGATGCTACAAATCCCATCTTCGTTGAACACCTATCTCCATGTACAACTAGTTAGAGTTGACACACGCTAGTATACCTATACATTGTACAAGTATGTAAGCGATATCAAACTTAAATCACCTATATATGTAACACCCCTATTTGCCTAGCCTGGTAAATTATACTGTTCTGGTGACTGGTGTCGGTCCGGGCAATTAAGAGGATTAGAATTACATTTAAGACACCTAGATAAACCCTGAACACAAATTATTAGTAATTGCCAGAAGGTTAAGTATGAATGAGAAAAACAAAGCATAAAAAGTTAAATGAGCCGGGAGTCACAACGATGGGTGGCCTTTCCGAAAAATGACTGCGAGGTCAGTCTTAACTCAAATTTCGAACTAGAAAATGTGACGTCGTGGTCCTTAGGACTATTGCAAACACAGTGGAAAAGAGAAAATTATGAAAAAGAATTGTTAAGCAGGTCAAATAATTAGGTCAGGGATCCGGAAGAAATATCGAATAACTTGCAAACCGGATTGAACCGGCAAGGGGCGATTTGGTCAATTCACCCCTAGAGCTGACACCTGACCTGACTGTCCAATAAAATCAGAGAAAAGAAATTTTTGGGATTGAGAATTAAATTAAAGAACTATTGAAAAATTTAGGAAAATGGAAAAAGAAAAGAAAAAGTTTTATTGCATCACCTTGGATGACATCATCATGATGTCAAAATACAATTTTAATTTGCCTACCTAAATTGACCAAGTCAAAAGCATTTTTAAAGACTTAAAAATACATAAAATTGAAAAATTAAATCATTCTTATTCTTTTTTTTTTCAAGTGTGCCGGCTCCCATTCTCTTCTCTCTCTTTTTTCTCTCATCTCTTCCATCTTGCCATCATGAAAGCTTATTTTAAAGCTTTCTAAACTAAAAATTCATCCATAGATTTTGATGTTTCCTTAGTTAAAACTTGTCCTTGGGTCTTGATTTGAAGATTGAAAGTGAAAAAGAAAGAAAAATTGGAGAGTTTGAGAAGATAGAAAAAGCTTCATTTGATGTAAACTTTCTTTTAAGTTAATTTAGTTATGTATGCATGGAAGTGAACTTGAAGATGAGGATTTAAATTTAGGAATCACAAAAATTATGCATGTCATGGTAAATCATGGAATTTTGGCCAGCCATGGTATTTAGGGTTTTGATGGTGTTTATTTAAATTAAACATGAATTGTGATGTGTTAAGAGGTGTTCAGCATGGTTAGTGAAGTGAACATGAATGAATGGTGTTAATTGGAAAATTAGAGTTCTTGACTTAGGGTTCAAGAGAAAAATTGTAGAAAATGGTTAATGGATATAAATAACCTTATTTGAGTTGAGAAATGGTCAATTATGACCATTTGTGGTGTGTATGAATTGTTGGAAATAAGTTTAAATTCGGATTGGTGAGGGTCAATCTACAGGCAGCTTGACTTAGGTCCATTTCAGGGACTAAAACTGAAAATTTACCAACTCAATTGGTGTGAGGCCAATTGAGAATGAAACTAGACACAAAATGTCATATTTTTCATTTAGGAATTATGCCTAGAAAGTGACCATAACTTAGAGAATAATTAGGCCAAATCCAGAATTGGCAAACTAACCTCTACAAAAATGACCAAATGAATAGTAGTTACATAAATGACCATAACTTGGTCTAGGAAAGTCCAAATGACATGAAATTTTACCAGTAGAAAGCTGAGACATAGCCCTACAACTTTCATGAAGAAAATAAACCCAAATTTTGACCATAACCTGTTTCAAAAGCCACCTGCATTCAACATACAAAAACTGCCGTTATCCAGTGAATACCCAGAATTCTGGGTATAACCAAATCTGGCCAGCCATGTTCAAATGGCTATAAATTAGGCTAAAAAACTCCAAATGGAGTGATTCAAAAAGGGAATTAAAGTTAAGATAATAAGGAACAACTTCTATGAAGAAAACTTAGCCAAATTTCTACAGCAACATGACCAATGGTACAGTACAAAATATGATATCAAATTTAGAAAATTAAAATTTATACTTAGGAGACCTAAAATTTGAAGGAACAACTAAAACCAATAAAATTGGTAAACAAAATGTGGTATGTGTGTATAATTAGATTTCCCATACCTTGTAAGTATAAGAAAGTCAATATTTTGACTTGAATAGTATCATGAATAGTAACCTCGACATAAAAATTTTCAAGAATATAAGTTTAAGCATATTGAGGCTAGAGTTGAGCATATACAAGTTTAATTATTGGATTTATTGTGAGATAAGATACTAAAACACTGTCAATTGTGTGTTTCAGCTGAAAAAGACTCGGAAATTCTAAGGGACTAAGTCAAGGCTTAGAGACGACTCACGTTAGTTTTGTGTACAATAAATTATGTAATTATTTTCTAAGTTAAAATTTGACTTATTATGCTTTATGAAATCATTATATTATTTATAATTTGTATTGCCACTTTTTGACTGCAAAAATGATTTTTGCTTTTGAAATTGTTTAGGATCTTTCCTAAATTAATTGAGTACATTGTTTTGAATTGATTTTGTGTTCATACTTAGCATGACAGTACCACATTATTCCTCCTCCATCTATGGGGTTAAGATCGTTTATTTTCCTCCATCTCTGGCTTATAGTTGAGGTTGTAGATCGGATGATTACTCATTAGCTAGCTAGCTAGCTCCCTCATTGATTTCGATTAGTGGGGTTGTAGATTACTTTATCCTAGTATACAACACGACATTGATAGAAAATTGTGTCATGGTTTAAGTTGTGTATGAATTGGCAACACTATGTTTATTAAATTATTTGACCAAAATTGTACTATAATGAGTTTTGATCATTTGTGAAATGTGATTGTGAAATATTTAAATTGTGATTTATCAATGAATGTTTTATGTACTGCATTTCAAATTTTTATTGTGCACCACTGAGTATTTTTATACTCAGCAATAGCTTATTTTGCTGTCGCAGATAAGGGTAAGGAGAAAGCAGTAGAGTGAGCTACTATTGAGATAGAGGACTGCAGTGACCTTTTTGGTACGAGTATTTATTTATACCCTTGTAGTTATTTTGATGTAAATATTGTAATGTCATATGTATTAATGTAAAGTTGAGCAGTTGTACAGTAAATTGTAATATAGTATTTTGGATTTTCTTTTTGTAAAATAAGATATGTGTTTGTAAATTAAATATTAAATGCAATGTGAATAAATTGATGAGATATTTTGAAATGACAAATTTTGATTGAATTGTGAACTTGATTTGCATTATGATGAACTAAGTTATTTTGGTGGTTGGGAGTTGTGAAAATAAATATTGAAAGTGCTTTTTACAGGTTTTTGAAGAACCGTTTTCTCAAAATACAGACGACACTCTGCCGAAATTTTTTCAAAATTTGCGGACAAATAAAAATGGACAAAAATTTTTACTAGTTTTGAAACTTCAATTAAATTTTTTTTTAACTCCTACAAAAATGCTCACCACTTCCAAAAAGTAAGAAAATGGTTTTAAAATCCCTTGTAGGGTACTTAATGAGTTATCGGTAGGTGAAGTTCAGTAGTTCATTAGGTATTCTAGAGGATCATATTATGCCTTACAGAGGGGTAAGTGTGACATGTTTTAGTGGTATCAGAGCATGGTTTTGCAATAAATTTTGACTATGTATGTGAATATTTCTTTGATAAGTACAACTACTCAAGTGTCTTTAATTGATACATATGACATATTTACATTATGAATATACACTAACGGAGGTTAACCTCCTTGTGTTTGATCTCAGGAAGTAGAGAATTTTTGAAAACAGAATGGAAGAGAGAGATCATTCCGTACAGCAATCTGTCGAGGCTGAGGCCCAAGAGAAGCCCCAGCACTCCAGAACGTGAGTGGGTCAGCCACGCCATCTCCTACTTAGTTTGCACAGCAGATGGCTGCGTTCTTCCAACAAATGGTAGGAAATGTGCCACCCCAAGTTTAGATGTAAGCACCTGCAGCACAACCACAGCCCCTAGCTCAACAATAGGAAAAACTAATGAAATTTGGGGCTACCAAGTTTAAGGGCACTATGGATCCACTGGAGGCAGAACAGTGGCTAGAACAGATGGAAAGGGTATTCAGAAAACTACAGTGTGCTGAAGAATTAAAATTTGAATATTAAGTATCTCTTCTGTAAGGGGATGCATATGAATGGTGGAAGACCATCCCCCACAGCCTGGTTGAGCCACCTGTGCTGACATGGACAGACTTCTTGAGGGAATTCAGGCAGAAATGGGTTCCCGATGCTTATGTAGATATGAAATTGCAAGAATTCTTGAGCCTGAAGTAAGGGGACAAGACTATAGCAGAATATGAGCAAGACTTTTCAAGGCTAAGCTACTATGCTGGAAGCTTAGTCTCCACCCCCAGAGACAAATGTAAGAGGTTTGAGGTTGGGTTGAGGCCTAGCTTGAGAATGCAAGTTATGGGATTCAGACACTAGAATTTTTCTGAGCTAATTTCACAAGCCCTGGAACTAAAAAGGATAGAATCAGAAGGGGTAGTGAAAAAGAGTACAGAAGAGAAAGAAAAAACCGAAAAAGCTACTGGTCAAACTACTGAGAGTGGTTCTGGGAAGAGAAAACAATTTGGGGGATCCAACTCTCGTAAGTCCGGTAGAGGCAGATTTTCGGGCCAGCAACCACCCCAATCCGATCAGCAGGCCCAGCAGGCACTTCGAGGAGCATTATCAGTCCGACAGTGTGAGATTTATGGCAGAACACATGGTGGTGTGTGCTTCAAGGCCACCGGTGCATGTTGTAACTGTGGAGGGAGTGGACATTTCGCTAAGGATTGTACTAGTCCACATTGATCTGGACCTCTTGCCGCATCTGAGAGATCAGCCCAAGCCTCTACTCCAAGAGGGTCACAACCATCTAGTAGAGGTAGAGGTAGAGGTAAGGGTAGCACCCCAGGAAGTCAAGGCACTGTTAACCAGCCAGAACCCAGTTATGCATTAGCTAGAGTGTATACAATGCATCAGAGAGAGGAGACTGAAACATCAGATGCAGTAGCTGGTATTTTGTCTATCCTTAACCAAGATGCACATGTGTTATTTCATCCTGGCTCTACACATTCGTATGTTAGTGACTAGTCTTTTTAGAATCAGTTTTGGAAGAGTTTGTAAGTGAAATACATCACCTAAAATATGATAAATTATTGAATATCGATAGATAAAAGAGTTATAGAAGTTAAAAGTTGAATAGTTAGTTCAGATGTAATAAAGAAATGTTACGAATATTAGTAAGATTGTTGACTAGAATAGTCAGAGGACCAATGATTAGGTAAATAGTATTTGTTAAAGTATTATGGACTATTATTTAGACTATGAAACTACCTAGAAATGTGAGAAAAACATGAGAAAATAACATGTATGACTATTTGTAGACAGATAGTGGACACAATTTCGAGGACGAAATTTCTTTTAGGGGGGGGGGGAATTGTAACGCCCCTATTTGCCTAGCCTGGTAAATTATACTATTCTGGTGACCAGTGTAGTTCGGGCAATTAAGATGATTAGAATTACATTTAAGACACCTAGATAAACCTTGAACACAAATAATTAGTAATTGCCAGAAGGTTAAGTATGAATAAGAAAAACAAAATATAAAAAGTTAAATGAGCCGGGAGTCACAACGATGGGTGACCTTCCCTGGAAATGACAGTGAGGTTAGTCTTAACTCAAATTTTGAACCAGAAAATGTGATGCTGTGGTCCTTAGGACTATTGTGAACATAGTGGAAAAGAGAAAATCATGAAAAAGAATTTTTAAGCAGGTCAAATAATTAGGTCAGTGATCCAGAAGAAATATCAAATAACTTGCAAACCGGATTGAATCGGTAAGTGGCAATTTGGTCAATTCACCCCTAAATCTGACACTTGACCTAACTGTCCAATAAAATCAAAGAAACGAAATATTAGGGATTGAGAATTAAATTAGAGAACTATTGAAAAATTTAGAAAAATGGAAAAAAAAAAGAAAAAATTTTATTACATCACCTTGGATGACATCATCATGATGTCAAAATACAATTTTAATTTGCCTACTTAAATTGACCAAGTCAAAAGCATTTTTAAAGACTTAAAAATACATAAAATTGAAAAATCAAATCATTCTTCTTCTTTTTTTTTTCAAGTGTGCCGGCTCCCATTCTCTTCTCTCTCTTTTTTCTCTCATCTCTTCCATCTTTCCACCATGAAAGCTTATTTTAAAGCTTTCTAAACAAAAAAATCAGCCATAGATTTTGATGTTTCCTTAGTTAAAACTTCTCCTTGGGTCTTGATTTGAAGATTGAAAGTGAAAAAGAAGGGAAAATTGGAGAGTTTGAGAAGATAGAAAAAGCTTCATTTGAGGTAAACTTTCTTTTAAGTTAATTTAGTTATGTATGCATGGAAGTAAACTTGAAGATGAGGATTTAAATTTAGGAATTACAAAAATTATGCATGTCATGGTAAATCATGGAATTTTGGCCAGCCATGGTATTTAGGGTTTTGATCGTGTTTATTTAAATTAAACATGAATTGTGATGTGTTAAGAGGTGTTGAGCATGGTTAGTGAAGTGAATTTGAATGAATGGTGTTAATTGGAAAATTAGGGTTCTTGACTTAAGGTTTTGGAGAAAAACTATAGAAAATGGTCAATGGATGTAAATGACCTTATTTAAGTTGAGAAACAGTCAATTGTGACCATTTGTGGTGTGTATGAATTGATGGAAACAAGTTTAAATTCAGATTGGTAAGGGTCAATCTGTAGGCAGCTTGACCTAGGTCCATTTCAAGGACCAAAACTGAAAATTTACCAACCCAATTGGTGTGAGGCTAATTGGGAATGAAACTAGACAAAAAATGGCACATTTTTCATTTAGGAATCATGCCCAGAAATTGACCATAACTTAGTGAACAATTAGGCCAAATCCGGAATTAGCAAACTGACCTGTACAAAAATGACCAAATAAACAGTAGTTACATAAATAACCATAACTTGGTCTAGGAAGGTCAAAATGACCTGAAATTTTACCGGTAGAAATCTAAGACATAGCCCTATAACTTTTATGAAGAAAATAAACCCAAATTTTGACCATAACCTATTTGAAAAGCCACCTGCATTTAACCCACAAAAACTACCATTATCCAGTGAATGCCCAGAATTCTGGGTAAAACCAAATCTGGCTAGCCATGTTCAAATGGTTGTAACTTAGGCTACAAAACTCTAAATGGAGTGATTCAAAAAGGGAATTAAAGTTAACATAATAAGGAACAACTTATATGAAGAAAACTTAGCCAAATTTCCACAGCAACATGACCAAATGGAACAGTATAAAATAGGATATCAAATCTGGAAAATTGAAATTTGTACTTAGGAGACCTAAAATTTGAAGGAACAACTAAAACCAACAAAATTGGTAAGCAAAATGTGGTATGTGGGTATAATTAGATTTCCCATACCTTTTAAGCATAAGAAAGTCAATATTTTGATTTGAATAGTATCATAAATAGTAATCCCGACATAAAAATTTTCAAGAACGTAAGTTTAAACATATTGGGGCTAGAGTTGAGCATAGATGAGTTTAATTATTAGATTTATTGTGAGATAAGATACTGAAACACTGTCAATTGTGTGTTTTAGCTGAAAAAGACCCGAAAAGTCTAAGGGACTGAGTCAAAGCTTAGAGGCGACTCACGTCAGGTTTGTGCACAATAAATTATGTAATTATTTTCTAAGTAAAAATTTGACTTGTTATGCTTTATGAAATCGCTATATTATTTATAAATTGTGTTGCAACTTTATGACTGCAAAAATGATTTTTGCTTTTGAAATTGTTTGGGATCTTTCCTAAATTAATTGAGTACATTGTTTTGATTTGATTTTGTGTTCACACTTAGCATGACAGCACCACATTATTCCTCCTCCAATTATGGGGTTGAGATCGTTTATTTTCCTCCCTCTTTGGCTTACCAGTTGAGGTTGTAGATCGGATGAGTACTCATTAGCTTGCTAGCCACCTCTCTCATTGATTTTGATTAGTAGGGTTGTAATTGCTTTGTCGTGGTGTACAACACGGCATTGATCGAAAATTTTGTGTCATGGCTTAAGTTGTGTATGAATTGGCAGCACTGTGTTTATTAAATTATTTGATCAAAATTGTGCTATAATGAGTTTTGATAATTTGTGAAATGTGATTGTGAAATATTTAAATTGTGATTTATCAATGAATGTTTTATGTACTGCATTTCAAATTTTTATTGTGCACCACTGAGTATTTTTATACTCAGCGATACCTTTTTGGTACAGGTATTTATTTATACCCTTGCAGTTACTTTGATGTAAATATTGTAATGTCATATGTATTAATGTAAAGTTGAGCAGTTGTACAGTAAATTGTAATATAGTATTTTAGATTTTCTTTTTGTAAATTAAGATATGTGTTTGTAAATTAAATATTAAATGCAATGTGAATGAATTGATGAGATATTTTGAAATGACAAATTTTGATTGAATTGTGGACTTGAATTGCATTATGATGAACTAAGTTATTTCGGTGGTTGGGAGTTGTGAAAACAAATATTAAATGTGTTTTTTACAGGTTTTTGAAGAACTGTTTTCTCAAAATACAGACGGTACTCTGCCGAAATTTTTCCAAAATTTGTGGACAAATAAAAATGGACAAAAAATTTTTTACTAGTTTTGAAACTTCAATTAAATTTTTTTCTTAATTCCTTCTAAAATGCTCACCATTTCCAAAAAGTAAGAAAATGGTTTTAAAATTCCTTGTAGGGTACTTAATGAGTTATTGGTAGGTGAAGTTCGATAGTTTATTAGATATTCTATGGGATCATGTTATGCCTTACACAAGGGTAAGGTGTGACAATATATGAGATAATTGTGTTAGCTCAAGTCAAGGGACTATATGTATTATTATGATTTAGATGAAAATATGTTGACAAAAGTAAGCTCCATCTATATGTGATCTATATGCTACTGGTTTAATCTACTTATCTTATAAGTGCCCACTGTATTTGTCCTGATGTTATAATGTCAGATAGCATAAGACTCACCATTCCACTTTTATTAGTATCTCATACTAATCAGTCAAAACAAATAGAGGTGATAGTTTAGCCAGATAGATCATGCCTAATAAAATATCCACGACTATGAATCATTATTTATAGCACTTGTATTAGATAATTTCATCACTCATATTCTTAACTCTTTGAGAATGGAACTTTTGATAATGAGCTAATGGGCTTGTTCAATTAATCATAAACATGTTATGTTAAAATAAACATCAATTCCATTTATTGGGAATATGGTTTACAACACACAACACTAAAGTATTGATCTAAGGCGTACCACTAATAATCTCCCACTTGCACTAGAACTAATAACTAAACTAATAGGACTATTCTTCTAAAGATAACTATTTAACCATTGTCAATATAAGGCTTAATTAAAAGGATCAGTCGGTTTAACAGCTGACGCTATCCTTTATGCCACTTCCAACTAGTTTTCTGATTAAATGATTTAGCCTTTCTTAGTGTTTGGATTTTTAATGGGACCCAGTCCTTCAGCCCAAGCTAAGGCACTATTGTTGTCACAGTTGAGAGATGTTGATAACACAATCAAAGGAACTGATTTAAGTTCCATTAGGAACTTCTAAATCCAAACAACTTATTTGCAACATCACATGTAGCAAAATGCTTGGCTTCTATAATAGAATCCACAATTGTTACCTTTATGGAACTTTTTCACTCATTTGCTTAACTACCACTGATAGACATAAAACCTCTAGAGAGACATTCTATCCATACCATTTAACTAAAAGTCAAAATCTATAAACTTTATTAGTTGCAAATTACTTTCTGTTTTTATCAAGTTTAATAACCCAAATGCTTCCAAAGTATTCTAGAATAATCTTGACATATACTTAGTGTTCCAAACCTAAGTATGAGTAGCATTTGCTAGTTACTAATAGCATATGCAACATCCTACTTTGTACACAACTTAGCATACTCAACTTTTCTCTTTAAGAGTTATAGAAGACTTTCTTTAAGAAAGTTGGATGTTATTTCTTTTATGTAACATACCTATTAAGCACGTTGAACCTTTTCAACATTTTTTCCAATTATTGACCCATGGGAGAATCTTATCATTCTTATTTTCTTTATCTTTATACATGCAAAATGAAGAATATAGGTTTCCTTCCCTAAGTCATTTAAGGAGAAAGATTTATACAATTAAATTTTACATTCGCTATTACACTAATTGCCATTTCTTATTAATGAAATGTCATTCAAATACAAGCTCAGGAAAGTAGTTGCTCCCACTAACCTTCTTGTACATATAGAGCTCCTCAAAGTTTTGCTTAACACCATGAATGGAACTCTTAAGCTCATACACTTAGGAACCTTTCTAAGATTATGTCTTCCTCTATATTTCCATTAAGGAAGATAGTCTTGATAACTAATTGCTAAAACTACACAATCATTGTGTTTAATTATATTAGCATTAAAACCTAAATGAATTAAAGCATAACCTTAGGTAAGGAGGTTTCCTCATAGTCAACCCATTTCCTTTGATGCGAATCTTTTGTTATAATTAGCTTTGCCTTATAGGTCTCTACCTATTCATGAGAACTTGTCTATCTCTTGAAAAACCTTTTAGCTTCCACTAGGTACCATATTTATAGGAAGGTTTACAATAACACAAATATGGTTCTTAATGAATTTTGGATCTCGTGGATTTTACCATTAATGAGAAATATATATATCAAATATAATTTCTTTATTAATTGTACGATCACCTTTATGACCAATTTCTACATGAATGAACAACTTTTGTATATTCTCAAAATTCTATATATCTTCAAAAGATGAGACACAAAAATTAACTTCAAGGTACTAATAGTGACATAACTAATAGGTATAAGCTCATTATTGAAAGGATTTTCATCCATTTTATTTATTGTTAGATGAATCTTCATTTAATTTCATCTTCCTTACTTTGTCATTTTTTTTCTTGCAGAAACTCTTTTATGAAGAAAAATGACTTTGCTTATAACAACCCTTTACTTAGTAGGAAGATGAAATAATATCCTAGACTTCTTTTAGTATACCCAACAAATTTATCCTTTATTGGAATTCTCTTGTAAAAATTAACATCTTAATTGTAATGACCCAAACTAGGAGTTGTTACCGGTGCTAGGGATTGGGTCAGTTTAAGGCTACCGGAACCCATAACAAGCCTAAAACCTGTGAAACATACATACATTCCTATATCTCATGCTCTTAACATACATCAAACCATTACACCCTAGTCCTTTCATCCCTGCATAAATATTCATAACATAATAATGGTTCATAATTTTAACCTTAACATGCATAAGATCCAAAGTGTAATGGTTTAACATGTGTACCTTCACAAGGGTTAATACAACATATACATCATCATACTTAGGCAGTAATTACATTTTTTTTTTCCTATTTTCCTTTAATCACCAGCACAGTACTATCCATTCATAAATTACATGTCCATCTATCCATACATTATAAACAAAGTAAGGGCTAAAACTACCCCTAATGCTCTCTCTTGAAGGAAATTTTTTAGTCCTACAACCCTACGCCTGGGGGTTAGGGGAATGGGGTAAGCTTACACAAGCTCAGTGAGTAAACTAACCATCATTAACTTTATCATTCATTCATACAGGTGTAATGCATCATTCACATGGATTTTCTCATCACAAACATTTCACGTAAGATGGACATTATCAATAATAGCTCCCTAAATTTTTCTTTTAAACATGACCTGTTTCATGTACCCAGTGGCAACTATCAGATCTCCCTTGAAGGGAAATGTCAAGATCTTCCCTTAGGATTTACTTGTGGATCCATAACATACATAACGTTACATAAACATAACATAGGGGGAGTAATGGGTCATCCAATATCCATCAATGCACCAATAACAATTTATGTAATTATGCAACATCTTAGTGTTCTAGATACATACATCCTAAATAAATATGACATGATCTATGAGGATGCTAATTAATTACCTGTAAATATTTGTTATTTTATTAAGTTTAGAGTTACTCATCTCTTATATCCTATCAACCTCCTTACTCAAATGGGAGCTATTATTAGATCCTCACCCTTTCGAGTCCCTCAAGCTCTATCCTATAAAATCAGACCCTAGAGTATTGTACATGGCTCTAAAACTCCATACATAACATAAACATCCTATTCTAGGCCCTTAGGAACCATGAAATTTGGTTTTGGAACCTTAGAATTGAAGGAGAAAATAAATGAGTAGAACCAAGTTTGGCTGACAGAGCTTTGGGTTTTGGCTACTGATCCTTGGAATGTTAGGTGCCTATTTTGGGCAGTAGCCACTGTGGCTATCGATGTTTGGGACTTCGGCTATCGAACCTAGAAAATTTTCAAATTTTCTATGAAAATGCAAGCTTCGGCAGTTGAACCTCTGACTTTCTGCTATTGTACTTGGAAATTTCCAAAATTCCTAAGTTGAAAACCTAGAGATCCCTTTTCCCTTTAGCACCCAAACTCATTTCAAAGTTTCAAAACACAACCCCATCACATATACACATCTCTAGGGCCTAGAACAACTAAAAAATATGCTTAATACCCACACACATTCATCAAAACTCAAATATTGGGTTTTCCCGAAACCCAACATAGCATAAACTTCTAAAAAACTAAACTTAAAATAAGTTTTCATGAAATTAAAGGTTTAGAAATCTAATTCGTCATCAACTCTCTTAGATCTATTTATTAGATCAAGAAGAAAAGAAGGTTACCTCCTTTCTTGGAGCTTGGAGGCTGGAGAACCAAAACTTTAAAACTTAAATATACTGTTCCACACTTTTAAATGGAAGAATCCACCTCTAGATCTTCAAAAACTCAAAGGGATCTCTTCAAACAGCCTCTTGCATGCCCCAAATTAAGAGAGAGAGGAAAGAAGAAAACCCAAAGTGTTTTAAGTAGGACATGAACTGAGTCCCCTTTATACCCTCTTTGTTAAAGGGCTTTTGGCTGTCGAAAGTTCAACTTTCGGCTACCAGAGTTGGTTCTACCCAAATGGGCATTTAAACCATGAAAAGGACTTTGGTTGTCAAAAGTCTTTCCTTCAGCTGTCGAAACTCCTTTTTGCCCAAAACAACCACTTTAGAAATTTTAAAGAATAAAGCCCTCAAAATATTTTCATTCTTAAATACATTTTAAACATTTTAAACACACATGCATAAATATATTTACATCTTACCGCCACTTTCTTATCAGTGAACTCTTAGTTTTTACCAGAATATTTCGTTAAGAAGAAATATTTCAATATTAAAAAGTGGCAGATATTACATTCTCCCTCTCTTAAGAACAGTCATCCATGAATGTTAAAATAAAGACATAAAAGCAAACATAACAAACATAGCATACATAATATATCTAGAAAAGGTGGGAGTATTGTTGTGTCATGGAATCGTAGGTTTCTCACGTGCACTTTTCCATATTGTGGCATTTCCATAACACCTTAACCATTGTGGCATTTCCATAACACCTTATTTCTTAGCTTTCATACTTAAGTCTCTGTAATCCAGACATGTTGTTCAACATAAGAAAGATCTTTTAAAATTTCCATGTCTGGTTCACTTATAACCTTGTCCGAATCTAACACAAACTTTCTCAACATAGAAACATGGAACACCGGATGTATCCTTTCCATTTTTTGTGGCAAAGCTAACTTATAAGATACATTTTTGACTCTTTGTGACACTTTACACAGTCTAATGTACCTTGGAGCTAGTTTGCCTCTTTTGCCAAATTGGATGACACCCTTCATTAGAGATACCTTCTGAAGCACCATGTTTCCCATCTGAAAATCCACTTCTCTCTTATGGAGATCTACATAACTTTTTAATTTACTGGCTACTGTCTTCAACCTTGCCCTAATTAAGGGCATGGCTTGATTGGTGACTTCCACCAACTTTATTCCCACTAAGGGTCTTTCACTAACTTCCTCCCAACACACAGGAGACTTGCACTTCCTCTCATATAGAGCTTCATATGGTGCCATTCCGATGTTAGAGTGATAGCTATTGTTGTATGCAAACTTAACTAGGGAAAGGTACTTTTTCCACGATCCACCAAAGTCAAGTACACACATTATCAGTAGATCCTTTAAAGTCTATATGGTCCTTTCCCACTGTCCATCTGTTTGAGGGTGAAAGGCTATACTGAAATCTAACTTGGTGCCTAATTTATTTTAAAGAGAGTGCCAAAACCTTAATGTACACTATGGTCCTCTGTCGGAGACTATTGTCACTAGAGCTCCATGCAACCTTCTTATCTCTACTATGTACACCTAAGCCAACTTATCCATAGAGTAGTTATCTTTAACAAGAATGAAGTGAGAACTCTTGATCAACCTATCCGCTATAACCCATATTAAGTCATATTTGTTGGAGGTGACTAGTAACCCCACAATAAAGTCCATGGCCGCATTTTCCCATTTTCACTCTAGAATGGGTAGTAGGTTGAGCATTCCTACGAGCTTCTGATGCTCTAGCTTCACTCTCTGACAGATATTACAAGCAATCACAAACTGTGCAATATCCTTCTTCATGGAAGGCTACCAATACACTTTCTTTAAGTCCTCGCACATTTTGGTTGCTCCACGGTGCACAATATACTTAGCATTATGAGCTTCTCTCATAATGTATCCTTTGAGTTGGGTGTCATTTGGTACACACAACCTGTCACTGTACCTTAACATTCCTTTTTCATTGAAACGGAACTCACTGATCTTACCTTTTTTACACCGATTCTACTATTTTCACTAACTCAGGGTCTTCATGCTGTTTCTTTACTATTTGCTTTAGTTACACTGGTGTTACCTTCATCTAAGCTATCTAGGTACCCTTAGATGATAACTCTAGCTATAACCCTTCTCTAATCAGCTAGTGTAACTCCTTCAAGATGGGCCATCTTTCTATAGATATATGTGCTAAATTGCTAAATGATTTTTGACTGAGGGCATCTACAATAGCATTTGCCTCTCCTAGATGGTACTAGATTGTACAGTCATAATCACTGAGTAGTTCTACCCATTTTCTCTATCTGAGATGTAGCTCTTTCTACTTAAAGATGTACTAAATACTCTTATGGTCTATGACGATTCACATTTTGCTCTATCAAGATAATGTCTCCACATCTTTAGGGCAAAAACTATGGCCGCCATTTCTAATTCATGAGTGGGATAATTAGCTGCATGCTTCTTTAACTATCTTGAAGCATAAGCTATTACTATTCTCTTTTTCATGAGAACACATCCCAAACCTACTCTGGAGGCATCGCAGTAGATAGTTAAATCTTTATTACCTGTGGATGGAGCTAGTACTAGTGATAAAATCAAAAACTCCTTAAGCTTCTGAAAACTCTCTTCACATTTATGACTTCATTCAAACTTCCTATTCTTTTGAGTTAACCTAGTCATTGGAATAGTTATTTTGGAGAAATCAGGTATAAATCTCCTATAATAGCCAACTAAACCTAGGAAACTCATGATCTCTGTTATTGTGGTTGGCCTTGGCCAATCTGCCACTGCTTCTACCTTCTTAGGATCCACTTCAATTCCATTCTCTGACACTATATGTCCTAAGAAGGACATACTCCTTAGCTAAAACTCACACTTAGAGAACTTGGCATACAACTGATGCTCGCTCAGCATCTGAAAAACTATTCTTAGGTGCTATGCATGCTCTTCTGGATTTTTGGAATACACCAAAATATCATCAATAAAGATGATTACGAAGTGATCCAAATATTGTCTGAATATCTTGTTCTTGAGATCCAAGAATGCAGCTGGGGTATTTGTCAACCCAAACGGTATTACTAGAAACTCATAATGCCCATATCTGGTTCGGAAGGCCATCTTCGAAATATCTAACTCCTTAATCCTCAACTGGTAACCGAGTGCCATATCCTAAAGTTCCAGGTTTTTCAGATTTGTACCTTAAACTTGCATTCTATATCCGAGCACCTTATGCTTAGAATTTGAACTAGGTTCCTGAAACAATGTTTAAGGGTTTATCTTATATTTCCAAATTCATTTTGAATTACTTCAATTGGAGTTTTGTAGAGAAAGTTATGGCCTGATAACCATTCGGAGGTCATAGGGCAAATTGACTACACTGCAGGAATTCTAGATTTGGTATTCCTGACTTACCTTAACATTTCTCCTACTTTGCCCTATGAACTGGGTTTAGGTTAAAAGCTGAAAGTTGTAGTTCTATGTCTTATGAGTATTTTGGCTTTAGAATTACTACATTTTCAGTTTTGTAGCTTGATTTATTGCAATTTTACCAAAACTAGTCGGATGCCTCATTGTTCAAGATTTCTAGATTCAATCCTGAATCAGGGCAGGTGTTTTGGACTAAATTAGTTTAGCAATTTGGTTAAATTAGTGTCATAATTTGACTTTATATTCTTCATGTGAATTGTTCTCCTCTGTCTCAGGATTCTATAAGTTCTAGAATTAACCAAATTGGAGTTTGCTAGAGTGAGTTATGCTTAATTTACTAAGTACTGTTCATTTGGTCATTTTGTTCAAATCCAGAATTACAATTCTAGATTCAAGCCTTAATTAGGGTAACTTATGGTCATTCTCTGGGTAGGCTCCCTTCATGAAAATTTTAGCATTATGTCTTAGGTTTCATTTTCAATTGGTTTTACACCAATTGGAGTTGTGTAGCTCAACTTATGATCATTCAAGCACACTAGACACAAGCTGTCTAGATTCCAGCACAATGACCCCATTCCTATTCCATTAATTTCTTCCACCAACCAACCTTAATTCTCATTAATATACATCAATTGGTTATCATGCAACATTAAAAACATCAATTGCCCTTCATATTACAAAAGCCCTAATTCTCCAAAACCCTAATTGCTCATCTTTCCAATTCATACAAACTCATGCAAGTTTAATATATAAATCATATACACAACCTCACTTAAGCTAGATTTCAAATTCAATTTCAATCAAACCCATCAAAACCCTAATTCATCTTGGTTGCCCAAAAATCAATTCTCCCATTTCATGCATGATTCCATCATTTCTCAATCCAATTTCTCATAATTAAACTCATTTTCAAGAATAGAAGAAGAAAGAAAGTTAGATTGATTACTTACCTCACTTAGGCAAACTTCCAATCTTCAAATTCTTAAAGATTTTCTTGATTATTCAACTTCTAATCTTCTAATCAAGACCAAAGTCAACCTATGTGATTTATGGAAGGAATTCAAGGATTTAAGCTTTAGAAATGGATGAAAATGGAGGAGAGGGAATGGAACAAGGTGGTCGGCTCATGGATGGGGAAGGAGAAGAAGATAGCTTTTCATTTAATGCTTTTGTCTTATGTCTTTATACTTATCTCAATTTAATTAATTTTAATTTTAATTATAATTATTATTATTATAACAATTTCATGAATTCCCTATATGTCCCATGTTAAATTTTTATACACACCTCATGAATTTATTTCTTTTTCAATATTTTAATCTCACACATTTTAATGAAAATTTAAGTCAAAAGTCAACTCTTAGAGTGAATTGACCAAAAGCCCCTCATCGGGTTATAGTCTATCTTTTTCATTAAAATTATTTGAGTCCATAACCTGATAGTCACTTTAATTTTTATTGTGTCTATTTTAATGAATTTTCCCTTTATTTTTTATTCTAAAGCTGGCTTTGAATAGTAATATTCATAGACTGAAAATAGTACTATTCAGAGCTTAGAAGTTTCAGGGTGTTACATTTGTTCCTACACCTAGGCATGACTATGTTCAACTTCAAAAATAGTATAGAAGATTCCCACACCAATTCCAAGTGCTCTTTCCTTATCTCCGATAGATTTTTTATGATTATTAGATCACAATAGGATTCTAGTCTAACCAAATCAAGAAACCAAGATAAATACACAAAAATAAACTAAAAATAATGCTAATTACATACTAAAATAAATCATTGAAAAAGATTAAATAACTAAACAAAAACTAAAAGAAATAACCTAAAATATGCAAATAAAACATATAAAAATAAATACTAAATTATGACACATCACACAATAAAGTTGTAACACCCCTATACTAAGTAGTCTATACATTCTACTATTCCGGTGACTAGTGTCTGTCCTAACAGTCAGGATGTTTGGAACTATATCTAAGTCATCTAGAAAAATCATAAATATAAATTAATAAAAATCAAATGAAAGTGAAATAAAAATAAGAAAAACAAAGCCTAATCGGTTAAATGAGCCGAGGTCCCCGCGATGAACCTGAAGTTTACTACGGCTTATTTGCTACCATAAATTCGGTGGAACCCTATGACACCCTGTGCCAAGGGATAATTACGAAACTATTGATAACATGAAAACCACAAAAAAGAATAGAGAACAAGTTCAAATAATTGAATCAGTATTCAAAGAGCTACTAAACACTATTTGAAAAATGAATTAGAACCAATGAAGGGCATTTTGGTCAATTCACTTTTAGAGGTGGATTTTGACCTAAATGTCCATTAAAATATGTGAAATTAAAATATTGGAAAAAAAATGAAAATGAAGAGGTGTGTAGAGAAAAGAAAAATGAAAAAGGAAATTCCAATTTTAATGGATTTATGATGTCATGGTTGACATAAGCATGACATAATTAATAAATGTAATTTAAATAAATTAATTAATGAAATTACCTACGTCAAATATAAGACAAAAGAGGAATTAAAAAGAAATAAAATCCACCCTCTTCAACCTCTAGTTAGTCGGCTATTCTCTCTTCCTTCACCATCTTACCATTCTTCCTTTATTGATAAGCATCTTGAGCTCCCAAAACCCTAATTCAAGTTCATAAATCTCGTAGCCACTAAAGTAAATCCTTGTTACTTGATCTTAGTAAGAAGTTTAGGAACAAAAAGAAGCAAAGAAGTGAAGAGTTTGAAGAGAGAAAATTCTGCTCAATAAGGTAAGCCATCCTTTCCACTCTAAATTGATATTTACACATAGAATTTAGGTTGAATAAGAGGAAATAACCTAAGAAAATTTAAGAAATATGTGTCACAACGGTTTTGCAATCGCCTGGATGAATTCTCACCGAAGTGGGAAAAGTGAGGAGTCGCCACTTTAGTTTTTAGGTAAATTAAAGAAAACCATTTGTAAAAATAAATTAAAAACCACTTCGAAAACAGAGATTCTAGGTTTGGGGCTCATATACGGGTGGGAAAGGTGTTAGGCAGCCCATCTAGTCCCTCAATGAGGGTAAGCAGATTTAAAGTTATGCTCTTTATAAATTGATAATTTGGGGGTTAGAATGATGATGTTAATCCTTTGTGTGGATAAAAGGAATATTTGATATTTTACTATTTAGGGTTGCCCAAGAACACGAGCACATGAGATGACCCTTCAGTGAATAGGTGTAGTGTAATGGATTTTGTTGGGGGTTAATTCGAATATTGAAGTTATGATATTTTAGTTTGGATTTAAGCTAAGAGAGTTCGGGTAAGAAAACTCTCCCGATCTCTTGATGTATTTGTTAAGAATTCAAGCGGGAGATTTCGGATAAGAACTCTCCTCTGATCTCCACATTTTTTATTAAGGTTTTGGCTGAGAATTCGGGTAAGAACTCTGCCCTTATCTCTTGGTGTGTTCTATTTAAAATTTAAGCGAGAGATTTCGGATAAGAACTCTCCTCCGATCTCCATATATATTATTAAGATTTTGGTCGAGAATTCAGATAAGAACTCTCCCTCGATCTCTTGGTGTATTCTGTTTAAAAATTAAGCTGAGATTTTGGATAAGAACTCTCCTTCAATCTTCACATATTTTATTAAGATTTTGGCCGAGAATTCGGGTAAGAACTCTCCCCCAATCTCTTTAATGTATTGTGTTTAAAAATTAAGCTGAGCCCAAGTAAGAACTCTCCCCCAGTCTCTTTAATTTATTACATTTAAATTGAGCTTGGGTAAGAACTCTCCCCCAAACTCTTAATGTGTTGCATTTAAAAAAAAATATATACCAGTTGCCTGTGACTTGAACATCTACTCTCGAAGGAAATGAAAACTAAATGACGATAAATGGAATTTGTGAATGAAATAAAAGAAGACACAAAAAATAATTATTGGCCTAGATAATCTATTTCGAGATTTAGTGTAATTGGATATAAAAGAGATTTCAAAAGAAAACTGAAGAAAACAAAACATCTGTATTCGACAAAATAATGGTTTAGACGTTTACCTGTGGGAAGTTAAGGAGACAGATGAGCTGACTCTGAAGTCCACAAATCTTGTACAGGTGAAAGCTGACGGCCAAAGGACTTGAATTTACTCGAAGTAATGGGAATAGGTCGGAACGAAGTTGAACTCAGAAAGTAATGCCAGATACTAGAGCGGTGGAAAGGATGTGATGTGAAGATGGTAGCACAGAAACTAAAAATGGAAGTTTCAGGACTTAGAGCTCCTTTTGATGAAAATACTTGAGAAAACTGGTTTCTAAAGTTTCTCAACACTTCGAAAGCTCAGAATGGCAAGTAGCAAAACTGAATCAAATTTCAAAGTCTTTCTACTATAATCACCACCTTCTCATTTTTTCATCCTCCTTTATACAGTATTGCATGTGAGTATTTCTAGGGAACGGGTGTCCCTAACGAAGGGTCAGGATCTTGTCAGGGGGAGATGGAGGGTTCATATTCAAAAGGACATAATTTGATGTCTGAGAATCAAAGAGAATCGAAATGGAGGATCGGGATTCCGTTTTGAATATCCGTCCTTTCTTCTCTTAATCCAACGGCTCAGGTCTTGCCTTACAAGATGGATCTAAAGGCTGGGAATAAAAAGCACCAAACCTGTCATCTGCTTTTTGATCTGAGGGCTCCGGATCCATCCTTACGATTATGATCAATGGTGGAGATCGAGATGTACAGGACTGCCCTAACTGTTTTGGCGTCTGGCTGCTAAGTGGGCGTTTCTGCAAATGAGATGTGTGGTGAGGATCTGATCATGCCTGCGACGCTTTAACTAACTCAGCTCTGATGATGAAGAGAGTTAATTGAAAGTTATTTAATCCCTCTACGTTTTCCAATCTCTATAGATCGTCTCCTGTTTCTTCTGATCTCCCTATTATGACCATCCCCTTTTTTGATCTCTATCTCATGCATCGAGTCCCCTCTTATTTCTTGATCTCTCTCATTCTAGATCTTTCCTCTCTATCTGACTTGCATTGGTCAAAGCAATAAATTCTCCAGTTACCGATGCATCCGCTTCGGGTTCTGCATGCAATAAATGCTAAGGCCCTATATATATGCAGCAATAGGAAATCATCTTCACACCTCACTTTTCCTTTTTCAGTTTATTTTTAATGCAAGCCTTCCCCAATTCTAGCTTTTCTAGTGATAATTCTAATTACGATGGCCATTTCGATCTTTTTTTGACTGTTTTCTTCGCTCCTCGCCTGAAAATTTATGCCCCTGATGATCGGAGAGCTATGAGATCATTGTTTAATGACAGTGAGGGAACCAGACTAATTTACTGATCAAGATCAAAAGTGACGATCATACCAATCTTAAATCGATCTATTAGTACAATCGGTAGATCAATCTCGGACAAGAGGATTACTAATTTCAATCTTGATGTTGGTCGCCGCCACTTGAAGTTCATTTGGCTCCCAACCATATCGGCCATCCCGACTGCAGCTTGGTTCTAGTCAACCACATCGGTGATGACTCTGCTCAATATCATGAGAGTCATAGTCACCATATCTGAGCTGCACATCTATCCAATACTTGTGGCTGACTTTCTGATCAAACACATCTTTTGATTCAGCTACAAGACTAGGCTTTGACACAGGCCAGCATTCGGAGTAGCCTTAAGCTAGGTAGAATGTAGTGCTGATTTGAGAGATCACCCAAATGATATAATCCGATCTTTTGAGATTGCTTAAATGTAATCCGATCTTTTGAGATTGCCCAAATGATGTAATCTGATCTTTTAGAAATGAAATGAAATTTTTATTTGAATGTTTTTGTTTTGTTATTGAATTAGTTATTTTTCTGATCTCTGATAAGCATATCCGATCTGATCCGTAGACGAATCACCATTCGCCGATCCAGGGGGGGTGTTGGAAATTTGTTCAATTTGATGACCATTGGTTAACTGATTTCTTTTATCTAATTTTTTATTATGTTTCAGGAACCTTCTTGGGATGTGTTAAGGAAGCGGCCCGGTTCCACTGACTGATGCGTCACTTGGGACTTCATGAGCATTCAATGCTCAGACGGGTATAAATAGGGGGAAAGGTGAGCCATTTTTTCCTTATGCCATTTTTAGAGCTTCCCCCAACAATCTTAGCTTTTCCTCTCATTTTCTAAAGTTTTCAGGCACCAATTTATACTCCGACAAGGGTTTCGATCTTTTCTCAGTTATTTTCCTTTTTGTTTTTGAAAATGAGAGGCACCGATGGTCAGAGAGTTGCAAGCCCACCTTCTGTCCATTTTTCGTGGACCTCGGAAGAAGGTGATGTGATCGATCAGCGGCGATCCAAAGACCATCATTCTCGTTCATCGTCCGCTACGCACCAAAAGAGGAACCTCTTCGAGAAGGGAAAACCTGCCAGCTGATGAGCTACCGTCCGTTCTGAGAGAAATCGATCTCCAATCCATAAGTTAGGAGTACAATGTGTGGATTGACTCTTCTGAACTGATCAAATGCCATGGCGACTTTCGAGCTAATCACTTTTTTTATGAAGGCGATCTCATCATAGTATACGAAAAGCAGCTGAAAGCAGGGCTCTGTTTCCCCTTGGATGAATTTTACAAGGCCATCCTAAAGTTCCACCATATCTCGGTAGCTCAAGTGCATCCAAACTCCTAGCGGACTTTAGAAGCCTTTAGGGGCCTCTGTCGAGCTAAGAGACTAGAGCCCACAGCTAAAGTCTTTGCCAAGCTACATTTGCCCGAAGGAAGGATGATGAATTTTGGTTCATTCAGGCAAAGCCGAACTGCGCACTTTTTTAACGATCTCCCTTCTTCATTGAAGAATTGAAAGAACCGATTCTTTATATTGAGGAGCAAGATTTTGAATGGCTTCAAAGGTATCCCACGGAGTTGGCAATACCTGGTCGCTTCAATTCCAAAGAAGATCACTTTAACTAAGGATGAAGACGCCATGGTGAATGAGTTAAAGACTCAGGCATCCACTCACAAACTCTCATGCTTAGATACGGTTATGGCCGAACTAAAGTGGTGGATAATGCGGCTGATCACCGATGAAGACTACGAGCTTCAACACTCTGACCTCGGTCCTGGTACAATCCATATCTCTAGCCTCTAAATCTTAGCGAACTCACTAACTTCTTCTTTTTGCAAGTATGGCGGGTGGTAATGCTTATAAAGAGAGCCGTAAACTAAAGAGGGAGGTTTCCTGAAAGGTACGGGCGATGAAAGAGGCTATTGCTGCTGCTGCTCAGACACTTTAGTGAGATTTGGTAGAAATACCAAGCTCCCCTCCTCGACCTCAAGACCAGCCTGTCTCCAAAGTAGAGGTCACCGTTTCTTCACCTCGGTAGATTGAATGTCCACCTCCTCCGCCTCCTCCGATCTCTTCCAATGTGGAAGGGGAGTCTTCCGGCCCTACTGTTAGGACGCGTTCCTAGGGAGTGCAACTCCTCATTCAATCACTAGAAAGGAACCATTCCACAGGAGGGAATCTCAGTCTAACCAAAGTCATGGGAGCTTCCAAGAAGATCGGAACATATTAGCAGAAGAGAGTATTGGTGACATTTTAACTCAAATAATGAGTTTAGGCTTGGAGGCTATTGCAAATCAACATGTGATTAGAGAAAAAGCCCATGCCTTAAGGAGGGAGATTCTTAAAGCGGTCCAGGATGCCTCAGTTGCAAAGGCTCAGCTCTCCACTGCCAATTATTACATCGTCCAGCTAAAGGATCGGGTGAAACATTGCGAAGAGAGGATAGCTGAGGTAGAGTGGGAACTTAAAGTCTCCCAAGCTAGTCGATCTGCCGATCTTGCTCGTTTTGCTAAAGAACTTCGGGCGAAAGAGGAGGAGCTCCAGGCCAAGAAGGAGGAGAGTACTACAAAAGAGGCTGGGGCATATGTGAACGCCCATAACGACCTCCTGGCCAAACTGAAAAAGCATTATCCTGAGGAGGACTTCTCCTGGATGGATAAGCTCATTCCAGAGACCGAAGAGGAGAGTGATGAGGAGCCTGAGGGTGGGGAGGGAGAGCAGAATGTAACTGGGGAGCAGGCTCGGGGAGACCCTCCTACTGAATGATTTGTATATTTTCATTTTGAATTGAATTGAAGTTTTTGTTTGCTCAATTTCTTAATGAGATCGGAAAGTGTCCAAACCAGATTGTCTAAGTATTTATTTGATTGAATGTATTTTGGACATTAAACTTAAAAGCGACTATTAATTAGAAGATAAGAGATCGGAAAAACATTGTGAGATTGAACTAAGTGATGACCAAATACTAGATGAAACTTTAAAATATTAGAATTGCAGAGATTTGATATTGACTTGAACTTTTAAAATTGGAACCATTATTAGACCGGATAAAAGCCTTAACTTCATTTTAAGGAATATCTAGGGCATTCAAGTAAAAAGTCCGATCACAAACCTAACCAAATGGGGTTTTGTAATATTTGTACAGAGAGATTAGAGAATATTAGTAAGCAAGATTGGATAGTCCGGAGACCCACTGTTGACTTAAACTCATCTGATAAAGACCAAGAGATTGGAAAGCAATCTAACTTGAGCATGAGATCGATTTGTTCTAAGGATGAGCAATCGATAAGTTTGGAAAAACTACCTTGTGATCGGAACATCGGTAGAGAACAGATAATAAAGTTTTAGTTTTGAAAGACCCTTGCCTTTGGAGGTCGGCCAAAATATGGTGTTTATAATATGCATGAATGGTGGTGTAGTAATTTCGGCCAGAATGAGGACTTGGGGAATTCATGTGTTTTTAATTCAATTGGTGTTGAATTGGAACTTGATTGATATTGTATACATGATTTGGGCAGTGAATTTCATGAATTGTGAAGTTAGGGGAAATTAGGGTTAGTGGAAATTAGGGTTTTGATGAAATGTTGATTAATTGGATTTATTATGTCTAATTGTGGTCATTTGGTGTACTTTGAGTTGAGAATTAACATGGATCGATGAGTGGAATTGAGAGAAGTAATGGTTGTTGAGTTGCTGAATTCTGGACCAAAAAGTCTAGCAAGGTTAAATGGCCATAAGTATATTTGTATTGCTCCAATTAGTGTGAGGCAAATTGGATATGAAATTAGGGTCATAATGCCACATTTTTCATGAAGAAACCTTACCCAAAAACTGACCATAAGTTGGTCAAAAACTGGCTTGAATCCGGGCGACCTAATGCTAGACTCCAAAAAATGACCAAACAAATAGTACATGTTCAAATAGCCATAACTCACCCTAGGAAGGTCAAAATGACCTGATTCTTAAACCATTGGAAAGGTTAGACATATGATCACATTTTTCATGAAGATCATGAGCCCAAATTCTGACTCTAACCCAACCAATTTGCTAGAAATATTTAGGTCAACAAATCTGACCAGAACCAAAACTGACCAAAAATCCTGGACAAATGGCCATCCAACTAGTTTTGGCAAAAATGCCATAACTTGGTCCAAAAAACTGAAAATGCAGTGAAACCAAAGCCAAAATTTCTATAAGACCTAGAAATACAACTTTGATGCTTTGACCAGAACCCAAAACCAAATGCAACTTAGAGAAATTGCTAGCATAAGTTAGGGATTCCAATTCTAGAAATTCCTGCATCTGGTCAGATTGATCGCTTGATACTCGAAAGGTAAATTGACCATAACTAGAGCTACGCAACTCCAAATTAAGTGATTCAAATTGGAAACTGAACTTAACACATAAAGGAAAAACTCTCATTGAGATCTTATCATCAAATGAGAACTAGAACTAGGTTGAAATGGGGTTTCAAAATCAGGGCATAAACCTGTCTATGACCCAAACTCCTTAAAATTGCTTAAGTAATTTAGGCATACATTAGGCATTTAATTAATTAGCTATTAGTGGTAATTGAATTAAGTATTAAGACATCTCCATTGTGTATTTTCAGTGGAGAAAGAAATATCAAAGGACAAGGAGAAATTAAACTAAGTAAGAAGAAGATAAAGAGGTTTGTGCAGAAAAAACTATTATCTTTTTGTTTTTCAAATGGAATTTTGTTTTGAATGAGTTGTGTGAATGGTTTATGACTTTTATGGTATTGAAAAATCTTAATTGCAAAATTATGTGTTGTTAACCCATTTTGGATAATTATTTTGAATGGGATATGATTATGAGTTAACAAATGAAATTGAGGAATGGAAAATTTTTGAAATAGTTTGAAACCATAGTTGATATGACTATGTGTTTTATATTCCTCACTAGCTTACCTAGTGAGACGAATTGGACTTATATTCCCTCTCTAGCTGAAGTGTTGAGGTGTGTATCAATTGAGGACGAATTGAATGAGTACTCATATATATATATATATATATATATATATATATATATGTGCTAGCTAGCCCTTGCATTCCCCATTAGCCTTTGGTTATTAGGACGAATTGGACAATTGTGTCATGATCTAAACTGTGTGACTTTTTAGAAATTGTTATTTTATGATTGTTGGAATAAAATTTGATTTTCCTAAATGATTCTCTTGTTATAGAAATAAGGTATGATTTTACATGTGTTGACATTAAAATTGATTTAGTTTTGGAATATTGTGATTTATATTGATGTGTTATTTTTTTAGTTGTGCACCACTAAGTTTTGGCTTAGCGATAGCTTGTTTATGCTGTCGCAGGTATAGAGATAGATAAAGCAGCAGAGTGAGCTGCTTGTGGCGTAGAGTGAGCATTATTTTAGAGTTGATACTAGGTATATAGATTATACCCTTGTAAATTTTCTTTTGATGTATATATATGTGTATGTTTATATGTAAAGGACTTGAGTAGGTATATAAAAAGTTTGAGATTTTATTTTTGGTTAATGTAAATTTTTGTAATGTAAACTTGTTTATTCCAATTAATATAATATTTAAGTTTCTTTTTGAAATTTTCAATTAATGAATTGCTACCCTTGATTGAGTTTGATGAGATTAAGTTGTATTAAATTTAATGGAGTTGTGGATAATATGATTATTGGGAGTGTTTTTAACAGGTTTTGAAGAACTGTTTTCTCAATTTTTAGATGGAATTCTACTGAAATTTCTGTAAAATTTTGAAAATTCTAAATTAATTAAAATTTCAGTTTTCTGATATAAATCTCATTAAAGAGCTCTTTAACAATTATTTATCATTTCGTTACACTTAAAAAGGAATTAAAATTGTTTAAAATCCTTCGTAACATATTTAATGGATTATCGGTAGACGAAGTTCGATAATTCATTAGATATGCTGCAGGAACATGTAATGCTTTATATAGGGATAAGGTGTGACATGTTTTAGTGGTATCAAAGCTAGTTTTCAAAGCATGTTTTGAACTATGAATTTGAATATTTTTCTGGATAAGTACAACTTCTCAATGTTATTAATTGATACACATAGTGCATTACATCATGAATATGAGCTGAAGGAGGAAAATCTCCTTGTGTTGTTTATTCCAGAGATAGAATATCTTTTAATTGAATATGGAAGAAGGAGATCGCTCGGTTGAGCAGTTAATTGAGGCTGAGGCACAGGGGGAAGCCCCAGCTCCTCAGAATGTTAGTGGGTCAGGTCCACCCGTGCAGAAATTTCCTACACAATTTGCGCAACAAATGGCTGCTCCATTTCAACAAATGGCTGAAAATATGCTAGTCGAAGCCCTTATCCAAACACTAGCAGTGCAACCTCATCCTCCAGTCAAGCAATATGATAAGCTAATCAAATATGGGGCAACTGAATTTAAGGGAACAGTTGACCCTTTGAAAGCAGAGCAGTGGTTAGAAATGATGGAGAGGGTATTTAAAAAGCTACACTGCACAGATGAATTAAAATTTGAATACTCAATTTCTCTACTACAAAGGGATGCGTATAATAGGTGGAAGACCAGCCCCCATAGTTTGGTGGAACCCCCAGTGTTGACTTGGGATGATTTTCTTTGAGAGTTCAGATAGAAATATGTTCCGGATACTTATGTGGATATGAAGTTACAAGAATTTTTAAGTCTGAAATAAGGGAATCGAACAGTGGCTGAGTATGAAAGGGAATTCTTCTGCTTAAGCCACTATGCTGGGAGCCTACTCACCACTAGTAGGGACATATGCAAGAGATTTGAGTCTGGTTTGAAGCTCAGTCTAAGATTGCAAGTGGTTGAATTCTGACATGACAAATTCTCTGAACTGATATCTCAAGCCCTACAGTTAGAGAGAATAAAATCAGAAGTGGAACCAGAGAAAGAAAAGATAAAAAAAGAGAAAAGCAGAAAAACAACAGGTCAGAGTTCCAGTGGAAATTCTGGTAAAAGGAAGAATTTTGGGGGACAGGGTAGCAGAAAATCTAGTAGGGGAAGGTTTTTAGGACAGAAACCACCTAGATCCGATCAGCAGACGACCAAGAGTTATTTCCCTCCCCATCCATGTGAGACATGTGGTAAGACCCACGGAGGGGTATGTTACAAAGCTACTGGAGCATGCTTTAATTGTGGTGGAATGGGACATTTTGCAAAGGATTGCACCAGTCCCAGTAGACCTAGGCCACCTACCACCACTGAAGGGTCAGTCCAAGGTTCTGCCATAAGAGGTTCATAGCTAGCCAGTAGAGGCAGAGGCAGAGGCAGAGGCAGAGGTAGGGGCAGCACTTCTGGTAGTTAGGGCACAGTCCATAAGCCAAAGCAATGTAGTGCACTGGCTAGGGTGTACACTATGTAACAAACAGAAGAGGTAGAGATATCTGATATTGTAGCTGGTACATTCTCTATATTTGAGCAAGATGTGTATGTGCTATTTGATCCTGAGTCTACTCACTCTTATATTAGTGCCAGCATCACTTGTTTTACTACTGTTCCTTATGTGAAAATAGATTTTGAGATGCTAGTAACTAATTCGTTAGGGCAAAAGGTTAGGGTAAATAGAATGTATAAGGATTGTCCTTTGGTGATCCAAGGGCATACATTCTTATCTAATCTGATAGAAATATCCTTAAGAGATTATGATATCATCTTGGGCATGGATTGGTTAGCCAGGTATCATGCCATGATTGACTGTAGATTAAAGACAGTCACTTTTGGTCTCCCTCAATATGGTGCTATGGTAATACATGGGAAGAGGCAGTTATTGCCATCAAATCTCATTTCAGCTACACTTGCTAAAAAAATGATTCGGAAGGGGTGTGAAGCATATTTTGCCCACGTGATAGACACCCAAGTAGTGAGTCCAACATTGAGGGATATTCCTACTGTATGTGATTTTCTGGATGTTTTTCCTAAAGAATTACCAAGATTACCTCCGGAAAGAGAGGTGCAGTTCAAAATAGAGGTGATGCCTGGTGTGGACCCAATCTCCATTACCCCTTACAGAATGGCACCTGTTGAATTGAAAGAGCTGAAGATGCAATTACAGGAATTACTTGACAAGGGCTTCACTCGCCCCAGTGTGTCACCTTTGGGAGCACCAGTATTATTTGTTAAGAAGAAAGATGGTACTCTCCGTCTGTGTATTGACTATAGGCAGTTGAATAAGATGACCATAAAGAATAGATATCCACTACCTCACATAACTGATTTGTTTGATCAGTTGAAGGATGCAGCTGTGTTCTCCAAAATGGACTTGAGATCGGGTTATTATCATTTGAGGGTGCAAGAGCAGAGTATTCCAAAAACTGCCTTTAGGACTCGATACGGCCACTACGAGTTCTTAGTAATGCCATTCATATTGACTAATGCTCCAGCTACTTTTATGGACCTGATGAATACTATCTTCAACCATATTTAGATCAGTTTGTTGTGGTATTCATCGATGATATTTTGGTGTATTCGAAGAATATAGAGGAGCATTATAGGCACTTGAGGATCATGCTATGTCACACCTTACCCCTCTGTAAGGCATAAAATGATCCCGTAGAATACCTAATGAACTACCGAACTTCACCTACCGATAACTCATTAAGTACCCTACAAGGGATTTTAAAACAATTTTCTTATTTTTGATAAGTGGTGAGCATTTTCTAATAGGCATTTAAAACATTTAATTAAAATTAAAACTAGTTAATATTTTTTGTCCATTTTAGTTTTCCGCAAATTCTATAGAAATTTTGACAGAGTTTCCTCTGTATTTTGAGAAAACCGTTCTTCAAATACCTGTAAAAAGCACTTCTAAAAGTTTTTCTCAACCACTACTTCGGTTTCACAATCAAACTCAATCAATTTCTCAAAATTCACAAGTTCAATAGTTCTCAAAATACTGTCAATCAATATCATACATATTTCATTAAAAATAAAATAATTTATACACAACCTTACAAATTTATATCAAAAGAAACACAAACTAAACTTTATTACAAACTTCATACAAATTTGTGTACAAGCTGCTCAAGACCCATTTTTACATGTCCATACATTTATGTGCAATATATACATCAAAAGAAGTATTTACAGTTAGGGTATAAATTATACCCGAAGGCTTCAAGCTGATGACTTCACACACTTCAAAGAAATTCTGCTGCTCCTCTAGTCTCTATATCTCACATAAAGAATAAAGCTATCACGAGTACTAGGACTCAGTGGTGCACAATATACTAAAATAATCTTTATGCAAAGCTTAAAGCACATTCATTCAAAAATTTGGGTAAACATGAAAATTAAATACAATCATGCATTGTGAGATTTTACATGTAAACCAAGTTCATTTTAAAGTATCAAAACACATTTCATAAAACCCACAGTTAGATCATGCCATTCGAAACAAATAGAATCTCAATAGCCAGAGGCTAAAGAGAAATCACATGAATCTCAATAGCCAGAGGCTAAAGAGAAATTATATCACAGGCTAGCTAGCTCAAATATATGGATATCCTTTCACATCCTCTTCTACTGGCACACCTCAACACTTCTTTAGAGAAGGAATCAAAATTCGAAACTAATTACCCCCACTAGTCGTGCTAGTGAGGTGTTCAAATATATGGTCATGACACTGTGGTTTCAAAACTTATCTTAACAATTTGCTAAACATTGTCATTTCAAATATACACAATAACTTTCACAATTTAAATCAAACATCATAAAAATACTATAATCCAATATTTCACATTATTCAAAACATTATGCAAAAGATGATTATAAAAGTATATGTTGTGCACAAACCTCAAACGAGTCGCCTGTTGGCCTTGACTCGACTCTCGGTTCTGTCCCTGGTATTTTTCCACTGAAACACGAAATTTTCCAATGTTTCAGTACTAAAACTTAAAATAAATCCAAAATAAACTTAACTTCACATTTAGCTAGCTCTAACGTGTTAAATTCAACGTTCTCAAAATTTTGTGTTTCGGGTTACTATTCACTGCACTATTCAAGTCAAATTATTGACTTTCTAAGGCTTAATAGGTATGGGAACTCCAACTTCACCCACATACCACATTTTGGTCACCAAACTTGTTGGTTTTGGTCATTTGTTTAAAGCTTAGGTCATTTTGGCAAAATTGCCAATTTTCGGTTTTTGTTCTCCAAAGTTGCACTGTTTCATTGGTCGGTCTACTGTTGGAATTTGATAAAACTTCCTTCATAGAAAATATTCCTTATTGTCTTAAGTGTATTCTCATTTTTGGATCACCTCAATCGGAGTTTTGTAGCTCAAGTTATGGCCAAAATAAGTTTACTGTTCACGTGTACTGTTCATACTGAGATTTTGGTGCTGGCAGATTTTTGGTTCAACTTTGGTTAATAATTTGATCAAGTTAAGCTCATAATTTGGTCTCACTTTCTTCATATGAAATGTTTTACTATGTCTTAGGTTTCCATCGGTTCAAGAATCGCCTAAATCCGAGTTTTCTAGAGAGAGTTATAACCATCCAAACATTGCTGCTCAATGAAAATTCTGCAGAATCTCAGTATAGTAAATTTAACTTTGCTCAATGATTTGAATGAGTTAATGGCCTAATTTGGGTTGGTGTTCTTCATGAAAGTTTTAGGTATATATCATATCTAATTTCTGGTAAAATTTCAGGTCAATTTGACCTACCTAGCTCGAGTTATGACCAAATGAACAGTTACTGTTCATTTAGTCAGTTTAGTGCAGTGGCAGCCTGCTATCAACTCACTTTGGTCAATTGTTTCACCAAGTTTTGGTCAGTTTTTAGCTATGGTTCCTCAATGAAAATTGTGCTCTTTTATGTCTATTTTCATCTCCAATTGGTGGCATATCAATTGGACTTGTAAAATTTGAGTTTTGGTCCTTCAAAGTGGGTTTGGTCATGCTGCCAGCAGCATGACCATTGACCTACGAATTGAACTTAGTTTCCTATCATTCCCACACAAGTTATTTGGTCATAATTGACCATTATTTCACTTCACAATAGGTTAAACATGCCATTTATGTATTTCTTCAAATTTTGGTTCATAAACCCTAGCATTGAAAACCCTAACTCATCATTTTCATGCCTTTAACTAGTTCTAATGGTTTAAATGTTAATCATTTAACTATGTAAAGTTTCTAAACTCATTCAATTGCATCATATTCATGCAAACCATACTCCTCCCAACCAGGCCAAATTTCAGCAATGGTCATTCTCCCATGTTTGTTTCATTTAATCAAGTTCTAAGCTCACTTTCAACCATCACATGTGCATTTGAATGGATAAATGAAGAGTTTAGCATACTAACCTTTGTGTAGCAATTTTCTTCCTCCTTTCCTTCAAATTTTCCTTCTTTCTTTCTTGCTCAATCCTCTTCTCAAGTTGCCTAGATAAGTTTTAACTATGGTGGCTAATTTTTCTATGGTGAAATCTTATGATTTTCAAGCTCAAAATTGAGCTTTAATGGAGGTTTTGGGTGAGGGAGAGGGTGAGGGAGAGAGAGTCACGTTTTTGATGAAGAAGATGACTTTATTATATTTTTTTTTTCTTTTCTTTTCTTTTATGTCTTAGGAAGACCAAAATTCCCAAATTAATAAAATAAATCAATTAAGCCTTTATGACATCATGCATGATGTCATCACTTTGACTTTTCCATCTTCTTTCTTTTTTTTTCTATTAGTTCTTTAATTTAATTCTCGATTCCGAAATTTTCTTTTCTCCGATTTTATTCGACAGTTAGGTCAGGAGTCAGCTCTCGGGGTCAATTGACCAAATTGCCCCTCGCCGGTTCATCCCGGTTTGTAAATAATCCAATATTTCTTCCGGCTCCCTGACCTAATTATTTGACTGGCTTAACAGTTCTTTTTCATGATTTTCTCTTTTCCACTGTGTTCATAAGGGTCCTAAGGACCGCAGCGTCACTTTTTACGGTTCGAAATTTGAGTTTAAAATGACTTCACAGTCGTTCCCGAGGAGGTCACTCATCGCTGTGACTCTCGGCTCGTTTAACCTCTTATGTTCTGTTTTTCTTATTTATAGTTAACTAATTAAACATTACTAATTATTTGTGTTTATGGCTTCTCAAATTGTCTTAAGTGTGGCCCTAATCCCATTAATTGTCCGGACCGACACCGGTCACTGGAACAGTGAAATATACCAGGCTATACAACGGGGGTGTTACAATTCTCCCCCCCTTAAATAAATTTCGTCTCAAAATTTTTACCTGGTATCAATCTCTGAACAGCTGTGGGTGTTGTCTCCTCATGTCCTCCTCTCGTTCCCAAGTAGCTTCTTGGCCCAAATGATGGTTCCACAGCACTTTTACCAACGGTATCTGCTTATTCCGCAGCTGCTTCACCTCATAAGCTAGAATCTTTATGGGTTCTTCTTCATATGTGAGGTCTGAATTTACTTCTATTTCTTCTACTGGTAGTACATGAGATGGGTTTGATCGGTACCTCCTCAACATAGACACATGGAAGACATTATGTATCTTCTCCAACTCTGGAGGTAGTGCCAACCGATATGCCAAAGGACCCACTCTTTCTAGAACCTCATATGGCCGGATAAAACGAGGACTCAGTTTCCCCTTTCTGCCGAATCTCATAATTCTCTTCTAAGGAGAAACTTTGAGGAAAACCTTCTCACCCACTGCATACTCAATATCCCTTCTTTTCAAATCAACATAGGACTTTTTGACGGCGATGCGCTTTTAAGTCGACCCCTGATCACCTTGATTTTCTCTTCAGTCTGTTGAACAATTTTGGGTCCAATCATTTTTCTTTCACCCACGTCATCCCAACACAATGGGGTTCTACATTTTCTGCCATACAAAGCTTCATATGGAGGCATCCCAAGGCTTGATTGATAGCTGTTGTTATAAGCAAACTCAATCAAAGGCAAGTGTGTATCCCAACTACCCTCAAACTCAATCACACAAGCACGTAGCATGTCCTCCAAGATCTGAATTACCCTCTCGGATCGCCATCCGTCTGCGTGGGTGGAATGCAAGATCGAAGTTCAATCTAGTTCCTAGGGCTCTCTCAAGACTACCCTAATCTAGAAGTGAACCTAGGATCTCTGCTCGATATGATAGATCTGCACTCCATGTAGTCTCACAATCTCATCAATGTATAACTTGGCCAATCTTTCTAAACTGTAGTCCATCCGAACTGGCAGAAAATGAGCAGACTTAGTTAGTCTGTCAACAATGACCCAAACTGCATCATGACTCTTCTGTGTCCTCGGAAGTCCCATTACAAAATCCATCGTTATTCTTTCCCATTTCCATTCTGGTACTGGTAGTGGATGTAACAACCCAGCGGGTACTTGATGCTCTGCCTTTACTTGCTGACAAGTTAGGCATTTGGATACAAACTCTGCCACATCTCTTTTCATACCCATCCACCAGTAATGCTCCTTTAGCCCTCTATACATTTTTGTGCCACCAGGGTGCATGGCAAAAGGAGACTCATGTGCTTCCTTCAAAATGATCTGCCTCAAATCAACATCATTAGGAACACACATTCTGCCCTGGTGTAGCAGTAGACCATCATCTCTGATTGAGAATTCTGGTTTCTTGCCCTGCTGGACTTCTTCCATCAGCTTCTGATACTTCTGATCATTCTGAGCAGCCATTCTAATCTGATCAATCAACACTGGCTGTACATGCCATGCAACTGCTGTCTGCCCCTCATCATTAATCTCTAAACTGGCATGTAATGATCTCAACTCATGTACCAAAGACAAAGGAGTAACTCGTAGACTTGCCATAGTCTTGCGACTTAAGGCGTCAGCCACAACATTAGCTTTCCCTGGCTGATAGTCTATCAGACAATCATAGTCTTTTATCAACTCTAACCATCTCCTCTGTCTCAAATTCAGCTCTTTCTGGGTGCCCAAATACTTCAAACTCTTATGATCTGTGTAGATGTAGCACTTCTCCCCATACAAATAATGTCTCCAGATCTTAAGAGCAAACACAATGGCTGCAAGCTCCAAATCATGTGTCGGATAATTCCTCTCATGCGGTTTTAGCTGGCGTGATGCATAGGCAATGACATTTCGATCTTGCATCAACACACAACCTAACCCATTGTGAGAAGCATCGCTGTAAACTGTATACTCTTACCCGAGTAGGTAAAGTCAAGACCGAGCCTCACAAACATCTTTTCAACTCATCAAAACTTTGGCCGGCATTTGTCCGTCCACCAAATTTCACATCTTTTCTAAGCAGCTTGGTCAATGGAGATGCTAACATGGAGAATCCTTCACAAATTGTGGTAGTATCCAAATAAACCAGAAAACTACGAATTTCGTGACATTTCTGGGTGGCCTCCAATTAAGGACAGCTTCAATCTTACTTGGATCTACCTTGATACCCTCTTCTGATACTACATGCCCCAAGAAAGATATTTCCTTCAGCCAAAATTCACACTTCGACAATTTGGCATATAGCTGTTTCTCCCTCAAAATCTGCAGTACAATCCACATATGTCTGTCATGCTCTTCTACATTCCTCGAATAGACCAATATATCATCTATGAATACCACAACAAACTGGTCGAGATATGGTCTGAAAATAGTGTTCATCAGATCCATAAAAGCAGCCGGAGCATTAGTTAACCCGAATGGCATGACTAGGAATTCATAATGGCCATAGCGGGTTCTGAAGGCAGTTTTAGGAATACTTTGTTCTTGTACTTTCAGCTGATAATAACCTGATCTCAGGTCAATTTTGGAGAACACAGCTGCACCCCTCAACTGATCAAACAAGTCATCAATGCGGGCAATGGATATCTATTCTTTATCGCCACCTTATTCAACCGCCGGTAATCAATGCATAACCGAGAGTGCCATCCTTCTTCTTACGAACAACACCGCGCTCCCCAAGGTGACACACTAGGGCGGATAAAGCCCTTGTCAAGCAATTCTTGAAACTGCACTTTAAACTCTTTCAATTATGCAGGTGCCATTCTATATGGCATTATGGAGATTGGGTCCTCACCAGGACTAACATCCATCTCAAAAAGCACCTCTCTTTATGGAGGTAATCATAGCAATTCATCAGGAAACACATCCGGAAAGTCACATACCTTAGGGATGTCCCTTAGTGCCGACTCCCCACCGGGTGTCTATCACATGTGCCAAGTATGCTTCACACCCTTTCTCGACCATTCTTCCGCTAGTGCAATTAAATGATTTTTGATGGCAGTAAATGCCTCTCCCCGTGTATTACCACATCACCGTATAGAGGGAGACCAAAAGTGACTGTCTTCAGTCTACAGTCAATCATGGCGTGATGCTTGGCTAACCAATCCATGCCCAAGATGATATCATACTCTCTGAAGGGCAATTCAATCAAGTCGGACAGGAAAACATGTCCTTGGATCACCAAAGGACAGTCTCTATAAATTCTGTTGACCCGGACCTCTTGTCCTAATGGACTAGTTACTAGCACTTCAAAACCCATTTGCACACATGGAACAGCAAGTGAACTGACTATGCTAGCACTAACATATGAATGGGTTGAACCCGGATCAAACAATACAAATACATCTTGACCAAAGATAGAGAATATACCAGCTACCACATCAGAAGTCTCAGCTTCTTCTCGCTGTTTCATTGCGTAGATTCTGGTTGAAGCACTTCCTTGTGCTGATTGACCAACTATGCCCGATCGTCAAGTAGTGCCTCTACCTCTGCCTCTTCCTCTGCCAACTGACTGTGAACTTCTGGGAGCAGGACTCTGAATAGATCCCTCGGCAGTAGTAGGAGCTGGGCTATATCTCGGAGCACTAGTACAGTCTCTTGCTAAATGACCCTTGCCTCCGCAGCTTAGCGAGCTCAAAGGCCCAATAACATTCCCCATGAATCTTGCCACAAGTCTCACAGGCGGGCGTAATGTGAACCTGCTGATCGCCTGCGGACTTAGGGGTCTCTGTCCGGAGAATCGGCCCCTACTAAATCTTACACCTCGACCCCTGCTGGGTCCACTAAACTTCTTTCTCTTTCCAGAGGTAGCACCGTAACTCGCTCAACTGATTTTTCCCCCTTGTCTTTTTCTAATTTCTCGACTTTTTCCCTCACTGGGTTTGCTTCTGCTTCAACTCTCTCCAGTTCAAGTGCTTGAGACATAAGTTCTGAGAAGTTGCTGTGTCGAAATCCCATAACTTGCATCCTTATCTTTGGGCTTCAAACCCGTCTCAAATCTCTGGCATCTTGCTTTACTGGTAGTAAGGAGACTCTCTGCATAGTGACTCAGGCGGGAGAACTCCCTCTCATACTCTGCCACTGATCAATTTCCTTGTTGCAAACTCAAAAATTCTTGCAATTTCTGATTAACATATGCGTCGGGATGTATTTGCATGCAACTCTCTCGATGAAGTCATCCTGTGTTAGCATTGGTGGTTCGCTAAGCCGTGGGGATGGTCTTCCACCAATCATATGCATCCCTTGCGTGGCGACACGTAATATTCGAACTTCAACTCATCCGCAGGCGGCAATTTCTTAAACACTCTGCCCATTCTTTCAAGCCATTGCTCGCTCTAAAGGGCCATCAGACCCTTTAAATTCTGCAGCCCATACTTCGCAATTTATCATATTGTCCGCTCGAGGCGATGGTTGTGTCACGTGGTTGGGGTGGAGCTTGAGCAGCATACCTCACCATTTGTCAAACATCGTAGCCATCTGCTATGCGAATTGTGCAAGAAATCAGGCATTTGTGGGGTCAGGCCACACCCACCGACATTCGAAAGCTGGGCGTCCCCTTGTGCCTCAGCTTCAACAGACTGCTCAACTGAGCGATCCCCTTCTTCCATAACAGTCTGGAGTAGGGTATCTCCTGAACAAGTAACACAAGGAGATTTCCCTCCGTTAGTTCATATTCATGATGTAATGCACTGTATGTAACAATTATGGACATTGAGCAGTTGTACTTAACAAGAAAGACACAAATTTATATGTTAAAACATACTTCAAAAATTTGCTCTGATACCACTAAAACATGTCACACCTTACCCCTCTGTAAGGCATAATATGATCCCGTAGAATACCTAATGAACTATCGAACTTCACCTACCGATAACTCATTAAGTACCCTACAAGGGATTTTAAAACAATTTTCTTATTTTTGATAAGTGGTGAGCATTTTCTAATAGGCATTTAAAACATTTAGTTAAAATTAAAACTAGTTAATATTTTTGGTCCATTTTAGTTTTCCGCAAATTCTATAGAAATTTTGACAGAGTTTCCTCTGTATTTTGAGAAAACCGTTCTTCAAATAACCTGAAAAGCACTTCTAAAAGTTTTTCTCAACCACTACTTGGTTTCACAATCAAACTCAATCAATTTCTCAAAATTCACAAGTTCAATAGTTCTCAAAATATCACAATCAATATCATACATATTTCATTAAAAACAAAATAATTTATACACAACCTTACAAATTTATATCAAAAGAAACACAAACTAAACTTTATTACAAACTTCATACAAATTTGTGTACAAGCTCAAGACCCATTTTTACATGTTCATACATTTATGTGCAATATATACATCAAAAGAAGTATTTACAGCTAGGGTATAAATTATACCCGAAGGCTTCAAGTCGATGACTTCACACACTTCAAGACTCGATTGCTCCTCTAGTCTCTGTCTGACAGAATAAAGCTATCACGAGTACTAGGACTCATGGTGCACAATATACTAAAATAATCTTTATGCAAAGCTTAAAGCACATTCATTCAAAAATTTGGGTAAACATGAAAATTAAATACAATCATGCATTGTGAGATTTTACATGTAAACCAAGTTCATTTTAAAGTATCAAAACACATTTCATAAAACCCACAGTTAGATCATGCCATTCGAAACAAATAGAATCTCAATAGCCAGAGGCTAAAGAGAAATCACATGAATCTCAATAGCCAGAGGCTAAAGAGAAATCATATCACAGGCTAGCTAGCTCAAATATATGGATATCCATTCACATCCTCTTCTACTGGCACACCTCAACACTTCTCCAGAGAAGGAATCAAAATTCGAAACTAATTACCCCCACTAGTCGTGCTAGTGAGGTGTTCAAATATATGGTCATGACACTATGGTTTCAAAACTTATCTTAACAATTTGCTAAACATTGTCATTTCAAATATACACAATAACTTTCACAATTTAAATCAAACATCATAAAAATACTATAATCCAATATTTCACATTATTCAAAACATTATGCAAAAGATGATTATAAAAGTATATGTTGTGCACAAACCTCAAACGAGTCGCCTGTTGGCCTTGACTCGACTCCTCGGGTTCTGTCCCGGTATTTTTTTCCACTGAAACACGAAATTTTCCAATGTTTCAGTACTAAAACTTAAAATAAATCCAAAATAAACTTAACTTCACATTTAGCTAGCTCTAACGTGTTAAATTCGACGTTCTCAAAATTTTGTGTTTCGGGTTACTATTCACTGCACTATTCAAGTCAAATTATTGACTTTCTAAGGCTTAATAGGTATGGGAACTCCAACTTCACCAACATACCACATTTTGGTCACCAAACTTGTTGGTTTTGGTCATTTGTTTAAAGCTTAGGTCATTTTGGCAAAATAGCAAATTTTCGCTTTTGTTCTCGGTTGCACTGTTTCATTGGTCGGTCTACTGTTGGAATTTGACAAAACTTCCTTCATAGAAAATGTTCCTTATTATCTTAAGTGTATTCTCATTTTTGGATCACCTCAATCGGAGTTTTGTAGCTCAAGTTATGGCCAAAATAAGTTTACTGTTCACGTGTACTGTTCATACTGAGATTTTGGTGCTGGCAGATTTTTGGTCCAACTTTGGTTAATAATTTGATCAAGTTAAGTTCATAATTTGGTCTCACTTTCTTCATATGAAATGTTTTACTATGTCTTAGGTTTCCATCGGTTCAAGAATCGCCTAAATCCGAGTTTTTTAGAGAGACTTATAACCATACAAACATTGCTGCTCAATGAAAATTCTGCAGAATCTCAGCACAGTAAATTTAACTTTGCTCAATGATTTGAATGAGTTAATGGCCTAATTTGGGTTGGTGTTCTTCATGAAAGTTTTAGGTCTATATCATATCTAATTTCTGGTAAAATTTCAGGTCAATTTGACCTACCTAGCTCGAGTTATGACCAAATGAATAGTTACTGTTCATTTGGTCAGTTTAGTGCAGTGGCAGCCTGCTATCAACTCACTTTGGTCAATTGTTTCACCAAGTTTTGGTCAGTTTTTGGCTATGGTTCCTTAATGAAAATTGTGCTCTTTTATGTCTATTTTCATCTCCAATTGGTGGCATATCAATTGGACTTATAAAATTTGAGTTTTGGTCCTTCAAAGTGGGTTTCGTCATGCTGCCAGCAGCATGACCATTGACCTACGAATTTAACTTAGTTTCCTATCATTCCCACACAAGTTATTTGGTCATAATTGACCATTATTTCACTTCACAATAGGTTAAACATGCCATTTATGTATTTCTCCAAATTTTGGTTCATAAACCCTAGCATTGAAAACCCTAACTCATCATTTTCATGCCTTTAACTAGTTCTAATGGTTTAAATGTTAATCATTTAACTATGTAAATTTTCTAAACTCATTCAATTGCATCATATTCATGCAAACAATACTCCTCCCAACCAGGCCAAATTTCAGCAATGGTCATTCTCCCATGTTTGTTTCATTTAATCAAGTTCTAAGCTCACTTTCAACCATCACATGTGCATTTGAATGGATAAATGAAGAGTTTAGCATACTAACCTTTGTGTAGCAATTTTCTTCCTCCTTTCCTTCAAATTTTCCTTCTTTCTTTCTTGCTCAATCCTCTTCTCAAGTTTCCTAGATAAGTTTTAACTATGGTGGCTAATTTTTCTATGGTGAAATCTTATGATTTTCAAGCTCAAAATTGAGCTTTAATGGATGTTTTGGGTGAGGGAGAGGGTGAGGGAGAGAGAGTCACGCTTTTGATGAAGAAGATGACTTTATTATATTTTTTTTTCTTTTCTTTTCTTTTCTTTTATGTCTTAGGAAGACCAAAATTCCCAAATTAATAAAATAAATCAATTAAGCCTTTATGACATCATGCATGATGTCATCACTTTGACTTTTCCATCTTCTTTCTTTTCTTTTTTTTTTTTTTCTATTAGTTCTTTAATTTAATTCTCGATTCTGAAATTTTCTTTTCTCCGATTTTATTTGACAGTTAGGTCAGGAGTCAGCTCTCGGGGTCAATTGACCAAATTGCCCCTCGCCGGTTCATCCCGGTTTGCAAATAATCCAATATTTCTTCCGGCTCCCTGACCTAATTATTTGACTGGCTTAACAGTTCTTTTTCGTGATTTTCTCTTTTCCACTGTGTTCATAAGGGTCCTAAGGACCGCAGCGTCACTTTTTACGGTTCGAAATTTGAGTTTAAAATGACTTCACAGTCGTTCCCGAGGAGGTCACTCATCGCTGTGACTCTCGGCTCGTTTAACCTCTTATGTTCTGTTTTTCTTATTTATAGTTAACTAATTAAACATTACTAATTATTTGTGTTTATGGCTTCTCAAATTGTCTTAAGTGTGGCCCTAATCCCATTAATTGTCCGGACCGACACCGGTCACCGGAACAGTGAAATATACCAGGCTATACAACGGGGGTGTTACATGCTATAAACCTTCAGGGAGAAACAGTTGTATGCTAAGTTATCAAAAAGTGAATTTTGGCTGAAAGAAATCGCTTTCTTAGGGCACATTGTATCAGCTGAAGGCATTAAGGTAGATCTCAGCAAGGTAGAAGCTATCCTTAATTGGAAGCCACCCAGAATGTTACAGAAGTTCGTAGTTTTCTGGGTGTAGCTAGTTACTACCATCGTTTTGTAAAGGGATTCTCCATGTTAGCATCTCCACTGACCAAGCTGCTTTAGAAAGATATAAAATTTCAGTGGACTAATAAATGCCAGTAGAGCTTTGATGAGTTGAAAAGATGTTTGACTGAAGCTCCAGTCCTGACTTTACCTATACCGGGTAAAGAATATACTATTTACAGTGATGTCTCTCACAATGGGCTAGGCTGTATACTGATGCAAGACCGAAATGTCATTACTTATACATCACGTTTGCTGAAATCCCATGAGAAAAACTATCCTACACATGACTTGGAGCTAGCAGCTATTGTATTTGCTCTGAAGATCTGGAGATACTATTTGTATGGGGAAAAGTGTTGCATTTACACAGATCATAAGAGCTTAAAGTATTTGGGCACGTAAAAGGAGTTGAATTTGAGATAGAGGAGGTGGCTAGAGCTAATTAAAGACTATGACCTCTTAATGGATTATTAACCAAGGAAAGCAAATGTGGTAGCTGATGCCTTAAGTCGCAAGACTATGGCTAATTTAAGGGTTTCTCCTTTGTCCATGGGGCATGAGTTAAGGGCATTGCATGTTAATCTGGAGATAGATAATGAGGGACAAATGATAGCTACTTGGCAAGTGAAGCCATTGCTAACTGATTAGATTAAAACAACAGTACAAAATGGTGAAAAGTATCAAAAATTGATGGAAGAAGCTTGGGATGGTAAGAAACCTAGATTTTTAGTGAATGATGATGGCTTACTATTACACCAGGGTAGAATGTGCCAAAATGTATAGAATGGTAAAAGCGCATTATTGGTGGATGGGTATGAAGAAGGACATAGTTGAATATGTATTTAAATGACTGACTTATCAGGAAGTGAAGGCTGAACACCAAGTGCCAGCTGGTTTGCTACAACCATTGTCAATTCTTGAGTGGAAATGGGAATGGATCACTATAGATTTTTGTGGTGGGACTTCCTAGAACACAGAAGAATCATGATGCAGTTTGGGTCATTGTGGATAGATTGACAAGTCTGCCCACTTTCTGCCAGTGAGGATGGACTATAGCCTAGACAGGTTGGCTAAACTATATATTGATGAGATAGTGAGACTTCATGGAGTGTTGGTATTTATTGTGTCAGATAGAGATCCAAGGTTCACTTCTAGATTTTAGGGTACTCTCCAAAAAGCCCTAGGAACTAGATTAAACTTTAGTAATGCATTCCATCCACGCATGATGGCCATTCTAAAAGGGTAATTCAAATCTTGAAGGATATGCTACGTCCTTATGTGATTGAATTTAAAGGTAGTTGGGATACACACTTGCCTTTGATTGAATTTGCCTACAATAATAGCTATCAATCAAGCATTGGGATGCCTCCCTACGAAGCTTTGTATGGTAGGAAGTGCAGAACTCCCTTATATTGGGATGAAGTGGGTGAAAGGAAATTAATTGGCCCAGTAATTGTGCAACAAATTGAAGAGAAGATTAAGCTTATCAGAGACAGACTCAAGGCTACATCAGATCGTCAGAAGTCCTACATTGATTTGAAAAGAAGAGATATTGAGTATGCTGTGGGTGACAAGGTATTCCTCAAGGTTTCCTCTTGGAAGAAAATTATGAGATTTGGTAGAAAGGGAAAACTGAGTCCTTGCTTCATCGGGCTGCATGAGGTTCTGGAGAGAGTGGGTCCTTTGGCCTATAGATTGGCACTACCTCCAAAGTTAGAAAGGATTCATAATATTTTCTATGTATCTATGTTGAGGAGGTACAGATTAGACCAATCTCACATTCTACCAATAAAAGAGATTGAAGTGAATCCAGACCTCACTTATGAGGAAGAACCCATAGAGATCTTGGCATATGAGATGAAGCAGCTGAGGAACAAGCAGATACCTCTAGTGAAAGTGTTGTGGAACCATCATTTAGGCCAGGAGGCTACTTGGGAGCGTGAGGAGGACATGAGGAGACAACTCCCACAGCTGTTAGAGACTAACACTAGGTAAAATTTTAGGACAAAATTTCTTTTAAGGGGTAAAGAATTGTAACACCCCCATACTAAGTAGTCTATACATTCTACTATTTCAGTGACTAGTGTCTGTCCTGACAATCAGAATGTTTAGAACCATATCTAAGTCATCTAGAAAAGCCATAAATATAAATTAATAGAAATCATGTGAAGGTGAAATAGAAATGAGAAAACAAAACCTAATCGGTTAAATGAGTCGAGGTCCCAGCTATAGGTGACCGAATAAGGAAGCGGCTGCGAGCTCAGTTGCTACCATAAATTCGTATAGGACCCTATGACACCCTAGGCTAAGGGATAATTGTGAAACTAATGATAACATGAAAACATAGAAAAGAATAGAGAATAAGTTCAAATAATTGAATCAATATTCAAAGAGCTATTGAACACTATTAGAAAAATGAATTAGAACCAATGAAGGGCATTTTGGTTAATTCACTTATAGAGGTAGATTTTGACCTAAATGTCCATTAAAATATGTGAAATTAAAATATTGAAAAACGAATGAAAATGAAAAGGTGTGTAAAAAAAAGAAAAATGAAAAAGGAAATTCCAATTTTAATGGATTTATGATGTCATGGTTGACATAAGCATGACATAATTAATAAATGTAATTTAAATAAATTAATTAATGGAATTATCTACATCAAATATAAGACAAAAGAGGAATTAAAAAGAAATAAAATACTCCCTCTTCAACCTCTAGTTGGCTGGCCATTCTCTCCTCCTTCACCATCTCACCATTCTTCCTCCATTGATAAGCATCTTGAGCTCCCAAAACCCTAATTTAACTTCATAAATCTCATAGCCACTAAAGCAAAACCTTGTTACTTGATCTTGGTAAGAAGTTTGGGAACAAAAAGAAGCAAAGAAGTAAAGAGTTGGAAGAGAGAAAATTCTGCTCAATAAGGTAAGCCATCCTTTCCACTCTAAATTGATATCTACACATAGAATTTAGGTTGAATAAGAGGCAATAACCTAAGAAAATTTAAGAAATACGCATGAATGGTGGTGTAGTAATTTCGGCCAGCATGAGAACTTGGGGAATTGATGTGTTTTTAATTTAATTTATGTTGAATTGGAACTTGATTGATGTTTTATACATGATTTGGGAAGTGAATTTCATGAATTGTGAAGTTAGGGGAAATTAGGGTTAGTGGTGTTAGTAGTATGCTCTAGAGCATATCATTTAGTATATATCTTGTACATTTTTTATTAATAAAAGACATTTTCACTTTTCTGTTTACATAATATATTTATATGTAATAGAAAAGGTCCATTGATATTTTGTTAGAAATTTTATTCTTAAGTTGTTAAGAATATGAGTGACAGTACTTCTAGCACAAAGTATCATAAATAGGTTCATAATCGAGGATACTTCATAATAAGGACATGACTTATCCAGCAATATTGTTTTCATGTTTGTTCCCAAGTTATTTATATGAGATATAAATAAGATGGAATGGTAAGTCTCATGCCATATAACAAACATGATAGGCACTTATACATGATAAGTAGGCCGAACCAGTGACACTTATGACAAGCACATGGAGATTACTCTTGTCAATGTATTGTCATAAATCATACCAGTGCATATAATCTTTAGACCTGAGATAGCACAGTTATCTTGTACATAGGTGGTTTGAGTTTGATACTGCTTTCATATTTATACTATGTATGGGTATATGGGCATGTGTTGGCTCCTACTAGTTATATATGGAGGTAGGTGTTGATTAAGATGGAATCTATTCCTCTAAGTAAATAAAGATAAAATCCTATGTTCATTTAATTGTTCTTGATATTTCAAGTTCCTGGCCAGGACATATAGATTTAATCAAAAAAGAGTTTCTGATGAGAAAATCTTTTTAATCAAGAACTGGAATTAAAAGAGAACATAATATTCATAGTAAATGAGTTTGACATAAACCATGACTCCAGGTTGAGTTGGAATTTTGTAACAGAGAGATTCTAGTGCATGGTAACATATGATTATAGGTTCATTTAAGGTAAACCTTATCACTGATTGGGTGACCATGGCATGCTATGGTAGGTGTTAACCATGGTTTATGAGGTACATAAAATGATTAGGAGAAATCATTTATGGTAAGAAAGAGTTCTGATGATATTGAGAGTTGATATCATGTTTCATTGCCAATTAGTGATGAGCCTAGTAAGTCACACACATACACAAGTAATCACCTAATTAAATATGATTTAATTAATTAAATAAAGAGTTTAATTGATTAATTAAATAGGTTTGGTTTGCAATTAGATTGCAAAGTCCCTAGCATGACTTGAGACCAAATCTAGGTTATTGGATGTACAGTATAAGTTAAATTTATATTTAAAGTATTTAAATATGAATTTAATTAATGAGAAATTAATTAATAGAGATTAATTAATTAATTTATATTTGATATAAATTGATTAGAAGAAGAGAAATAATTATTTTGGATTGAGAACTCAAAATTAAGATACAAGGGCATTTTGGTCATTTCACAAAGTGACATGTGGCACCATGAGATGGTGACACATGGCATTACACATAAGCTTGCCAAATGTTTTTAATCATGTAAGATTATTAAAATTAAGATTAAATATAGGTTTGACACTTGGCACAATGTGATTGGGTCAATTAAACCTAGAACCAATCAGAGGGTGACATGTGGCAAGGTTTTAATATGTTAACCTAGCTATATAAGTGTTGTTATGAAGAGAAAAAATACAACCAGTAGCTGCTCCTCCTTTGTGCCGCCACTTTGAAGCTCTCCCTCTCTTCTTCTTCATCTCTCATCTATTCCAAGAGATTAGCAAACAATCTCTTGAATTAAAAATATTAGAAATCGTTTCTAGTGTCTTGTTTACATCTTTAATCTATTTAAAGGTAGAACTTGATTTTGTAATTAATAGAAAAAGCTTTAGAAGCTGTTCAAGGGCTGCCATAGGTGTTCTTAGTGTGGACAAGCTAGAGGGACAACATCTGGTGTCCTGAAGACGCATCTGAAAGGCACAAATACACTGTAGTACATCAAGAGGTTAGTGTATTTGTTCTTCATCTAATCTAGGGTTAATCTAATTAATTTTAAAATCTTAAATGGCAAATAAAGATCCAAAAACATATTAAAAGAGTTTTAATATGTTGTTTATCATTGAAATCAAATAGATAAAAATAAATCTTGCATGATGCATGTGACCCTAGGTGAAAATTTTTGAATTCAATGGTATAAACTTATGTTTTTCACGCTTCCGCTCCTTCAATCGGTATTAGAGCCACTATATTTGCCATTTAGATTGTTGATTATATGATTTAATTGTGTGTTTTTTATCATGGGATGATTTATCCATTGCTGGTTGCAATGGATGTGTGGCGGCATGCTTGAAGAACACCATCTTTGGTGCGCCAATTTTGGCTTCCATGGGTGCCTCAAGGTTTGGCTTTTTAATTTGCAATTGTTGTACAATCTAAAAGCTTATCCTATGTCTAATTAAATTGTTTAATTAGAATTTTAATCACACAATTAAATTTTGATTCAAATCTAAATTTTAAAAGTTGTTTGAATGTGATTCAAATCTGAATTTTTAAAGTTGTTTGAATCATATTTAGATCTAATTTTTTTTAAAGTTGTTTGAATAATATTTAGATCTAAATTTTTAAAAATGGTTTGAATGTGATTCAAATCTGATTTTTTAAAAATTGTTTGAATGTGATTCAAATCTGAATTTTTAAGGTTGTTTGAATGTGATTCAAATATGAATTTTTAAATTTATTTGAATCATATTCAAATCTGGATTTTTAAGTTGAATATGAGATATTCAATTTAATTTAAGTATGTATTTTTATTTAATTGTTAAATAGTGATATGCATGATGGATGATCGCGGACTATAAAAGACCAATGTGATTGGATTTATTTCTTTTATGTTTCTTTGGGATTGTAAATTAATTAATTTTGGGCATGTATTATTAAGGTTGTAATAATTTTTGGGTTGTAATTTCATTTATTTAAGTTCTTGTAAATTCGTATTGGTTTGCCAAGGATTACTATGTAATATTGGATTGTAAGAAGTTCAAGGAGGTTAAGAGCATTGGTGGGACCAGTGGGAGGAATTCAAGATCAAGTGTTGATTATGTACTCCTTCAGCAACTCTTGTAACATAAATGAATGAAATGCACCTAGAAATGCCCTGATTCAATTCTTGGTGGCTCAGAATTAAAACCCTTAGAAAGTCCATGATCATACCATATTTATTTATTGTCCATGAATGCATGAGATGTATGTGAATGTACGCAGTATATGATATATGCATGCTAAATGGATAATGTGCAAAGTGAGACCTTAATAGTAATTAGGATGACCATAAAATCTTCCAAACAAATGATTAAGTTGAAAATGCTATAATTAAAGTAATTATAACATGGGCCCTCCATTGATGCAATTATTTTAAGAAATTTTAAATGCTTGCATAAGATGCAATTAATTTAAGAGATTTTCTTAAGAATAATTGTTAAGCATGAGATGATGTAAATATGTAAATGGTTTGGTGGCCAATATTGGATGTACCTGAGGACATTAAAATTATTTGCATAATTACTGACTTAATGGGATCAACTTAACTAATGCAAGATAAGTCAATAATGGATGTACACAGATTTTGAGCATTAGGGGCTAGGTAAAGGATTGAACCTCACATGAGATGTGATGGGCAAGGAGTTGCTCACTTATAGTTTATTGTAATTCCAATAATGAATGTACCTGAGGATGATCAATAGAATTATAAGAATTCAATCACCCATTAGAAATCCATCCAACTAGGATTTCCGTTTTCTACTTTGGAAGTGTAGGATTCGCTAAGTTAGTGGAAGGACCAATTTGATTAAAAGACCATAATCATTTTGGTTAATTACTTGATACATTTACTAATTAATCTGGTTATTTTCTGCGGTTAATTTTCTGATAATAATGAGCACAGAATAACCATCACCATCTAATATCCTTGCAAGCATACTTGATCCCAATAGGTTGACAGGACCTAATCTCTCTGATTGGCTAAGAAATTTGAAACTTGTCCTAAACCATGAACATATAGAATATGTTCCAGACTCAAATGTTCCTGGTCCCTTACCTCCAGAGGCCACTAAAAAGGAACATGAAGCTTTGGACAAGTGGAAGGAGCATGATATGAGAGCTAAGTGTTTCATGCTTACTTCCATGAGTAATGAGTTAGAGAAGCAGCATGAAAACATGCAGAGTGCGAGTGAGATCCTTCTTCACCTGCAAGAGTTGTATGGTGAGTGCAGCAGGAATGCTAGGTATGAGATATCTAGGCAGCTATTTCGCATGAGAATGTCTGAGGGACAGAATGTTGGGGTTCATGTCCACAAGATGATTCGGCTAATTGAGCAGCTGGAACATCTTAACTTCAACATGGATTTCCAACTGTATACGGATTTGATCCTTCAGTCCCTTCCTGAGTCTTTTGGGAATTTTGTGACAAATTTCTATATGACTAAACAGGAATGCACCTTAGCTGGTTTACTCAACATATTGGTTATTGCCCAAAAGAATATGCCGAATAATAAAGGAAAAGAGGTAGCTTTGATTGCATCTTCTTTTGCTAGAAAGTCCAGCAAGAAGAAGGGCAATAAGAAAAGGAAATCTCAGATTCCTGGCCCTTCCAAGAAAATAGCTAAACAGAAAGGGAAGACTAAAGCTGATGGAGGCAAAGGAAAGTATTTCCACTGCCAGAAGGATGGGCACTGGAAAAGGAACTGCCCAGAGTTTCTTGTGTCACACCCTATCCCTTCGTAAGGCATAACATGATCCCATAGTATACCTAATGAATTACTAACTTCGTCTACTGATAACCCATTAAATACACTACAAGGGATTTTAAAACTTTTCTTACTTCTTTTTACAGTGGTGAGCACTATTGACAGGTGTTAAAAATTTTTTAACTGAAGTGAAACCAAATAACACATTTGAAGTAATAACAATTTTTGTAAAAATTTTGGCAAAGTGCTATCTGTATTTTGAATAAAATAGTTCTTCAAAAACCTATAAAAAACATTCAAATATATAATTCCTCAATCCCAAATTCCAATAATTTGTTCAACACAATAAATTTCTTAATATTATCAACTCAGTTTAACAATCAATTTTTCCAGTGTTTCCAAAAAAAAACAAAAAACTGAGATAAGATAAATTTATCACAATACTTTTACAGGCCAAATAGTTTACAATTTTAGTTTACAACTACTCCAGACCAAGTACAATATATACATACAGTGCAAATACATTACAACAAAAACTACAAAATATGGTATACTCAATATACCCGGTGAAATCTCAAAATGTAGCACAAGCAGCCTACTCTGCTGCTCTGTCCGTCTGTCTACCTGCGACAGCAATGAAAAAGCTATCGCTGAGTAAAATTTACTCAGTGGTGCACAATAACAATTTAAAATGCTGTATATAAAACTTTTATTGACAATTTACAATTCAAACAATTCACAATTTTTCAAAGCTCATATAACATAAATTTGATCAAACAATTGAATAACACAATGTTGCCAATCAATAACACAATTTGATCAAATAACTGAATAACACATTGTTGCCAATCAATAACACAATTTGATCAAATAACTGAATAACACAATTTTGCCAATTAATAACACAATTTGATCAAATAACTAAATAACACAATTTTGCTAATAACACAATTTGATCAAATAACTGAATAAAATAGTTTTGCCAATCAATAAAACAATTTGATCAAATAACTGAATAATACAGTTTTGCCAATCAATAACACAATTTAGGCCATGACATAAATTTTTCCGAACATGCCGTGTGTACATCACGACAAGGCATACTCACCCCACTAATCAAAATCAATGAGGGAGGAAGCTAGCTAGATAATGAGAACTCATCCACACTCATCTCAGACTGGCAAGTCAAAGATGGAGGAATATAATCACACTCACCCCATAAATGGAGGAGGAACATAGTAACATTATCATGCCAAGTGTGAATCAAAACAATTCCAAATCACAATATTTCATACAAACCACAAATCACATTTTATCTCAAAATTTCCATTTGCAAAGTAGGCAACAGAATAATTTTCAAATAATATTCCCAAAGCTAAAACAATAAAAAATTATTCATAACTCATTTCTCCAAATAAATTTTCTAGTAAAAGCAGTGAATATAAAAAGTATTGTGCACAGACCTCTAATATATGCCTCTTGGCCCTGACTCAGTGTTCCTTATGCTTCTCAATATACTTTTCAACTGAAACACACAATTTAAAGTGTTTCAGTGCTCAATGAATTCGTTTCTAACAATAAAATCCAATATTTAAATTTTCTTAGTACTATTCTCTTCAATTCATTTCATTAGTCAACCTATAATGTTGACTCTTGATACACTCTAAGTGAGTCAATTCTAATGTTACCAATATGTCACATTTTATATGTAACACCCCTATTTGCATAGCCTGGTATATTTCACTGTTCCAGTGACTGATGTTGATCTGGACAATTAAGGGGATTAGAACCACACTTAAGACAACTAGAGAAGTCATAAACACAAATAATTAGTAATGTCCAATTAGTTAAGTATAAACAAGAAAAATAGAAGATAAGAAGTTAAACGAGCCGAGAGTCACAGCGATGGGTGACCTTCTCGGGAACGACTGCGAAGTCATTTTAAACTCAAATTTTGAACCGTAAAATGTGACGCCGCGGTCCTTAGGACCTTATGAACACAGTGGAAAAGAGAAAATCACGAAAAGAAGCTGTTAAGCGGTCAAATAATTAGGTCGGGGCGGAAGAAATATTGAATTATTTGCAAACCAGGATGAGCAGTAGGGGCAATTTGGTCAATTGACCCAGAGTGACTCTGACCTAATCAAATAAAATCGAAGAAAAGAAAATTTCGGAGTTGGGAATTAAATTAAAGAATTAATAGAAAAAAAAAAGAAAAGAAAAGAAAAGGCTAATTACATCGCTTTATGACATCAAAATGATGTCAAAATTAATTATTTTAATTCCCACAAATTTTGACCCATTCAAATACATAAAGTAAGTCTTAAAAGACATAAAAATTAAAAAAGAAAATGGTCTTCTCCTACCTCAAAAAAAAAAGGCAGCCATGGCTCTCCCAAGTTCCACCATTGACTCCTCCATGAAAGCTTGAATACAAGCTTTTAAATACCCATTTGACCCAACCTTACCCCAAATTCTCCCATAAAAACTTGATTTAATCACTTGAGAAAAAGATTGGTCATCAAAGAAAGAAGAAAAGAAGAAAGAAAATTGGAGAAAAGGGGAGTTAGAAGTTGCTACACAAAGGTCAGTGATTTAAGTTGCAAATGAGTTTATTACTTATGTTTATAACTTAGTTAACTTAGAAAAATGCTTAAAATGAAATAAAAATTTGTTGAGGGATCATGAATGATTTTCAGCCAGCATGTATATGAGAGTGATTTGCATGATTTGAATGGTTTGAATGGGTTTAAGAACTTTAGTTAGTTGAACGGTTAGGATTAAAAGCTTTGAAGGTAGCTAAATGCATGAGGTTAGTGAATTAGGGTTTGGACATTAGGGCTAGGCAGGTCAAAATAACCTGAAATTTTACCAGTGGTTAGATGAGATATAGGTTTAAAATTTTCATGAAGAACACGAACCCAAATTATGCCATTAACCAAATCAAATTACTGAGCAAAGTTGGGTCACTGAATCTGCAGACTGCAGATTTGCTATTTGAACACTAAAGTTTCAATGGCTATAACTCTCTCTAGAAAACTCCGATTTAGGTGATTCTTGAACCGATGGAGACATAAGGCATAGTAGAACATTTCATATGAAGAAAGTTAGACCAAATTATGGACCTAACTTGATCAAATTGCTGAACAAATTTGGAATTAATAATCTAACAGAACAAAATTCTGCAGCATGAACAGTAAATGTAATTTGCTTATAACTTGAGCCACAAAACTCCAATTGGGGTGATTCAAAAAGGAGAATAAACTTAAGACAATAGGAAACATTTTATATGAAGAAAGTTTTGCCAAATTCCAACAGTAAACTGACCAATGAAATAGTACAATTAGGGACACAAAAACTGAAAATTTGGCCATTTTGCCTAAAAGACCTAAGTTTTGAGAAAATGACCAAAACCAACAAGTTTAGTGACCAAAATGTGGTATGTGGGTGAAGTTGGAGTTCCCATACCTATTAAGCCTTAGAAAGTCAACAATTTGACTTGAATAGTGTAGTGAATAGTAACCCGAAACACAAAATTTTGAGAATGTCGAGTTTAGCACGTTAGAGCTAGGTAAAAATAAGGCTAAATTTATTTTTGGATTTATGTTAAATTATGGTACTGAAACATTATAAAATTGTGTGTTTTAGTTGAAAAGAATACCGGGAAGGAACCCGAGGAACCGAGTCAAGGCCAAGAGGTGACTCGCTTGAGGTTTGTGCACAACGTATACTTTTTATAATCATCTTTTGCATACTGTTTTGAATAATATGAAATATTGGATTATGGCATTCTTATGATGTTTGATCTAAATTGTTGAAATGTTATTATGTATATTTGAAATGACAATGTTTAGCAAATTATTAAGATAAGTTTTGAAACCATAGTATCATGACCATATATTTGAACACCTCACTAGCACGACTAGTGGGGGTAATTAGTTTCGAATTTTGATTCCTTCTCTAGAGAAGTGTTGAGGTGTGCCAGTAGAAGAGGATGTGAATGGATATCCATATATTTGAGCTAGCTAGCCTTGTGATGTGATTTCTCTTTAGCCTCTAGCTATTGAGATTCTATTTGTTTCGAATGACATGATCCAACTGTGGGTTTTATGAAATGTGTTTTGATACTTTGAAATGAACTTGGTTTGCATTAAAATCTCATAATTCATGTTTTGTATTTAATACTCATGTTTAGTCAAATTTTTTTGAATAAATGTGCTTTAAGTTTTGCATAAAGATTATTTTAGTATGTTGTGCACCACTGAGTCCTAGTACTCAGCGATAGCTTCTATTCTTGTCATCAGATCTGAGACTAGAGGAGCAGCAGAGTATTTCTTGAGGTGTGAGGAGCTATCAGCTTAAAGTCATCGGGTATAATTTATACCCTAATTGTAAATATTTCTTTTGATGTATGTATTGCATATAAAAGTATGGACATGTAAATGGGTCTTGAGCAGCTTGTACAAAGTTTGTATGAAGTTTGTAATAACAAAATTTAGTTTGAATTTCCTTTGATATAAATTTTGTAATGATGTATATATATATAAATTATTTTATCTCTAATGAAATATTAGTGGAACTATTTTATTTAATTTGAATGAAATGTATTGTTAGTATTTTGAGGATTATTGAATTTTGAACTTGAGAAATTGATTGAAATGATTGTGGAGTTGTTGAAATGGATTGAGTTTGATTGTGAAATTGAAGTAGTTGTTGAGAAAACATTTTTAGAAGTTCTTTTTACAGGTATTTGAAAAACTGGTTTCTCAAAATATAGACAGAACTCTGTCAAAATTTTTATAAAATTTGCCGAAAACTAAAATGGACCAAAAATATTAACTAGTTTTAATTTTAACTAAATGTTTTAAATACTTATTAGATAATGCTCACCACTTATCAAAAATAAGAAAATTGTTTTAAAATCCCTTGTAGGGTACTTAATGAGTTATCGGTAGGTGAAGTTTGGTAGTTCATTAGGTACTCTACGAGATCATGTTATACCTTACAGAGGGGTAAGGTGTGACATTATAGCCCTTAAGTGTTGGTATATGTTACCAAGTTCATTTCCAAGTGTATTGCATTTTATTGTAATTTACCGGATTTCGATGTACTATTTTAACCTAGTTGGACGACCTAGTTCCCTCGGTTTTCGAGTTTTGGTGCAAACTACAAACTTGTAGGTCTATGTCTTACTGCACGCGGGGCAAAATTTTAGATCATTCTGAGTTGTGTAGACCAAGATATGGTCAATTTACCAATGCTGGACAGAATGCACTAAAATGGTAGGCTTAGATCATTTTTAGGTCACGTTTGGTTCGGCCAGTTTTGGTACCTGAAATTGTGCAAGCTATTTGGCTTGGTTTTGGCTATTTATGGGCTTTGGTGTCTTCATAAGAATTGTAGATCTATGCCTAAAATATTCATGGTAAAAATTTCAGGTCATTTGAACCTGTTTTGAGTAAGTTTTGGTCAAAACACTAACTGCTGCCCAAATGGTCAATTTTTAGGCTTTCAAGTCACTAATTCGGATTTGGTTATTTTTCAAGTCACCTTTTAGGCAGAATTTAGGTAAGCTTCCTTCATGAAAGTTGGCACTTTTTGTGCCTAGTTTCACCTCTAATTGGTCTCATACCAATTGAAGTCACACATTTAAGGTTCTAAGCTAAAACATACACTGCCCTGCTACACATTTTTCATCACTTACCAATTACACATTCAATACTTACCAAGCTAACTATTTCATGCCAATTCTAGTTTGTACCATACCATTAACACACTTAACAACACATTTTGGTCATTTTGGACAGCTTGTAACCATTTTCAACATACACATTATAACCCAAAATTTTCCAAGTGCATTTACACAATTTAACCACATGAACATACCTCATTTACATGTCCAAATCCAAATAATTATTCACATACACATGCTGCCACCTTAAGCAACATAGTTCAACAATATTTCATGAACTTAAGTACTTCAATCTTCTTCATGAGGCTGTCACAAGTTTACACATACCCATCAACTTCCATTTTCACTTTTCAAGCTTACAAATCAAACTTTACACATGGAATTCAACTTCAATACAATTAAACATTTAAATCAACATTCAAACAACCATTTGCATGCAAGGACAAGCTATTCATGGTGAGGTTTCATGGCTACCTAAATGTCTCAACTCCAATAATTCATCAAACATAAAAAATTCTTCCATAAATCAACTACCCACAACCTTGGTTACTCTTTTAATGAAACAATAATTGAAAATACCCACTTACCTCTTTTAGACTTCTTCAAAACCTCACCAAAACTTATCTTTCTTGCTCCAAGTATGCTGCCCAAGGTGTATGGAACAACTTTAGTGAAGGAACTTTAACAAATGGAAGCTTGGATCATGGAGAGAGAAAGCTTGGTTGGGACATCTATGGAGTTTTCATTTGAGAGAGAAATATAATTCGGCAATGTGGTGATTCAAGGTTGAAGATGAGTTTTTGCTGTCCCATTTAGCTTAAATAGGTGTCCCAAATCTGCCTTAGTGGAGCACTAATGTAGTATATTGATTTTTTATTCCAAAATTTCATTATTCCCACATTTACCTCATTTCTTTTTCTATTTATATAATGTATCTCATTTTAATTTTTCATGACATTTTCAAAGTGTAATATCATTTATTTTTAATGGACATTTAGGTTAAAAGGCATCTCGGGGTGTCAATTGACCATAATACCCCTATTCGAGTTGCATTTTGACTTTTTCGGTAACACCAATTTTTATCGTTTTCTCGATTTCTCGTTTTTCTTTGTACTAATTACTTAAATTTTCTTTGATATTTCTAATGAAATTTATACTTCAATAAGTCTTTAATTATGTCTCGAAACTAAATTCCGAGGGTTTCCTGCAATCCTGGGGTTGGCTATTGCCTGCACCGTAACTTCCTCGTGTGGTCACCCATCGCTGTGGTGCTGGCTCGTTTTACTTAGTTTCATTTCATTGCTATTATTTTTTCTTTATTTTTCTTGCATTTTATTTTCTTGTATTTCATTATTTTATGTCTTCTCACTAACAAATACATGTAGTTCTAGGCATCCTAGCAGTCCGGACCAACACTGGTCACCAGCACTACCGAACATAGGGGTGTTATAATTCTCCCCCCCTTAAAATAAATTTCATCCTCGAAATTTTACCCAATAGCCATCTTACAATATTCACACGTTTATTTCCTCCTTTCTATATGATTGTATAATCTTTTTTCCTAGGAATTTGTGTAAGATTTTTAACTATCTAATATAACATTTACTTTGTTTGTACAGCATTAATCTTTTCTTACTATCGTTCTATCTAATATTTCGATTCATATTCCCTTCTTGAATGACCATTATGGTCGTATTAAAATTACTTATCTAATCATGGGTCCTTTGACCATTCTAATGAACAATCTTACTCACATTCATAACATTTCCTGGTTATATCTGAACCAACTATTCAAATTTTTACTTTCACAACTCTTTTTATCTGTTAATATTCTATAACTTACTTCCTTTTATACTAAACTATAACCTTTCGATATTCTAACTTTTGAGTTTTAAATCCTTAAGTAGGATTTCCAAACTCATTTCCAACCATAAAATTTTATCCTGACATAACTATACCAATACAGATGCCGTTGGCAACTATTCTCATCTTGGTGTACTATCGAGTAGTATGTAGCTCTACACAATAATCTCAAGTTAGTACTATAATCTATAGCTTACAGTACAAACATCAAGAATATTGCATAGTTACTACGATACACTCCCATAGATCAAACTTTCCTATCTTTTATCCTTTTTGAATTCACTAATATCCGAAACTTATTCTGATTACAATATCTATTGACAATTACTAACTGTAACATCCTTGACCTCATCTAGAGGAATTCCATTACTATAACTTACTTTTAAGTAACTAATAAATTTTTTTATATGAGGGACAGCAGGAAGGCAAATAATACTGGCACTAACATAAAAGTATGCAGACCCTAGGTCAAACAATACATATATATATTAGTTACTAATTTAGAGAGTACCAGCAACGATGTCAAAAGTCTTAGCCTTTTCCCTCTGTTGTATAGCATATACTCTAGCTGAAGCATCACCCTGTTCTGGCTGATTCACAGTACTCTGACTTCTAGGTGTACTACCCCTACCTCTACCTCTGCCTCTATTAACTGATGGTGAACTCTTTGGGGTAGAAACTTGGGTTGATCCCTCTAGTGTAGTAAATGATCCAGAACGGCATGGATTTATACAATCCCTAGCAAAATGACCAGTCTCTCCACAATTAAAACATGCTCCTATGGCTCTATAACATACCCCACTATGTGGTTTACCACAAGTTTTACAAAGTCGATCCGATAGCGCATTTCTGGGTCTTTGCTGAGTTTGCTGATCCGATCGAGGTGGTTTCTATCCAGAAGATCTATCTCTACCCGATTCACGTGAGCTAGACCCTCCAAAGTGCTTCCTCATTCCTGACCCACTATTAGGAACTTGATTAGTAGTCTTTCTAATTTTCTCTTTTTCTTCTGTACCCTTTTTAACTGTTTCTTCATTCTCAATTCTTTCCAGTTCCAGAGCTTGTGATATTAGCTCTGAGAAATTCTGGTATCGGAACCCCACAACTTGCATCCTTAGACTAGGCCTTAACCCAGTCTTGAAACGTTTACATCTGTCTCTAGGAGTGGTAAGCAGGCTTCCTGCATAATGACTCAATCAAGAGAAGTTTCTCTCATATTCGCCTGCTTACATTTCCTTTGTTCAGGCTTAAGAACTCCTGTAGCTTCTAGTCCATATAGGCATCTGGGACATATTTTTGTCTGAACTCTCTAAGAAAGTCGTCCCATGTCAGCACTAGGGGTTCCACCAAGCTATAGGGAATGGTTTTCCACCAGTCATATGCATCTCCTTGTAGAAGTGAGACTGAGTATTTAAACTTCAGCTCATAGGTGCAGTTCAGTTTCTTGAACACCCTATCCATTCTTTCTAACCATTGTTCTACCTCTAGAGGATCTACTATCCCCTTGAACTCAGTAGCCCCATATTTAATCAGCTTGTCATCTTTGCTTGAAGGCAAGCGTTGTACCACTGGTATCTGTAGTGAGACTTGAGTAGGCATGTTACCAGCCATCTGTTGGAACATCGCACCCATTTGCTGAGCAAATTGAGCAGGGAACTGTGGTATTAAGGGGATTGGTGTAGCTGATCCACTCACATTTTGAAGGGCTGGGGTATCCCCTTGTACCTCAGCCTCCATTGATTGATTGATTGAATAGTCCCCTTTTTCCATAGTGAATTAGAGGATATTACACCTCCTGAACAAATAACACAAGGAGATTTCCTCCAGTTAGTGCATATTTATAATGTAATGTACTATATGTATCAAACAATGACATTGAGCAGTTGTACTATGAATGAAAAATATTCAAATTATAGGTCAAAATAGAATTTAAAAACTTGCTCTGATACCACTAAAACATGTCACACCCTACCCCTCCGTAAGGCATAACATGATCCCGTAGTATACCTAATGAATTACCAACTTCATCTACTGATAACCCATTAAATACACTACAAGGGATTTTAAAACTTTTCTTACTTCTTTTTACAGTGGTGAGTACTATTGACAGGTGTTAAATATTTTTTAACTAAAGTGAAACCAAATAACACATTTGAAGTATTAACAATTTTTGTAAAAATTTTGGCAGAGTGCTATCTGTATTTTGAATAAAACAGTTCTTCAAAAACCTATAAAAAGCACTTCAAATATATAATTCCTCAATCCCAAACTCCAATAATTTGTTCAACACAATAAATTTCTTAACATTATTAACTCAATTCAACAATCAATTTTCCAGTGTTTCCAAAAAAAAAAACTGAGATAAGATAAATTTATCACAATATTTTTACGGGCCAAATAGTTTATAATTTTAGTTTACAACTGCTCAAGACCAAGTACAATATATACATACAGTGCAAATACATTATAATAAAAACTATAAAATATGGTATACTCAATATACCTAGTGAAATCTCAAAATATAGCACAAGCAGCCTACTCTGCTGCTCTATCCGTCTGTCTACCTGTGACAGCAATGAAAAAGCTATCGCTGAGTAAAATTTACTCAGTGGTGCATAATAATAATTTAAAATGCTGTATATAAAACATTTATTGACAATTTACAATTCAAACAATTCACAATTTTTCAAAGCTCATATAACACAAATTTGATCAAACAATTGAATAACACAGTGTTGCCAATCAATAACACAATTTGATCAAATAACTGAAAAATACAGTGTCGCCAATCAATAACACAATTTGATCAAATAACTGAATAACACAGTTTTGCTAATCAATAACACAATTTGATTAAATAATTGAATAACACAGTTTTGTCAATCAATAACATAATTTGATCAAATAACTGAATAACACAGTTTTGTCAATCAATAGCACAATTTGATCAAATAACTGAATAACATAGTTTTGCCAATCAATAACACAATTTAGGCCATAACACAAATTTTTCCAACCATGTCGTGTGTACATCACGACAAGGCACACTCACCCCACTAATCAAATTCAATAAGGGAGGAAGCTAGCTAGATAATGAGAACTCATCCACACTCACCTCAGACTGGCAAGTCAAAGAGAGAGGAATATAATCACACTCACCCCATAAATGGAGGAGGAACATAGTAACATTGTCATGCCAAGTGTGAATCAAAACAATTCCAAATCACAATATTTCATACAAACCACAAATCACATTTTATCTCAAAATTTCCATTTGCAAAGTAGGCAACACAATAATTTCCAAATAGTATTGTAACGCCCCTAAGTTCAGTAGTGCGTTCTACTGTTTCGGTGACCAGTGTTGTCCAGACAGCTAGGATGCCTAGAACTGCACTTAGATATCGATAAGGAGACATAAAATAATGAAATACAAGAAAAACAAAGAAAAAATAATAGCAATGAAATGTAACCAAGTTAAACGAGCCGAGAACCCTAGCGATGGGTGACCGAACCGGGAAGTCACAGCATGGACCGTTGACTAGCCCTAGACTGCGGGGAATCCTGGAAATTATTTTTTAGGACTTAAATAGACCCCTATTGAAGTATAAATTCCATTAGAAATATAAAAAAAAAAATTAATTAATTAGTACAAAGAAAAGTGAGAAAGCGAAAAATGGACAAAACCCGATGTTACTAAAAAATCAGGAATGCAACCAGAACAGGGGCATTGTGGTCATGTGACACTCCGAGTTGTCTTTTGACCTAAATGTCCATTAAAAATAAATTATATTATACTTGGAAAATGTCATGAAAAATTAAATTAGTGGTACCTAATGTAAATAGCAAAAATGGGAAGCTTAATGTGGGAAAATAAAACCTATGAATAAACTAATATTTATTTTAAGCTTAGTGCTCCACTCACCCATCTAAGTGGACCACTAACTCATCATCTTGGGCAGAATACACATCTTCATCTTCAACCTTAGAACCAGCCGAAATTTGCTCCCAACAAACCTCCATTGCCGCATGACTTGGAAGCTCCATGCATGTGAGATTCAAGCTCCTTTCTTAGCACTTTCCTTCATTAAAGATTGTCCATACACCTTGGGTAGTAGATAGGCAACAAGAAGACCAAGTTTTGGAGAGATTTTGAAGAGTTTCCAAAGTGGAAAGTTTGTGTTTTTGGTTATTGCTTCATTAAAGTTAGTAAGAATGTTATGGGTACTTGAATTATGGAGAGATTTTTGAGGTTTGATGTTTAAAGGAGGATGTGTATTTTTGGCAGCCATGAAAACTCTTTGAGGATAGTTTATTGTTGCTTGTAAATGGTAGATTAAAGGGTTGATTATGTGTTTATATGTGTAGGAATAAATTGGGTGATGTATACTAAGTATATTGTGAATGTATACTTGAATTTGGAAGCTTGGACATTAATGGAGTGTGATATATGAATCGGCAGCTTTAATGGTGAACCATAAAAATGTTATTTCATGTTTGGTTTATGGAATATTAATGTTGAATTGTGGTACTTGTTATGGCAGCTTGTGTATATGTATGATGGTGTGAAGTTGGACATGTAAATGAGCTTGGTTAGGTGATTGAATTGTTATAATTTGAGCTTGAAAAATTCTGTACTATATGGTGCATATTGAGTGTCATTATAAGCTGCCAAAATGACCAATAATGTGTTGTGAAATGTGTTTGTGTTATGGTACAAAACAGAAATTGCATGAATGTGCAACTTGGTAGGTGTTAAATGTATCTTTGATTGAGTGATGGACAATGTGCAATAGGGCAGTGTGTAAATTGGCTTAGAACCTTAAGTGTGTGCTCCAATTGGTATGAAACCAATTGGAGGTGAAACTAGGCACAAAAAGTGCCAACTTTCATGAAGGAAGCTTACCAAAATTCTGCTTGTAAGGTAACTTGAAAAATGACCAAATCTGGATTAGTGCAATTGAGGCCTGAAAATTGACCATTTGGGCAGCAGTTAGTTTTTGGGCCATAACTCACTCAAAACAGGTCCAATTGACCTGAAATTTTGACCATAAAGATTTAAGACCTATATCTACAAGTCTTATGAAGACACCAAAGCCTAGAAATGATCATAAGCAAGTCAAAAAGCTTGCACAAGTTCAGGTCCAAAAACTAGCCGAACCTAAATTGACCTAAAATGACCTAAAGTGACCAATTTTGATGCACTTTGACCAGCAATAGTAAAATGACCATAACTTGGTCTAGTAAACTCAGAATGACCTGAAATTTTGCCCCATGTGCAATAAGACATAGATCTACAAGTTTATAGTTTCGACTGAAACCCGAAAATCGAGGAAACTAGGTTGTCTGGCTAGGTCAAACTAATATCCCGGAATCCAGCAAATTGTAATAAAACGCAATATACATGGAAATGAATTGGGTAACATGTACCAACCCTAAAAGGCTACAAATGTGACATATTAGTAACATTAAAACCTAATTTACCTAGAATGGATCGAGGGTCGACATATTAGGTTGACTAAGCAAATAATAGAATTCAATGCATTAATTATTAAGCATTATCATTAGAGACTGTTTAAATGAGTACTGAAACACTTCAAATTGTGTTTCTCAGTTAGCAAAGACTCAGGGAAAGGGAAGGAAACACCGAGTCAAGGCCAAGAGACAGTTATCAGAGGTTTGTGCACAATAGTTATTTCTTTTGAATTTTTCAATTGAAATAAATTATGATTAATTGTATGTTATTGTTTTAAATTGTGTTTGTGCACAATAATTTTGATTTCTTATTTTCTACTTAAAAATTTATTTGAACATTATATTTTTAAATTGTGTCTGTGTACAATACTTTTATATTCATTACTTTTACTAGCAAATTTATTTGGAGAAATGAGTTATGAATAATTTTTTATTGTTTTGGCTTTAAGAATCTTATTTGGAAATTATTGTGTTGCCTACTTTGTAAATGGAAATTTTGAGATAAAATATGATTTGTGGTTTGTATGAAATATTTAAATATTGTGATTTGGAATTGTTTTGATTCACACTTGGCATGACACTGTTACCATGTTCCTCCTCCATTTATGGGTTGAGTGTGATTATATTCCTCCCTCTTTGACTTATCAGTCTGGGGTGAGTGTGATTATTTTCCTCCCTCTCTGGTTTACCAGTTGAGGTTGTAGATCGGATTAGTACTCATTAGCTAGCTAGCCACCTCCCTCATTGATTTCGATTAGTGGGGTTGTAGATTGCTTTATCGTGGTGTACAACGCGGCATTGATCAAAAATTTGTGTCATGGCTTAAGTTGTGTATGAATTGGCAACACTGTGTTCTTAAATTATTTGACTAAATTGTGTTATTATGAGCTTTGATAATTTGTAAAATGGAGTTTAAATTCTTATTGACATTCACTGTCTTTTGAATTTAACCATGTTTTGACTATTGAGATTTATTGTGATATTGTGGAATGGAGTTCAAATTCTTTATGATATTCATTGTCTTGAATTTAACTATGGTTCAAGTATCCACTATTTATATGACTTATGATTTGTGATTTAAAGTTGTATTTGGTTAATGTTGTGCACCACTGAGACATTGTCTCAGCGATAGCTTTTCATTGCTATCGCAGGTAGACAGACGGACAGGGCAGCAGACTAGGCTGCTAGTGCATTCAGCGAGAGATCACCGGGTATATTGAATATACCATATTTTGCATTTTGTATTGTAATGTATGTTCACTGTATGTATATAGTGTTCTTGGTTTTGAGCAGTTGTAATTTAAAATTTTACATTGAAGTTGTAAAATAAATTATGAGTTATTTTGACTTGTAAAATTCGTACTATATTTCTTTTATCTCAGCCCTTGGAAATATTGAAAAATTATTGTGGATTTGAGTTGAGAAATATGTTTGAAGTGCTTTTTACAGGTTTTTTTGAAGAACTATTTTATTCAAAATATAGAGGCTACTCCGCTAAAATTTTTATAGAAATTACCAATAATTCAAATGTATTAGCTGTTTCACTTTAGTTCAAAAAATTTTTAACACTTGTAAATAATGCTCACCACTGTAAAAAGAAGGAAGAAAAGTTTTAAAATCCCTTATAGTGTATTTAATGGGTTATCAGTAGACGAAGTTGGTAATTCATTAGGTATACTACGGGATCATGTTATGTCTTACAGAGGGGTAGGGTGTGACATGTTTTAGTGGTATCAGAGCTAGTTTTTAAATTCTGTTTTCACCTGTAACTTAATATTCTTTCTTCATAGTGCAACTGCTCAATATCATTGCTTGATACATACAGTACATTACATTATAAATATGCAATAACGGGAGGAAATCTCCTTGTGTTATTTGTTCAGGAGGTCTAAGATCCTCGCATTAACTATGGAAGAGGGTGATCGTTCAGTTGATCAATCTATAGAGGCTGAGGTACAAAGGGATGCCCCAGCTCTACACAATGTCGATAGTTCAAGACACCACCCTGCAGCACAGTTTCTGCTCGGTTGCTCGTGCAGATGGTCGCAATGTTCCAACAAATGGCGGTAATGTGCCTACTCAAGTCCCAATACGCACACTAGTGGTACAACCACGATCTTACGCTAGACAGTATGACAAATTGATGAAATATGGGGCTACAGAGTTCAAGGGGACAGTAGATCCTCTAGAGGCAGAACAGTGGTTAGAGAGGATGGATAAGGTATTCAAGAAACTGCACTGCACAAAGGAGCTCAGATTTGAATATTCAGTATCTTTGCTACAGGGGGATGCTTATGATTGGTGAAAAACCATTCCCCACAGTCTGGTAGAACCTGTAGTGCTAACATGGAATGACTTTCTCGAGGAATTCAGACAAAAATATGTCCTTGATGCTTATGTAGACCAGAAGCTGCAAGAGTTCCTAAGTCTGAAACAGGGGAGTAGATCAGTGGCTGAATATGAAAGGGAATTTTCCCGCCTAAGCCATTATGCAGTAAGTTTACTTTCTACCAGCAGGGAGAGATGCAATAGGTTTGAAATCGGCTTGAAGCCTAGTATCAGATTACAAGTGGTCGGATTCAAACACACTAACTTCTCTGAACTTATTTCTCAAGCCCTAGAGTTAGAAAGAATTGAATCTGAAGCAGCTCCTGAGAAAAAGAAATCAGAGAAGATAGAGAAAGAGGGAAAATCAGTAGAACAGAGTTCTAGTAGTCCTACTGGAAAGAGGAAGAACCATGGGGGACACAGTAGAGGTGGCAAGAAGTCTGGTAGGGGAAGATATTCAGGACAGAAACCTCCTCTATCTGGTCAGTAGAGTACCAGAGGTTCCTACCCTCCCCGCCAATGTGAAACTTATAGAAGATATCATGGTGGGATATGTTAAAAGGCTATTGGAGCCTATTATAACTGTGGAGGCACAGGACACTTTGCCAAGGACTGCACCAGTACTCGCAGAGTTGGACCACCTCCTACTACTGCAGAAGGGTCAGTTCAGAGCCGTATCACCAGAAGTTCACAACCACCCAGCAGAGGTAGAGGCAGGGGTAGAGGTAGCCCAGCAGGCAGCCAAGGCACAGTGAAACAATCAGAACAAGACAGTGCTCTAGTCAGAGTCTATGCAATGAGACAGAGAGAAGAGGCCGAGACATCTGATGTTGTGGCTGGTACCTTCTCAACTTTTAATCAAGATATGTTTGTGTTATTTGATCCAGGTTCTACCCATTCTTATGTGAGTGCTAGCATCATTGATTGCATTGCTGTTCCATGTACAAAAATGGACTTTGAGGTGCTAGTAACAAGTCCACTAGGATAGTAGGTCAGGGTTAATAGAATATATAGGGATTGTCCTTTAGTGATCCAAGGACACACTTTTCTATCTGATTTCATTGAAATGCCCTTCAGAGATTATGATATCATCTTGGGCATGGATTGGTTAGCCAGGCATCATGCCATAATTGATCAGAGGTCAAGATCACTTTTGGTCTCCCTTAGTACAGTGATGTGGTAATACATGGCGAGAGGCAGCTATTGCCATCAAATATTATTTCGGTTGCACTAGCCAGAAAAATGATCAGAAAGGGGTGTGAAGCATACTTGGCACATGTGGTAGACACCTAAGTAGGGAGTCCAGCATTGAGGGACATCCCTACAGTATATGACTTTCCAGGTGTTTCCTAATGAATTGCCAGGATTACCTCCGGAAAGAGAAGTGCAGTTTGAAATTAATGTTCTGCCTAGTGTGGATCCAATCTCCATAATGTCGTATAGAATGGCACCAGCAGAGTTGAAGGAGTTGAAGGTACAATTGCAAGAACTACTTGAAAAGGGCTTCATTCGCCCTAGTGTGTCACCGTGGGGAGCGCCAGTATTGTTTATTAAGAAGAAGGATGGCACTCTTCGCTTATGTATTGACTACCGGTAGTTGAATAAGGTGACAATAAAGAACAGATATCCATTGCCACGCATTGATGATCTGTTTGATCAGTTGAAGGGTGCAGCTGTATTCTCCAAAATTTATTTACGATCTGCTTATTATCAGTTGAAGGTGCAAGAGTAGAGTATTCCAAAAACTACTTTCAGAACTCGATATGGCCACTATGAGTTTCTAGTAATGCCATTCGGGTTAACAAATGCTCCAGCTGCTTTTATGGATTTGATGAACACTATCTTCAGACCATATCTCGACCAATTTGTGGTGGTGTTTATTGATGACATTTTGATATATTCGAGGAATGCAGAGGAGCATGACAGACATCTGCGAAATTGTACTGCAGACTTTAAGGGAGAAACAGCTATACGCCAAATTGTCGAAGTGTGAATTTTGGCTAAAAGAAATCTCCTTTTTGGGACATGTTATGTCAGCTGAAGGGATCAAGGTAGATTCCAGCAAGGTAGAAGCTATCCTTAATTGGAAGCCACCAGAATATCACGTAAATTCACGATTTTAGGTTTATTTGGATATTACCATTGTTTATGAAAGGGTTTTCTATGTTATCTTCTCTACTGACCAAGCTGCTTCAGAAAGATGTAAAATTTCAGTAGACAGACAAATGTTAGTAGAGTTTTGATGAGTTGAAGAGGTGTTTGACTGAAGCTCCAATCCTTACTTTACCTACTCCGGGTAAAGAATACACAGTTTATAGTGATGCTTCTCACAATGGGTTAGGCTGTGTACTGAAGCAAGATCGGAATGTCATCGCTTATGCATCACGCTAGCTAAAACCATATGAGAGGAACTACCAACACATGATTTGGAGCTAGCAGCTATTGTTTTTGCTCTGAAGATCTGGAGACACTATTTGTATGGGGAGAAATGTTACATTTACACAGATCACAAGAGCTTGAAGTACTTAGGCATCCAGAAGGAATTGAACTTGAGGCAGAGGAGATGGTTAGAACTCATTAAAGACTATGACTGCTTAATAGATTATCAGCCAGGGAAAGCAAATGTGGTGGCTGACGCCTTAAGTCGCAAGACTATGGCAAGTCTCAGAGTTTCTCCTTTGTCCATGGTATATGAATTGAAAGCACAGCATGCCAGTTTAGAGATTGATGATGAGGGACAGACAGTAGTTGCATGGCATGTACAGCCAGTGTTGATTGATCAGATCAGAATGGCTACTCAGAGTGATAATAAATATCAAAAGCTACTGAAAGAAGTCCAGCAGGGCAAGATACTTGAATTTTCTGTGAGAGATAATGGTTTATTGCTACATCAGGGCAGAATGTGCGTTCCTAATGATGCTGAATTGAGACAGATCATTATGAAGGAAGCACATGAGTCTCCTTTTGCTATGCACCCTGGTGGAACTAAAATGTACAGAGGGCTGAAAGAGCATTACTGGTGGATGGGTATGAAGAGAGATATAGCTGAATTTGTTTCCAAGTGCCTAACTTGTCAGCAAGTAAAGGCAGAACATCAAGTTCCAGCTGGTTTGTTACATCCTTTGCCAGTACCATAGTGGAAATGGGATCGGATAACTATGGATTTTGTTACGAGACTTCCAAGGACACAGAATAGTCATGATACAGTATGGGTTATAGTTGACAGACTGACCAAGTCTGCTCACTTTTTGCCAGTTTGAATGGATTATAGCCTGGAAAGATTGGCCAGATTGTATATATATGAGATTGTAAAACTGCATGGAGTGCCAGTATCAATTGTGTCTGACAGAGATCCTAGGTTCACTTCTAGATTCTGGGGTAGTCTACAGAGAGCCTTAGGAACTAGATTGAACTTCAGCATAGCATTCCACCCACAGACAGATGGCCAGTCTGAGAGGGTTATTCAGATATTGGAGGATATGCTACAGGCTTGTGTGATTGAGTTTGAAGGTAGTTGGGATACACATTTGCCTTTGATTGAGTTTGCTTATAACAACAGCTACCAATCAAGCATTGGGATGCCTCCATATGAAGCTTTGTATGGCAGAAAGTGTAGAACTCCCCTATGTTGGGATGAAGTAGGTGAAAGGAAGATGATTGAGCCAGAAATTGTTCAGCAAATAGAGGAAAAGATCATATTGATCAGAGATAGACTCAAGGCTGCATTAGACCGTCAAAAGTCTTATGTTGATCTGAAGAGAAGAGATATTGAATATGCAGTGGGTGATAAGGTATTCCTCAAAGTTTCTCCTTGGAAGAGGATTATGAGATTTGGCAGAAAGGGGAAACTGAGTCCTCATTTCATCGGACCATATGAGGTTCTGGAAAGAGTGGGTCCTTTGGCATATCGGTTGCCATTACCTTCGGAGTTAGCAAGGATACACAGTGTCTTCCATGTGTCCATGTTAAGGAGGTACTGATCAGACCCATCTCATATATTATCAGTTGAAGAGATTAAGGTAAATCTAGACCTCTCATATGAGGAAGAACCCATAAAAATTCTGGCTTATGAGGTGAAGCAGCTGAGGAACAAACAGATACACATGGTTAAAGTATTGTGGAACCATCATTCAGGCTAGGAAGCTACTTGGGAACGTGAAGAGGATATGAGGAGACAGCACCCACAACTATTCAGAGGCTAATGCCAGGTAAAATTTCAAGACGAAATTTATATTAAGGGGGGGGGGGGGGGAGAATTGTAACGCCCCTAAGTTCGGTAGTGCGTTCTACTGTTCCGGTGACCAGTGTTGTCCGAACAACTAGGATGCCTAGAACTACACTTAGATATCGATAAGGAGACATAAAATAATTAAATACAAGAAAAGAAAACACAAGAAAAACAAAAGAAAAATAATAGCAATGAAATGTAACCAACTTAAACGAGCCGAGAACCCTAGCGATGGGTGACCGCACTGGGAAGTCACGGCGTGGACCGTTGACTAGCCCTGGACTACGGGAAACCCTAGAAAATATTTTTTAGGACTTAATAGACCCCGATTGAAGTATAAATACCATTAGAAATATCAAAAAAAAAATTAATTAGTATAAAGAAAAGTGAGAAAGCGAAAAACGGACAAAACAAGATGTTACCAAAAAATCGGGAATGCAACCCGAACAGGGGCATTGTGGTTATTTGACACTCCGAGTTGTCTTTTGACCTAAATGTCCATTAAAAATTAATGATATTACACTTGGAAAATGTCATAAAAAAATAAATTAGTGGTACCTAATGTAAATAGCAAAAATGGGAAGCTTAATGTAGGAAAATGAAACTTATAAATAAACTAATATTTATTTTAAGCTTAGTGCTCCACTCACCCATCTAAGTGGACCACTAACACATCATCTTGGGCAGAATACACATCTTTATCTTCAACCTTAGAACCAGCCGAAATTTGCTCCCAACAAACCTCCATTGCCGCATGACTTGGTAGCTCCATGCATGTGAGATTCAAGCTCCTTTCTTGGCACTTTCCTTCATTAAAGATTGTCCATACACCTTGGACAGTAGATAGGCAACAAGAAGACCAAGTTTTGGAGAGATTTTGAAGAGTTTCCAAAGTGGCAAGTTTGTGTTTTTGGTTATTGCTTCATTAAAGTTAGTAAAAATGTTATGGGTACTTGAATTATGGAGAGATTTTTGAGGTTTGATGTTTAAAGGGGGATATGTATTTTTGGCAGCCATGGAAACTCTTTGAGGACAGTTTAGTCTTGCTTGTAAATGGTAGATTAAAGGGTTGATTATGTGTTTATATGTATGGGAATAAATTGGGTGATGTATACTAAGTATATTGTGAATGTATACTTGAATTTGGAAGCTTGGACATTAATGGAGTGTGATATATGAATCAGCAGCTTGAATGTTGAACCATAAAAATGTTATTTCATGTTTTGTTTATGGAATATTAACGTTGAATTTTGATACTTGTTATGGCTGCTTGTGTATATGTATGAAGGTGTGAAGTTGGACATGTAAATAAGCTAGGTTAGGTGATTGAATTATTGTAATTTGAGCTTGAAAAGTTCTATACTATATGGTGCATATTGAGTGTGATTATAAGCTGCCAAAATGACCAACAATGTGTTGTGAAATGTGTTTGTGTTATGGTACAAAACAGAAATTGCATGAATGTGCAACTTGGTAGGTGTTAAATGTATCTTTGATTCAGTGACGGACAATGTGCAATAGGGCAGTGTGTAAATTGGCTTAGAACTTTAAGTGTGTGGCTTCAATTGGTATGAAACCAATTGGAGGTGAAACTAGGAACAAAAAGTGCCAACTTTCATGAAGGAAGCTTACCAAAATTCTGCTTGTAAGGTAACTTGAAAAATGACCAAATCCGAATTAGTGCAATTAAGGCTTGAAAATTGACCATTTGGGCAGTAGTTAGTGTTTAGGCCATAACTCACTCAAAACAGATCCAATTGACCTGAAATTTTGACCATGAATAGTTAAGAGCTATATCTACAAGTCTTATGAAGACACCAAAGCCCAGAAATGACCATAAGCAAGTCAAAAAGCTTGCACAAGTTCGGGTCCAAAAACTGGCCGAACCTAAAATGATCTAAAATGACCTAAAGTGACCAATTTTGATGCACTTTGACCAGTAATAGTAAAATGACCATAACTTGGTCTAGTAAACTCAGAATGACCTGAAATTTTGCCTCACGTGCAATAAGACATAGATCTACAAGTTTGTAGTTTCGATTGAAACTCGAAAACCGAGGAAACTAGGTCGTCCAGCTAGGTCAAACTAGTATCTCAGAATCCAGCAAATTGCAATAAAATGCAATAAACATGGAAATGAATTGGGTAACATATACCAACCCTAAAAGGCTACAAATGTGACATATTAGTAACATTAAAACCTAATTTACCTAGAATGGATCGAGGGTCGACATATTAGGTTGACTAAGCAAATAATAGAATTCAATGAATTAATTATCAAGCATTATCATTAGAGACAGTTTAAATGAGTACTGAAACACTTCAAATTGTGTTTCTCAGTTAGCAAAGACTCAGGGAAAGGGAAGGAAACACCGAGTCAAGGCCAAGAGACCATTATCAGAGGTTTGTGCACAATAGTTATTTCTTTTGAATTTTTCAATTGAAATATATTATGATTAATTGTATGTTATTGTTTTAAATTTTGTTTGTGCACAATAATTTTGATTTCTTATTTTCTACTTAAAAGTTTATTTGAACATTATATTTTTAAATTGTGTCTGTGCACATTACTTTTATATTCACTGCTTTTACTAGCAAATTTATTTGGAGAAATGAGTTATGAATAATTTTTTATTGTTTTGGCTTTGAGAATCTTATTTGGAAATTATTGTGTTGCCTACTTTGCAAATGGAAATTTTGAGATAAAATAAGATTTCTGATTTGTATGAAATATTTAAATATTGTTATTTGGAATTGTTTTAATTCACACTTGGCATGACACTGTTACCATGTTCCTCCTCCATTTATGGGGTGAATGTGATTATATTCCTCCCTCTTTGACTTATCAGTCTGGGGTGAATGTGATTATTTTCCTCCCTCTCTAGTTTACCAGTTGAGGTTGTAGATCGGATGAGTACTCATTAACTAGCTAGCCACCTCCCTCATTGATTTCAATTAGTGGGGTTGTAGATTGCTTTGTCGTGGTGTACAATGCGGCATTGATCGAAAATTTGTGTCATGGCTTAAGTTGTGTATGAATTGGCAAAACTGTGTTCTTAAATTATTTGACTAAATTGTGCTATTATGAGCTTTGATAATTTGTAAAATGGAGTTTAAATTCTTATTAACATTCACTGTCTTTTGAATTTAACCATGTTTTGACTATTGAGATTTATTGTGATATTGTGGAATGGAGTTCAAATTCTTTATGACATTCATTGTCTTGAATTTAACTATGGTTTAAGTATCCACTATTTATATGACTTATGATTTGTGATTTAAAGTTGTATTTGGTTAATGTTGTGCACCACTGAGACATTGTCTCAACATAGCTTTTCATTGCTGTCGCAAGTCGACAGACGGATAGGGCAGCAGACTAGGCTGCTAGTGCATTCAGTGAGAGATCACCGGGTATATTGAATATACCATATTTTACATTTTGTATTGTAATGTATGTTCACTGTATGTATATAGTATTCTTGGTTTTGAGCAGTTGTAATTTAAAAGTGTACATTGAAGTTGTAAAATAAATTATTGTTATTTTGACTTGTAAAATTCGTACTATATTTCTTTTATCTTAGCCTTTGGAAATATTGAAAAATTATTGTGGATTTGAGTTGAGAAATATGTTTGAAGTGCTTTTTACAGGTTTTTTTTGAAGAACTATTTTATTCAAAATACAGAGGGCACTCCACCAAAATTTTTATAGAAATTACCAATAATTCAAATGTATTAGCTGTTTCACTTTAGTTCAAAAAATTTTTAACACCTGTAAATAATGCTCACCACTGTAAAAAGAAAAAAAGTTTTAAAATCCCTTGTAGTGTATTTAATGGGTTATCAGTAGACGAAGTTGGTAATTGATTAGGTATACTACGAGATCATGTTATGCCTTACAGAGGGGTAGGGTGTGATAAGTACTCCCAAAGCTAAAACAATAAAAAATAATTCACAACTCATTTCTCCAAATAAATTTTCTAGTAAAAGCAGTGAATATAAAAAGTATTGTGCATAGACCTCTGATATATGCCTCTTGGCCCTGACTCTGTGTTTCTTATGCTTCTCAATATCCTTTTCAACTGAAACACGTAATTTAAAGTATTTCAGTACTCAATGAATTCGTTTCTAACAATAAAATCCAATATTTAAATTTTCTTGCTACTATTCCCTTCATTTCATTTCATTAGTCAACTTATAATGTTGACCCTTGATGCACTCTAAGTGAGTCAATTCTAATGTTACCAATTTGTCACATTTTGTAGCCCTTAAGTGTTGGTATATGTTACCAAGTTCATTTCCAAGTGTATTGCATTTTATTGCAATTTACCAGATTTTGGTGTACTATTTTGACCTAACCGGACGACCTAGTTCCCTCAGTTTTCGGGTTTTGGTCCAAATTACAAACTTGTAGGTCTATGTCTTATTGCACGCGGGGCAAAAGTTTAGGTCATTCTGAGTTATGTAGACCAAGATATGGTCAATTTACCAATGTTGGACAGAATGCACTAAAATGGTAGGCTTAGGTTATTTTTAGGTCACTTTTAGTTCGGCCAGTTTTGGTACCTGAATTTGTGCAAGTTCTTTGGCTTGGTTCTAACCATTTTTGGGCTTTGGTGTCTTCATAAGAATTGTAGATCTATATCTAAACTATTCATGGTAAAAATTTTAGGTCATTTGGACTTGTTTTGAGTAAGTTTTGGTCAAAACACTAACTGCTGCCCAATTGGTCAATTTTCAAGCTTTCAAGTCACTAATCCAGATTTGGTCATTTTTCAATTTACCTTCTAGGCAGAATTTAGGTAAGCTTCCTTCATGAAAGTTGGCACTTTTTATGCCTAGTTTCACCTTCAATTGGTCTCATACCAATTGAAGTCACACACTTAAGGTTCTAAGCTAAAACATACACTGCCCTGCTACACATTCTTCATCACTTACCAATTACACATTCAATACTTACCAAGCTAACTCTTTCATGCCAATTCTGGTTTGTACCATACCATTAACACACTTAACAACACATTTTGGTCATTTTGGACAGCTTGTAATTATTCCCAACATACACATTATAACCCAGAATTTTCCAAGTCCATTTACACAATTTAACCACATGAACATACCTCATTTACATGTCCAAATCCAAACAATTATTCATATACACATGCTGCCATCATAAGCAACATAGTTCAACAATATTTCATGAACTTAAATACTTCAATCTTCTTCATGAGGCTGCCACAAGTTTACACATCCCCATCAACTTCCATTTTCACTTTTCAAGCTTACAAATCAAACTTTACACATGGAATTCAACTTTAATACAATTAAACATTTAAATCAACATTCAAACAACCATTTACATGCAAGGACAAGCTGTTCATGGTGAGGTTTCATGGCTGCCTAAATGGCTCAACTCCAATAATTCATCAAACATCAAAAATTCTTCCATAAATCAACTACCCACAACCTTGGTTACACTTTTAATGAAACAAGAATTGAAAACGCCCACTTACCTCTTTTGGACTTCTTCAAAACCTCACTAAAACTTATCTTTCTTGCTCCAAGTATGCTGCCTAAGGTGTATGGAACAACTTTAGTGAAGTAACTTTAACATATGGAAGCTTGGATCATGGAGAGAGAAAGCTTGGATGGGACATCAATGGAGTTTTCCTTTGAGAGAGAAACATAATTTGGCAATGTGGTGATTCAAGGTAGAAGATGAGTTTTTGCTGTTCCATTTAGCTTAACTAGGTGTCCCAAATCTGCCTTAGTGGAGCACTAATGTAGTATATTGATTATTTATTCCAAAATTTCATTATTCCCACATTTACCTCATTTCTTTTTTTATTTATTTAATGTATCTCATTTTAATTTTTCATGACATTTCCAAATTGTAATGTCATTTATTTTTAATGGACATTTAGGTCAAAAGGCATCTCAGGGTGTCAATTGACCATAATACCCCTATTCGAGTTGCATTTTGACTTTTTCGGTAACACCGATTTTTGTCATTTTCTCGATTTCTCATTTTTCTTTGTACTAATTAATTAATTAATTTTTCTTTGATATTTTTAATGAAATTTATACTTCAATAAGTCTTTAATTATGTCTCGAAACTAAATTCCGAGGGTTTCCTGCAGTCCTGGGGTCGGCTATTGCCAGCGCCATAACTTCCCCATGCGGTCACCCATCGCTGCAGTGCTGGCTCGTTTAACTTAGTTTCATTTCATTGCTATTATTTTTCTTTTGTTTTTCTTGTATTTTCTTTTCTTATATTTCATTATTTTATGTCTCCTCACTAACAATTAAATGTAGTTCTAGGCATCCTAGCTGTCCGAACCGACACTGGTCACCAGAACAGTAGAACGCACTACTGAACATAGGGGTGTTACATCTTGCTTCTCTGAAGGAAAAGAAGGATAAACCTTCAGAAGGTATGTCTTTATATTGTTATTTAGATTCTGATGATACTCATAGTTCATCTACAGCTTGGGTTTTAGATACTGATGCCAGTTGCCACATTTCTAATGATATGCGAGAACTAGCAAATAGTAGCAGCTTGCATTCTCGAGATGTTAGACTCCGGATTGGCAATGGCTTAACTGTTAAAGCTTTAGCCATAGGATCTAAATCTTTTTACATGTATGGACATGTTTTGTGTTTGGATGATATTTTATATGTACCTGATGCTTTTAAGAACATCATTTTTATATCTAGTTTGACTAGAAATGGCTATGAATTTTAGTTCACAGATGATGTTTGCAATATTTATTTTGGAAATAAATATGTTAGTTCGGGTTATATGAATGATGATCTTTATTATTTGGATAATAATGACAAACACAAAATTAATGCAAGTGATCTAAATGAATGCAATGTCATGGTGAAAACCAACTCAAGTTCAAAATATATTTGGCATTTAAGGTTATGTCATGTTGTTGAAGAAAGGATTGCAAAATTGGAGAAAATGGGGATTCTATCCTCTTTGGGCTCTGAGCCTACTCCAACTTGTGAATCTTGCCTTCAGGGTAAAATGACTAGATCACGCTTTGTTGGACAAGGGCTAAGGGCTGAAAATATTTTAGAGCTAATACATAGTGATGTATGTGGTCCATTTAAGGAAATGGCTAGAGGTGGTTTTTATTATTTTATTACCTTTACTGATGATAAATCAAGGTTTGGGCATTTGTATTTGATGAAATACAAACATGAATCCTTTGAAAAGTTCAAAGAATTTAAATCTGAAGTAGAAAATCAAACAGGAAAGAGTATTAAAGCTCTTCGATCAAATCGTGGAGGTGAATATTTGAGTACTGAATTTGATGAATACTTGAAGAGCATGGCATTGTTTCCCAGCTAACTCCTCCAGGAACGCCACAGTTGAATGGTGTATCTGAAAGGAGAAATTGTACCCTATTGGATATGGTATGTAGTATGATGAGCTATACTGATATGCCAATCTCCTTTTGGGGATTTGCATTAGAATCAGCTTTGTATATTCTGAATAGGATTCCATCAAAATCAGTTTCTTCCACACCTTATGAGATATGGCATGGAAGAAAACCAAGTCTTAAGCATGTTAAGATTTGGGGTTGTCCAGCTTATGTTAAAAAGCTGAACACTGATAAATTAGAAACCAGATCAGAAAAAGGTTGATTTGTTAGATATCCAAAAGATAGTTTTGGATATTATTTTTATTTGCCTACTTCACAAAAGGTTGTGATAAGTAGAGATGCCACATTTCTTGAATAACAGTTTGTTCAAGAAGGAGGCAAAGGAAGGCAAATAGAGTTAGAATTGGAGTATTCTGACCAACCAACAGATCAGATGGATATAGATCCATCTAGTCAACCTACACCCGTTGATGAAACATCTACAATTGTTCCTCATAAAACAACCAGGGTATCTCACCCACTAGTGAGATATGGTTTCCTTCATGAAGAAGAACAAGAGTTGTCTACTCATGAAGAAGTAGATCATGGAGATGATCCACTTACCTATGAAGAGGCTATATCAGATATAGACTCTTCAAAATGGATTGATGCTATGAAATCCGAAATTGATTCAATGTATAAGAATCAAGTTTGGGATCTTCTTGACCCACCTAAAGGTATTGTACCTATAGGGAACAAATGGGTTTTCAAGAAGAAAATTGGTTCTGATGGAAAGGTAGAGACCTATAAAGCAAGGCTAGTAGCGAAAGGGTTTTGCCAAAGGCAAGGAATCGACTATGAGGAGACTTTCTCACCTGTTGCCATGCTTAAATCAATTAGGATTCAATTAGCAATAGCTGCATACTATGATTACGAGATTTGGCAGATGGATGTCAAAACAGCTTTTCTCAATGGATATATTGAAGAAAACATTTTCATAGAACAACCTAGGGGTTTTGAATCCCAAGATGGTTTCAAGGTATGCAAGCTAAAGCAATCCATTTATGGGTTGAAGCAAGCTTCGAGGAGTTGGAACATCTGTTTTGATGAAGCCATTAAATCATTTGGTTTTATCAAAAATGAGGATGAGCCATGTGTATATAAGAAGGTTAGTGACAGTGCTATCATTTTCCTTGTCTTATATGTGGATGACATACTGTTGATGGGTAATGACACAGGTATGTTGACAACTATAAAGGTATGGTTGTCAAATACATTCTCCATGAAAGACTTAGGAGAGGCAACCTATATTCTTGGAATTCGCATCTATAGAGATAGAGCGAAAAGAATAATTGGTTTATCCCAAAGTCTATACTTGGAAAAGGTGTTAAAGAGGTTTAACATGCTTGATTCCAAAAGAGGATTGTTACCAGTGAAATATGGTATCCATCTTTCTAAAGAGATGTCTCCAAAGACACTTGAAGAAAGAGATAAAATGGCCAAGATTCCATATGCTTTGGCAATTGGAAGTTTAATGTATGCAATGTTGTGTACTAGGCCAGATATTACATATGCTGTTAGTTTGACTAGCAGTTATCAATCCAATCCAGGTTTGGAACACTTGATAGCTGTCAAGAATATCCTTAAATACTTGAGAAGAACTAAGGATTTATTCTTGATCTATGGAGGTGGAGACTTGCAATTGGATGGTTATACTGATTCTGATTTCCAATCAGATATCGATGATAGAAAGTCTACCTCTAGATATGTGTTCATTTGTAATGGAGAAGCTGAGTATATTGCTGCATCAGATGCTGCAAAGGAAGCTGCTTGGATAAAGAAGTTCGTGACAGAACTTGCAGTAGTTCCTTCCATTGAGTCAGCAGGCTACGGAACCAAGGTCTCACCAAAATTCCAAACACATAGAAAGGCACTACCACATTATAAGAGAAATTGTTGAGCGAGGCGATGTAGCCATGCAGAAAATAGCATCAGCTGAAAATCCAGCTGATCCATTCACTAAGCCTATGTCACAGACTCAGCTAGACTGACATCTTGAGAAGATGGGTCTAAGATATTGTAATGAATGGCTCTAGTGCTAGTGGGAGATTGTTAGTAGTATGCCCTAGAGCATATCATTTAGTATGTATCTTGTATATTTTTTATTAATAAAAGGCATTTCCACTTTTCCGTTTACATAATATATTTATGTGTAATTGTCCATTGATATTTTGTTAGAAATTTTATTCTTAAGTTGTTAAGAATATGAGTGACAGTATTTCTAGCACAAAGTATCATAAATAGGTTCACAATTGAGGATACTGCATAATAAGGACATGACTTATCCAGAAAGATTGTATTCATGTTTTTTCCCAAGTTATTTATATGAGATATAAATAAGATGGAATGGTAAGTCTCATGCCATATAACAAACATGATAGGCACTTATACATGATAAGTAGGCCTAACCAATGACACTTGTGACAAGCACATGGAGTTTACTCTTGTCAATGTATTGTCATAAATTATATCAATGCATATAATCTTTAAACCAGAGATAGCACAGTTATCTTGTATATAGGTGGTTTGAGTTTGATCTTCGCTTTCATACTTGTACTGTGTATGGGTATATGGGCATGTGATGGCTCCTACTAGTTATATATGGAGGTAGGTGTTGATTAAGATGGAATCTGTTCCTCTAAGTAAATAGAGATAAAATCCTACGTTCATTTAATTGTTCTTGATGTTTCAAGTTCCTAGCTAGGACAGATAGATTTAATCAGAAAAAAATTTTTGATGAGAAAATCTTTTTAATCAAGAACTGGAATTAAAAGAGAACACAATATTCATAGCAAATGGAGTTTGACATAAACCATGACTCCAGCTTGAGTTGGGATTTTGTAATAGAGAGATTCTAGTGCATGGTAACATATGATTATAGGTTCATTTAAGGTAAACCTTATCACTGATTGGGTGATCATGGTATGTTATGCTAGGTGTTAACCATGGTCTATGAGATTCATAAAATGATTTAGAGAAATCATTTATGGTAAGAAAGAGTTCTGATGATATTAAGAGTTGATATCTTGTCTCATTGCCAATTAGTGATGAGCCTAGTAAGTCACACACATACACAAGTAATCACCTAATTAAATATGATTTAATTAATTAATTAAAGAGTTTCATTGATTAATTA